>NC_136873.1:20599517-20704517 GCF_951799975.1 Gobius niger | reverse complement strand
TGAGGGCGGATTTGGAGATCCGCTTTAGTCCAACACATATGTCCCCTGTAAGGTCTTCTTTTTGTACTCCTTCCCATGGGCTTATTTTAATACCCAGGTATTCAATATGTCCGTTTGTAGCCACCATGTTCAGGGGTTGTCCTGAGATGGTCCAGTTGGCACAAGGGTTCAATCTCATGGACCTCTTCACTGGTGCCAGGAGAAAGCCGTGGCACTTTTGTGGGTTAACTTTTAGTCCCGCGTTGTTGCAGAAGAGTTCCAGTATCTCCAAATTCGTGGCCATTCCTTCCCATGATTCGCTTAAAAGAATTAGGTCATCGGCATATGCCATGGCCGTGACGCTTTGACTATTCCCAATATCCACACCTTGTCCCCATTCATCTAATGTGTATAGAAGGGGATCCAGAGCCAGGTTGAATAATAAGGGTGATAGTGGATCACCTTGTTTGACACCCACTTTGAGAGCTAAGGCTCTTGTGAGTCCAGAAGATGTCTTGATGTTAGATTGACAACCTACATAAAGGTCTTTGATGGTTGTCCTCCACAGTTTGTCCAAACCTCTGTGCTTCAATGAAGACCGAATAAGCCGGTGGGGTACTGAGTCAAAAGCTTTCGCCATGTCTATAAAGACCATGGCCAAGCCCTTTTTTTCTTTCTTATGCTTGTGAATAAGTCCATCAACCACCATGATGTTTTCAGCACACCCAGGTGCTGAGATAAATCCCCTCTGTCTTGGATGAGGTGGACATGCTTCACCAAGTCTATTCGCCAGCATGTGTGTGTATATCCTCAAAATGACTGAGGCGATGGAGATAGGCCTCCAGTTTTTAACTTCCACCAGTTTTTTGGGCTCTCTAGACTTCGGTATAAGGGTAGTCTCACTCCACTTGAGAGGCTTGGGAACTTTACCGCTTACAAGCCATTCGTTGCACATCCGTGCCAGCGACTTCCCTGTAAGTTTGTACCTCTGAAGCATTTCGACTGTAATTTTGTCTGGTCCCGGAGAGCTTTCTTTTCTCATTTTCTTGAGTATTGAAGATACCTCGTCTGCCGAGAAGGGCACCAGGAGACAGTCATTGTCCGCCATGGGCAGTTTGGCGAATTGTCCAAGTCCTCTGTAGCTGTCCGGTTTCTCCCGTACACTGGCATAGTGTTTTTCTATTGCGTTAATGGGTAAAGTACATGGGCTTTTGGGCCCCTCCTCTTTAAGGATCTGTGATGCCATATCTTACGGCATCTTGCCCAACCGACTTGAGTTCTAACAAATCTCAAGTGCTTCTTCTTGCCCGTCTTGGGAACTTGTCTTCCCTCTCTGTATCCTCGACGAGAGATTTGTCTGCCTACATATTTCAATGATCTAATAAGCAGATTGAACCGTATGGTCAATTCTTTGATCGTGGGCGCTTTAGCAATTTGGAGGTGATCTAACAAGAAATCTTTAGCCATACGCACTGAGGCCGGTGGGATCACCTTCTTCAATAGAGATGAATAGAGATCCTCAGACAACATATTTCCGGAAGGCGCTTCCCCGATCTCTCCAAGACAATTCGTCCTAGCATTCAAGTATTCAGCTTGATGCATCCTCCGTACGTGTTGGGACAATCCCATTTGGGATTTGAACGATCGGGGACAGGTTCCACATTTGAACGCCCCGCCTGTCACCCGGGGGGCTCTTCCCCCACATGCAGCGGCATGACCATTGATAGAAAAAATAGATGTTTTCACCGAACCACATTTCGCACATCCAAGTAAGACCCTATTGGCCTGATGTGCTTTGAGGTAGTGTAATCGACCAGTATGCATTGATCGTAACGTCGCATGACACAGTAAGCATTGTTGGTCAAACCATGGTGCACGTATCATTATGGATACGCACCTGGGTAGAGCCATCCCTTTCATTGCGTTTTTCCATCGCTTGTCATAAGACAAGATAAGGGCACCCACTTTTTGTTTGACGATGGGAGAGGGTTCCCTTGAGTTTTCTTGGGCAACATTTCCTTTGTGGTGTACCCGATATATCGTTGCTTTCTGGGGACTTTGTTCCGATTTGTCCAAGAATTTTGCATTGGGTACATTCTCTTATATGCCTTTCAGGCGTTGGAGCACTTCCAGGTGTGATCCTTTTCTTCGTAGGAAGAGGAGAGGACCAACTTCTTCTTTTCTCATGAGGAGGGGTCCGGGTAGGGGTGTGTGTTGGAGAGGGCACCCTCGGATAGTTTGTCATTGATCACCGTTCGTCTTCAATCTATCTCCGTCACTCTGCACAGAACACAAGAAAACAAGTAGAGCTTAGAACTCTAATTCCTCCATCCGCTATCCTTCCCAACCAAACATCGAAAGATCAAGGACAAATCAACATCTCGTATGACAGTGAGGTATGTGAAATCAACAATAGTAATTCCGGGTCAGAGCAAAGTCACCCCGAAAGGGGCGGGGCCCCATTCAGCCCCGCCGTAATTGTACAGAACCCATTAACTTTTATGGGTTCTGTACAATTACAATGTTGATTTTTGCATTATATATGTATGTGCACGGGACGTGCACGACAAGTAGAGTGCATTAGTGTAATATTTTTCAAAATAATCTAGTAAGTAAAGGATTAAGTGTTAGATTTGGCTGGAGCTATTGGGAAAATAATGACCTGGAGCCACTTTTAGCTTGTGTCCAGTGGGTCAACACCGGCCGCACTGACACGTGTGCGCGTTCACGCCACTGTGTGCGTCGTTTGTGGAACATAGACTCCACTCGAATCGGGTATTTGTGACAGTGCGAGGCTCTGTTCAATATGAAGGCGTTACGTTTCCCTTTTTACAGCGGGTCAGCGGCAGCAGCTCGGGGGGTTTACGCAGCCGCGCACACCTGTCTCACCGCGCGCACCTGTCTCACCTGTCTCACCGCGCGCACCTGTCTCACCGTGCGCACCTGTCTCACCGCGCACACCTGTCTCACTGTGACACCTGTCTCACCGCGCGCACCTGTCTCACCGTGCGCACCTGTCTCACCGCGCACACCTGTCTCACTGTGACACCTGTCTCACCGTGCACACCTGTCTCACCGTGCGCACCTGTCTCACTGTGCACACCTGTCTCACCGCGCGCACCTGTCTCACCGTGCACACCTGTCTCACCGTGCGCACCTGTCTCACCGTGCACACCTGTCTCACCGTGCACACCTGTCTCACCGTGCACACCTGCCTCACCGTGCACACCTGCCTCACCGTGCGCACCTGTCTCACCGTGCACACCTGTCTCACCGCGCGCACCTGTCTCACCGTGCACACCTGTCTCACCGTGCGCACCTGTCTCACCGTGCACACCTGTCTCACTGTGCACACCTGTCTCACCGTGCACACCTGCCTCACCGTGCACACCTGCCTCACCGTGCGCACCTGTCTCACCGTGCACACCTGTCTCACTGTGCACACCTGTCTCACCGTGCACACCTGTCTCACCGTGCACACCTGCCTCACCGCGCACCTGTCTCACCGCGCGCACCTGTCTCACCGTGCACACCTGTCTCACCGCGCGCACCTGTCTCACCGTGCACACCTGTCTCACCGCGCGCACCTGTCTCACCGCGCGCACCTGTCTCACCGCGCGCACCTGTCTCACCGCGCGCACCTGTCTCACCGTGCACACCTGTCTCACCGTGCACACCTGTCTCACCGCGCGCACCTGTCTCACTGTGACACCTGTCTCACTGTGACACCTGTCTCACCGCGCGCACCTGTCTCACCGTACGCACCTGTCTCACTGTGACACCTGTCTCACCGTGCACACCTGTCTCACTGTGACACCTGTCTCACCGTGCACACCTGTCTCACTGTGCACACCTGTCTCACCGTGCACACCTGTCTCACCGCGCGCACCTGTCTCACCGTGCACACCTGTCTCACTGTGACACCTGTCTCACCGTGCACACCGGTCTCACCGTGCACACCGGTCTCACCGTACGCACCTGTCTCACTGTGACACCTGTCTCACCGTGCACACCTGTCTCACTGTGACACCTGTCTCACCGTGCACACCTGTCTCACCACGCGCACCTGTCTCACCGCGCACACCTGTCTCACCGCGCGCACCTGTCTCACCGTACACACCTGTCTCACCGCGCGCACCTGTCTCACCGCGCGCACCTGTCTCACCGCGCGCACCTGTCTCACCGCGCGCACCTGTCTCACCGCGCGCACCTGTCTCACCGCGCGCCCCTGTCTCACCGCGCGCCCCTGTCTCACCGTGCGCCCCTGTCTCACCGTGCGCACCTGTCTCACCGTGCACACCTGTCTCACCGTGCACACCTGTCTCACCGTGCGCACCTGTCTCACCGTACACACCTGTCTCACCGTGCACACCTGTCTCACCGTGCACACCTGTCTCACCACGCGCACCTGTCTCACCGCGCGCACCTGTCTCACCGTGCGCACCTGTCTCACCGCACACACCTGTCTCACCGCACGCACCTGTCTCACCGTGCGCACCTGTCTCACCGTGCGCACCTGTCTCACCGCACACACCTGTCTCACCGCACGCACCTGTCTCACCGCGCGCACCTGTCTCACCGTGCGCACCTGTCTCACCGCACACACCTGTCTCACCGCACGCACCTGTCTCACCGTGCGCACCTGTCTCACCGTGCGCACCTGTCTCACCGTACACACCTGTCTCACCGTACACACCTGTCTCACTGTGACACCTGTCTCACCGTGCACACCTGTCTCACCGTGCACACCTGTCTCACCGTACACACCTGTCTCACTGTGACACCTGTCTCACCGTGCACACCTGTCTCACCGTGCGCACCTGTCTCACCGTACACACCTGTCTCACCGTGCACACCTGTCTCACCGTGCACACCTGTCTCACCGTACACACCTGTCTCACTGTGACACCTGCCTCACCGCGCACACCTGTCTCACCGCGCGCACGGCTGCAGAGAGAGGCACGGAGCGGGGCAGGTCCGACACCGCGCTCTCGTGCGGGGCTTTTACTGCTTATTTTAGCGCGGGTGATGCGACCCCGTCAGCCCGACTGTTCTCACAGAATAAGTAAATAAACTCACTGTGGATCAGTCGTAGAACCTGCTGCTTTTTGCCTCTTTACCCGATTCTCACTCGTCTGGTCATAGCGTCCATTTGGCAAAACTTAATCCATAACAAAAGTAGCTCCAGCCTCCGCGTGGCAGTTGTTTTGGTTTCAGACGAATCACGTAACAGCGAGGCTGCGTGTGAGATGCATTCATGGACCGTAAGAAGTGCGGGAAAGGCGAGTTTTTCACAAATGCGCGAAAAAAACTGACAAATAATTTGCAGTCTGATACACGTTGCTTACGCCAGAGGCCTCAGGCCGGAATACTTTAAGCCCTGCATAAAATATCACGGTGAAAGTCATTATAGACCCAGCTCCCAACCCAGCTTTGAGAATAGATTAACGGCGATATTTTTTTTATCGCGCGATAAGAGTCTCGCATTAACGCAGCACGTTAACGCCGTTAACGTCCCACCACTAGTTTAAATACAGTTAATTTGCATAGTTGACATGTCTTCAATCACTATTAAACAAGATCTGACGGTTTAATTAGAAAATTTCATAACTTTTCAGTTTTGTCCATGCTGGACAGCTGAAAGGTGTGTAAAAGTATGTCTGGCAGGATGCATCAGGGCTGAAGTGAAAAAATGTTTTTTTTTTTTTATAGTAGAGGCAAATCAAGGGCATTTTCTGAAAGCTTATGTTAAATGGAGTAAGATGATGTAATTATAATGCCTGTAAGCCACACCTGTTTCTCAATATTTAGGCTTAAGTACTGCATTTAGCCAGTATTTAAACACACATTTTTCAAGAACCGTTATAGCTATCAGCACAAACTATATTTTGCTGGATCAGTTTTGACCTGATTGTTAATATAAGAGCACTTAAAACTGGGGGGCGCTGTAAATGATTTACATAACAAAAAAAAAAGGTAGTACACATATTAAATGGTGTAATATTGGCATGTCAATTACATAATATGTATCATAGTATTTATTGACAATCAACATGAGAACTTTTTTTTTGCTTTTAATTAATGTATTTAGAAAAAAATAGCAAAATTAGAAATGTATCATAAATGAATACATTTCCCATGAACCCCTTGCTGCATCTGTACGTCCATCGCCGCCATATTTGAAGTTCTGTAGTTGCCACATTAGGCTTAGAGACTAGGGCTGTAAACATGAATAAAATTGCAATAAACCATAAACTGTAGCCGAATTATTAATAACGTTTAAAAAATATGAAAACTGTGCTTACTTCACTAATACGTTTTGTCATTTTAATGTATCCCAATAGTTACTGTCAGACGAGTGGGTGCACTATTGTGTTGATGCTAGCTGGGGTTGACATCCTTAAACCTAGTGTATTTAGACATCCAATAAACCAGCGGCAGTAGTTAACATGGATAAATTAATGAGGTAGATCGTATAAATGAGGGAAATTATTTCGGATGGCTATTTATTTTAACTTATGTGGTTTCCTTGGTAAACAAAAAATAATGGTGCGTTCAAGTGTTCCTCGGGTTCTCGGGCGAACGACCTCCCCAGTTTGTGAATTTACGTGAACGCCCGCTCGACTGGGGAACGCGGGTCAAAACAAGCCTCCCGACTTCCGCACCTGACTGCGGAAATCAGCTGATTTGTTATTTTGTCGTCTAATGTGAGCCTTCTATTTAAACACTGCCTTACCGGCCTGACATCAACGTTAGCAAAAAGCACATTTAACACATTTAAATAATTGGCTGAGCTATTAGTTAATCAATGATTAAAGACCGTTTTTATTTGACATCAAAATCCCCGCTTTCCCACATAAAATCCACATGAACACAAACCAACTGGGGACAATGTCACATATCGGGAAAACGAGCTCCCCAGTGCACATGAACGCACCCTTTCGGCCTTTTTTGTTTTTATTTTGAGAACGCTACAGTATATCTGATAAAAAAATCATCCCAAGTGTTTTTCTGAATTGTTTATTGTACAATTGCTCATCCCATAAAGCTGGAAATGACTGGATGCCATCGAAATAGTTGCAACAGTAACTAAGAGCTCTCTGTGAAATAGCATGTGTAATAATAGTAAAAATAACAACAAATACACTCTCATCGCAGAAGAAGTGAGCACGCTCGCAGTAAAGACACATGCTGTTGAGGGTTCAAGTGCTGGGTTGCAGGTGACATCACAACATTCTAAAGGCCTATACTATTATATAGAAGAAAAGGACATTTTTGGTCTTGTACAGAGAGATCATGGTGACTGATATTAATGATCATTTTTAAATCCATACAATTTCTTTTTAGCTACGACTTTTGAAGCGTGGTGCTGTTAATGGGAAAAACTGGCTCCCGCTGGGTCACATGTGACATCGTCACATTCTAGAACCTGCAACCCAGCAATTACCCTCTGATGTATGTTTTAATGTACTTTAATGAACAGGTTTTCATACATACCAAGTTATGCCACTGGACGCATACCTCTTCACGACCCTAGTAAATAACATACAGAGGTCATTAAAATACATTAAGAAAAACACACATAAAATCAAATCAAACTTTATTTCGAAAGCGCTTTTCATACCGAAAGGTATCACAAAGTGCTTTACAGATTACAACATTTAAAACAATATGCCTGACACAGCCTCCCATCCCTCCGAATATATAGAAACGTTACACAGACACACACGCTGCCTGCGCCGGGAGTAGTCGTCCAGCACAGATAAAATGATACACTGTGTAAATGCCAATTGGTCCTAAATTAACTTAGCACTTCCACCTACATTAGGAACTTACAGCGCTTTCTATCAACTGTCGTTGTGTCCTTGTGCAATACACTTAACTCACCTGAGTGGTCACCCATTCACACTCTCATTCATACACCAATGTATAGAGACACTGGAGGCAAGGTGAGTTAAGTGTATTGCACAAGGGCACAACGACAGTGTCTACCAAAAGGAGTCGTGATTCGACTCTGGGCCACTGTCACCTGATGTTTTTCCTTAAAGGGTATCTAACCCCCCCTTCCAGAGGCTCAGCCTGAGAGTGTCAGATTTGAAAATCTCAACAGAAAAGGGGCGTTGCCTGGAGGACTAAGGGGCACGCGGGAGGGGTGAGGGGTGGGAGGGGTTTCGGGGTCTGATTGACAGGCCTGAGTCATTTGACTAACGATGCACTCGCAACGCTCCTCGTAAACAAAGTTCGAGCACAGCGAGCTAACTTATTTAGCAACATGGTGAGACAGCTCTACAGCTCTCTTTACACAGGACAGGCATCGTGGCAGACAGCGGCCTTGTACCCGAGACTGCTCTGAGGCGCGGGGTTATTTTATTAGTGATTCCGCTGTCATTTACAAAGCTAACGGCTTAGCATTGAGCAAGATCGATGTTAGCATCGCAGCTAAGGGACCAAACGTAACTGTCCTGGCTGCTTTCAGAATCTACCGATCTATTTTAGATGTAGACTTTCACTGTGGTCTACATAAGCATTGCAGATGTATCTCAGTGTCCCAAGCAGAGAATGTGTGAGGTATAGAGACTTGATTATATGTATTACAAAGCTTTATTTTATTTCTCTCACAGCAAAGTGCACAAAACATGTCACACAAAAAAAAAAATATTGTGCAAGAACACTGTCCTAGAAATAGTTTTCGGTTGGTCATTGAAGATAAAGCAGATAAATCATCCATGTTTATCTAAAGGCTTAACTAAGGGTCTGTAACATTAGGCTCTTGGGTCCACAAAGTCATTTCTATTATTACTACATTTAGTGAATTACAGGTTTAACCAATGTTACACACGCACTGAACTACCACTAAATGATGAGTAAAGGCTATAATAAAGTCTTTACACGTATGCTTATTTAGTTGAAATAGTGAAAATGATAGATCTTATTTTTTTAGTAAGTTTTCTTACTTAATTTTGTACTTCCTGGCTTTTACAACATTGCAATTACCCAATGCAATTTTTCTTTTGTTAATCTTACTACGACAATATCAATCAATCAATAATGACAGTTTATATTTCATTTGAGGATCAAGCTGCATGTGGTACTCTATTCACTTAGTCTACCTAGATGTGTGCAATAAACAAATTAAACAAATACAATTTAAATTAATACTTGCCATACAATATCGAACTTGACTGTTTAATACTTAATTTATGGAATCAGAACTAGAACACACTGAACTGAATTTTTAAATGTGGCTCGATCATCCATCAAACTTTGATACGCCTTTTAGATTGATATAATTACAGTTTTGAGGGGAAAAGGCATTA
Organism: Gobius niger; assembly: GCF_951799975.1. Taxonomy (NCBI): domain Eukaryota; kingdom Metazoa; phylum Chordata; class Actinopteri; order Gobiiformes; family Gobiidae; genus Gobius; species Gobius niger. Next base: position 20,695,221 of record NC_136873.1, on the reverse strand, counting down.
AAAACATAGCAGTAAAGCTGAATTCTTGCATCCACAGTTGAGCTACAGGATGGCTTAAATTTACCAAGTAGCAGTAGCTCATGTACAGTATGCTGCATGCATGCATACATGCAGGTCTTCTCAATGCACGGGAGACAAAGTTGATTCTTATGGCTATACAGTTGTTGGGTTGCAGGTTAGTGTTCTAAAGGCCTATAATGTTATATAGAGGTACAATTATTTCATTTTTGAGGAAATGTTTGGTCTTGTATAAGAAAGATAATGGACCCAGTGACTCAAATTAGTGATCATTTTTGTAATTCATACATTTATTTTTTTGGCTGCAACTTGTGAAAGTGTAATGCAGTTAATATGAAAAACTGGCTCCTGCCTCCCCACTGGGGAGTGTGACATCACATTATAGAACCTGCAATCCAGCAATACCAACTAAAATAATTACACATGCACCATTAAGTTTTCAGCTTCTAGAGACAAAGTGGTGCTGGTTCTACCTCACCAAACCATCCTGTGAAATATCTGACAGAAACAGCTAAAGGCTTCATTTTGTTCTTGGATTGCTGATCAGTGTCTACAATTAAATCTTGCATGGAACATTGATTTCATCTACTATGTTGTCCAGTGGCATGTCAGCTTATAGAATTCTTCATATTGCAATGTTTACTCCCATCGTTCTATATGTGGTTGGCGACTGTCCTTGTCCAATGTGCCTCCATTTCCAGAAACATTCTTTCTTTGCCCGATAGAGAGGTCGTCTGAAAATGTGAATTGAAATGCTATAAAAATAAAAAAAACACACAAAGACATGAATTACTTTAAAAGGGAAGTCTGTCATCAATATACTGATCAAATGCATCACCGTGTGATCCGATACATACAGTGGACATGAAGAATGGTTTGCATGCATTTTCTCCACCTCTTTCTCCACCTCTGACTCTGCATGGACAAGAAAAGTCTGTTACAACTGAGCATACATTTTTGCGTGCAAGATGTGTTAGCATCATTCTAATTTACATTTAAAATATAGTCCTCAATAAGGCAAAAAACTGTTTTCAATGAGAAGAAATATAAACCACTTGGGGAAATAGTAATATAAACAAAATGATAGGTGTCAACAAATGCATTTATTGGTCAACACTAAAAACGATTCTCCCACTTACTGGTGTAAAATACAATACTCCTATGCTACATTTGTTAGAATTTTAATGCGAGTTGAGCAATATTGTGATGTGCTCACCTACAGGTACTTATGACAGTTCAAATGAGTGGCCAGTCCTGTCTTGCACACACCTCAAGCTGGAAAATCCAGAAAACCACTCATACACGGGCTTTTTTCATCCACTGGACTTTGGTTCATGGTTAGCCACTGCTCTCAGGCAACACAGTCTGCATTCTGAAAAGATTTTGTTCCATACTGCCAGGCCAGTCTGAAAATATAATAATGCATATTCCACAGTCAATCCATAATCATCTGAGAATTCTAATGGTAACTGGTGCATTATTTCCCTGTAATCGCACAGTTCGTCTGAAAATCATCTTCTATATCACTCCACTGCAGCAATTTCCACAGTAATGATTAAAAATTAAGCTACTATTGTTGTGGAAGTCGCTTTAGATAAATCATCTGAAAAAACTGACTCTGCGTTGTGCAGTAAACCTGTGTAATACACAGCTTCTTGTTGTTTAATCCTTACTTATTCTACATTTGCTAAACTAGCACTATAGTCTAGCATTATAAACTAGCTATGTAATCTACGTATTATATTTGCCACACAAAATAATCAAGCCAAAACTTAACATGCTCACCTTATGTCCTCTTGAAAAATCTGGACCTGTGCCTGCTCACAGCCTCCTGCTTGTCTGGCCTCTCATACTGGGCACAGAGTGGTTCAGGCACAGGTACTTTGTCTGTGTGCTCCTGGTATGGGAGAGGATCCTCAACCACACTTTCAAACAGCAGGGCCATTAGTTGGTCAATGTAGACTGTAAACAAAGCACAAAACATTTGTCTTTGTAAAAGCATTGGTTGTGTTGTTTTAATGTGACATACCTGAGGTAGCTCTGGTCTTCAAGGCTCGCACGGTGTAGTCGCCACGTTTGTACTTTGGGTACACTATCGCATACCACCTTCAAGTGTTGTAGCATGTGACCTTGTAGCATTTTCATTGTAGTGCAGGGCAGCAATTTGCAACCTACAACATTTTTAGGTACAGATTCACACAACATTTTTTTTTAAAAATGTATTGTATATATATATGTATAATGTAATGTATTACCTAGCTAACATTCCTCTGAAGGAGAAGCCTGCACTTTTGGGGGAGAACCTAATTATCAGGCTGTGGAAGGCCTCAAGGGTTGACGTGTGGTACACCGGGCTGATTTTCTCCACATCCTTCACAAAGCGTGGAGCCAACACAATGTCACTGAGCCTCTCACATGCTGCTGTGCCTACAGAGTAAATTTCCATGACATAATTGTAAAGCAATTTTTGTTTCGAATGACAATGCCAACCTTACATTTTTGAAATGTGCATAAAATACAATGAGTAGAGGGCCAGTATTACTGATAACAAATGCAAAACTTACTTGGTTTGAGCCACACTCTTGACCCTTCCCCAACCAGAGGCCCGTGTAGGCACCGAGGGAACAGGGCATTGTCGTGCGTGTGCACATTCTGCATGTGGTTGGCCACAGACGTCCACTTAGCGACAGCCTCTTGTCCCGAGGTGGAAGTCGAAGCTGCCCAATAGAGGTGATTTACCACGCTTTTTCTCCACTGGCCAGCGTCCTGGGTGCTCTTTCTCTTTGCGAGCTCATCAATTTTTTTCCCAATTCCTAGAGTTTAAAATACATATTTACTAAATGCAGAATAACCATAATATTACACAGCATTCCCCAAATGCATACCCTTTCCCATGTGCCATGGGTCAAAGTAGTGCCTGATTTCCTTCTTTTCCTCCCTTAAAAACTTTTGCACGCCGGTGTGTCGGTCCGTCACAATGGCCTCCACATTGACACCCCTCTCTTCCAGCATGGTCAGACTCCGCACAAAGCCCTCCTTCTCCATGCGCACGCTGTTTCCAACCTCATTGCTCTAATAAGACAAAAAATAAATTAGGTGCTGAAATGCACAGAGTGATCCCAAATTACATATTGAAACATTCCTTGAATTCCATTACCTGGACTAGTTGGATGTCAATGACTTTGTTATTACTGAGATTCATCATCGTGTAACTGCCATATTTGGCCGAATGTCCTACACGAATGCAAGTTGTACGTTAGCTGACTTTTACTTCTGATAAATGTTAATGAAATGTACTTACCAGGTGAATCTGCCCGCATGTCCCCACCCAGTGACACAGAGCCGCTTTCAAGAGCCTCCCTGATGAGGTCCTCCTGCTCCAGCTTCCACTGCCAGTTTACCGTAGGGATGAGGAGCTTTGCCTGGTGCCTGTAGAAGCACTGCTCTGACAGTCCCTGAATATTGAAGGCCCCCAAGAACTATAAAAGGAAAAAATAGGTTATCAACTGATAATAGATGGAAACAAAATCCAAACAAAATAATTTGTGCTGTACCTTTGAAGTCTGGCTAAATGATGAGCCGGTGAACAGCACAGCGGCACAGAGCTGTAGGTTTCCAGCTGGGATGTTGTTCACCATGGGCTGACTGGACCACTGACTGGAGAACTCACAGCGAGGACACTGTTGAGTGACCCGGAGCAGTGTGGTGACTGTGATGGTGTCCACAGCACAGCGACCAGTGCAGACAGGACATCGCCTGAACAGCTCCAGCAGTTGGTCCTCAAGAACAATATATTTTTTGTCCTTGTGTGGAGGGACTTCAGTGGGAATGCTATATAAAATAAAGGATATTTCATCCCTCAAAAAACCAGGACGCTGTATATATTTTTTCTATTAAAAAGCTAGATTTCCTTTGTACCTTGAACAGTTCACAGTGCTGGCACTGTCATCGATGTGGAAGCTGGGGTCAGACGCTGACACCTCACACCTTCTCCTTTTTAAAGGTGTAGAGGCTGCTCTGGGACTGTCAGGAAGAGGGATTTCCATCAGGTCCTCAGTACCACAACCGACACTTGTGTAAGCGGTCCAGGCTTGAGTAGCTGTACAAAACACAAACAAAATAAACAAACATGTTAAAAATGGCCGTAATTATCATTTACACAAAACAGAGTGTTTTTAGAAATAAAATGACTGTATAAACAATAAAAAGAGATATCACCTTTGCTTCGCCTGCTCGGCTTCACATTGGCCTGGACACTTGCATGCCTTACAATGACTGGATCAGTCTGGCAGCCAAATTCTCTGGTCACTGGCTGAAAACGTAAAAATACATTTTATTTTTAAAATGTACACTACAGAAGAAGGGTAATGTGTTACATTTCCTTAGTGCATTTAATTGTTGTCTAATGCAGATTAGTGAACGTAAGCCAACATATGGATCCCAGCACCAGAGCACCCAATAACCATACGGTCCACCTGGAGTGGTCAGCCCTCTCGCCCCTCACTGACCACGATCACATATCACACGAGCGCGCGCGGAGCCACGGGCACCTGCCCGGTCAGTTTAGCCACACATTAAATGATAGCTATCCGTTAGCTTTATAGGTTAGCTTGTAGATGCACTCACGTTTTGCGCAGCTGTTGTCAAATATGAAAGCTACTGTCATCGCGAAAATGTAGACTAGTTTGGTGCTCAGTCTCAAGCACAATTACGCGCGGTCTCAGCGTAACTTTGTTGTGCAGACTGATGCATTAGCCACTCCCGCTAGCTACAAAAGGCTATAAAAGTTCACATGTCATAATATACAGCGGTGTAACTGTCAGCTCACCGTCTCATGCGGTTCATAGCTCTCTGTTTGAGCGGGGTTAGAGAGTTGCCAGGCAGCTGATGGATGCAGACTGCTGTTCCTCTGCCCAAGTCAAGTGAACGAGTGCGGGGCGCACCGCTTGGAGCACACGCAGCCACAAGCCTCACCCAGTGCATAGTTTATTTACACGCCAGATCCCGCATTGTTTGAGACACTACTACAATCTATTTCAACGTGCACTATCGAAATTCTACTTACATGACATTAGTAGCAGTTTTAGGTTGTTGTTATTCTCACTCACCTCAGATTGGCGCCTGAAATCGTCCTGCTGGCGGGGCAGCAGTGTCGGTGGGCTCAGTCGTGGAAGAGCAAGGGTGGGGACTGCCTCATTCTTCAAACGAAGAACCTTACTGTAGCCCAGCTCAAACTCCAAGGAGTTGGCGAAGGAATCGCAAGTAAAATGTTGGTTGCAAACTCCAGCACGAGGCGGGAGTTCGCAGTTTTCCCCCAGGCCAATTGCGCGCAGCCACTGGCGCCTAATTTCTAAGTCCTGAGGAAAGTAATGTAAACCTACAGAACTATGACAACCTACAACACTACACTTTCTCCCCATCCTAACAAACAAGACTACAACACTACACCTAATATTACACAATACAGAACACTAAATACAGCTAACCTAGCTAATTCTTATGCTAAATGCTACTAATCTCTCACTAAGACTAAACTACAACTAAATCTAATAACTATCTAAATACGACAAGCTAATAAATCTAACTAAAAGCTACGCTAATAAATCTAACTAAAAGCTATGTAATAAATCTAACTAAAAGCTACGCTAATAAATCGCAAACCTGAAAATCGATATAAAGACACTCGCTATTCCAAACTCCAACTCGCTACGGGGGCGTGTGCGGAGTGGGCTGCTTTTATACTCCACAGAAGAGAGGCCGCTGACGTCGGCGCCCTCCTGCTGACGTAAGCGCCCCGCTCAGAGCTAATCACGAAGGAGACCAACAGTAAAGCATGTAATGCACTCGATAAGGTGCAGATGGCGCCACACAGACGGTTTGGGACACAAAGACAGGATTTCAACAAATATGCACTAAATTGTTAAAATAGTGACAGATACATGTAGACAACACTATAAGATACCCATTTATACAACTTAGCTAGACAAAAAAGTTGATTTTGGGGTTAGTTGTTCTTTAAAGGAACAGGCCACTGTTTTTCCATACGGAGATATGTTCTTACCTGAGCTTAGACGAGTTCATTTGTGCCTGTCTGGTCTTCACGCGTGCCCTCAGTCACGTCAACACAGCGGAGCACTTGGGCGTCCGCAAAGTAAAGTGCAGATATTACTGTGTGGATGTCGAACTACTCCTGATATTATTACGTCTTACAATATAGTTCTGCTTTTTATCCACTTAGAAAATCCACATGTTTCATTTTGTGTAATTATACTTTATCGTGTAACACTTCACCTGACCATGTTTAAGGGAAACGTGGAAAAGTTTGGTAGCTTCTATCTTCACCTGGTTTGGAGCCATAGAGGAGAAGAGGCTAAATGCTAACGCCGTCTGTGCTGTGTTGACGTGACTGAGGGCACGCCTGAAGACCAGACAGGCACAAATGAACTCGTCTAAGCTCAGGTAAGAACATATCTCAGTATGGAAAAACGGTGGCCTGTTCCTTTAAATCTTGACAACAAACCTCCCTCACTCTTTCCCTGATAATTTTCTTGACAGGGTAGAACTCAGGATTATGATGCTGGCATTCTGAAATGTATTGAGAAAAAAAAGCATTTCTGTTATGTACATGTTTTTAACACGCGTTTAATATTAAGAAGTACGGTCAGTCATTTAAATTATCATTTAGGTTTTTTGGCCCTTTTGGTTGCAGCTTGTGGGGGGGCAGCAGTAGCAGAGAGGTCAGAAGGAAGGGTAAGTGAAGAGGACGAGCTAGGAAGAGGGGTGACAGTGGTCAGTTCTGAAGATGAGATTATAGTTGTGCAAGGAGGGATAGGAGTAGTGAAGGTAGAAGAGAGAGGAGCAGAGGCAGGAGAGGAGCTGAAAGGGGTAAGAGAAGTTAAGGTAGAAGAGAGAGGAGCAGAGGCAGGAGAGGAGCTGACAGGGGTAAGAGTAGTTATGGTAGAAGAGAGAGGAGCAGAGGCAGGAGAGGAGCTGAAAGGGGTAAGAGAAGTTAAGGTAGAAGAGAGAGGAGCAGAGGCAGGAGAGGAGCTGAAAGGGGTAAGAGAAGTTAAGGTAGAAGAGAGAGGAGCAGAGGCAGGAGAGGAGCTGACAGGGGTGAGAGCAGTGAAGGTAGAAGAGAGAGGAGCAGAGGCAGGAGAGGAGCTGAAAGGGGTGAGAGTAGTGAAGGTAGAAGAGAGAGGAGCAGAGGCAGGAGAGGAGCTGACAGGGGTGAGAGAAGTTAAGGTAGAAGAGAGAGGAGCAGAGGCAGGAGAGGAGCTGAAAGGGGTAAGAGAAGTTAAGGTAGAAGAGAGAGGAGCAGAGGCAGGAGAGGAGCTGAAAGGGGTAAGAGAAGTTAAGGTAGAAGAGAGAGGAGCAGAGGCAGGAGAGGAGCTGACAGGGGTGAGAGCAGTGAAGGTAGAAGAGAGAGGAGCAGAGGCAGGAGAGGAGCTGAAAGGGGTAAGAGAAGTGAAGGTAGAAGAGAGAGGAGCAGAGGCAGGAGAGGAGCTGAAAGGGGTGAGAGTAGTTAAGGTAGAAGAGAGAGGAGCAGAGGCAGGAGAGGAGCTGACAGGGGTAAGAGAAGTTAAGGTAGAAGAGAGAGGAGCAGAGGCAGGAGAGGAGCTGAAAGGGGTGAGAGTAGTGAAGGTAGAAGAGAGAGGAGCAGAGGCAGGAGAGGAGCTGACAGAGGTGAGAGAAGTGAAGGTAGAAGAGAGAGGAGCAGAGGCAGGAGAGGAGCTGAAAGGGGTGAGAGTGGTTAAGGTAGAAGAGAGAGGAGCAGAGGCAGGAGAGGAGCTGAAAGAGGTGAGAGTAGTGAAGGTAGAAGAGAGAGGAGCAGAGGCAGGAGAGGAGCTGACAGAGGTGAGAGAAGTGAAGGTAGAAGAGAGAGGAGCAGAGGCAGGAGAGGAGCTGAAAGGGGTGAGAGTAGTGAAGGTAGAAGAGAGAGGAGCAGAGGCAGGAGAGGAGCTGAAAGGGGTGAGAGTGGTTAAGGTAGAAGAGAGAGGAGCAGAGGCAGGAGAGGAGCTGAAAGGGGTGAGAGTAGTGAAGGTAGAAGAGAGAGGAGCAGAGGCAGGAGAGGAGCTGACAGGGGTGAGAGTAGTGAAGGTAGAAGAGAGAGGAGCAGAGGCAGGAGAGGAGCTGACAGAGGTGAGAGAAGTGAAGGTAGAAGAGAGAGGAGCAGAGGCAGGAGAGGAGCTGAAAGGGGTGAGAGTAGTGAAGGTAGAAGAGAGAGGAGCAGAGGCAGGAGAGGAGCTGACAGAGGTGAGAGTAGTGAAGGTAGAAGAGAGAGGAGCAGAGGCAGGAGAGGAGCTGAAAGGGGTGAGAGTAGTGAAGGTAGAAGAGAGAGGAGCAGAGGCAGGAGAGGAGCTGAAAGGGGTGAGAGTGGTTAAGGTAGAAGAGAGAGGAGCAGAGGCAGGAGAGGAGCTGACAGAGGTGAGAGAAGTGAAGGTAGAAGAGAGAGGAGCAGAGGCAGGAGAGGAGCTGAAAGGGGTGAGAGTAGTGAAGGTAGAAGAGAGAGGAGCAGAGGCAGGAGAGGAGCTGACAGAGGTGAGAGTAGTGAAGGTAGAAGAGAGAGGAGCAGAGGCAGGAGAGGAGCTGAAAGGGGTAAGAGAAGTGAAGGTAGAAGAGAGAGGAGCAGAGGCAGGAGAGGAGCTGACAGGGGTGAGAGTAGTGAAGGTAGAAGATAGAGGAGCAGAGGCAGGAGAGGAGCTGAAAGGGGTAAGAGTGGTAAAGTCTGTAGCAGAGTAAGTAGAGGAGCTGAGACAGGGGAGAGCAGAGGGAACAGGAGGAGGGGGTAGGAGGGTTGACCCAGCAGGGTTGGGGGTATCTTCAGGAATCCTGCCAGCTTCCGATAGCTTTCTAACTAAGGAGGTGAAAAAATTAGACACTGTCCATGCATTGAACAACCCTGAAGTTGGCCATAACACATGTTAATTATCCTTACCATTCAGTACACTTTCAAATATCTTTTTGATCGTGGCCAGAGCTTCTGCCTCCTGCTGGCACAACGGTTCCACTGGGCACAGACATTCTGCCACAAATGTTTGCCCCATTGTCTTCCCCAGCAGGAGCAGGGGATACCGCTCCAGGACACTCCATTTGTGCAGCTGAAACACAGACATGTAACAGTAGCGTAGTTTCATTGCATGGTGGGAATTGCCTCCTGCATAAAAGCAATTCTTACTTGTGAAAGTGCACTTAAATAATCATTTGAACATTCACTGAAGTATTCAGGGGTAATCACAGTTATACATGCATGTTTACAGACAGATGGAAGTTATTTAATGTGAAAACGCTTTTTCCGCTCTATAATGCAATAAAAAGAAATACTCCCATGTGTCATACAGCTTGTTGACACTTTTGTTTTTGTGTTGTGTGTCTTTCCAGTTACTGTCAGTTTTCTTTTTGGCAGCCTCCAGTTTTGACTTGTATGTCTGCTTACAGCCGCAGATCCCACATGTTTTGGCTGCTGCTCCAATTTCTCTGTGGCAGCCAACACAGTTCTTGTAAACTGCCAAGTAAAAGCACACGTACATGTTAATAAGTTGACATCCTGAGCATATGTTGTGGTCAAATATAATGCAGTGATGTACCATGTTATGGTGTAATAGATTTTATTACTGGCATTGTGTGACAGTTTCTCTGCCTGTAATTAGGTTTGCTGCTATCCCGGGATCGCAGCCACTATGTTGTTCCATATTCACCTGTGCCCAGTCAGGTGTGATGGGGTTTGGGGTCATCATCAATTATCTCGCCGTGTTTGTTCATTTTTGGACATTTACCCATGATTCCTTAGCATGATGTAGACGAAACCCTCTATTTCCGCCTAGTTTAAGAATCATTCCGCTCCCTGCTGAATTTCGTTTGATACGCCAACTTTCAACATTTCTGTCAACTTTGGCACCCCAAAAAACACAGACCAGACAAATAGGATTTCATCAACAGTAGGTAGGATGGTAATACAACATTTCAACTACACACTGGTGGAATGTCATAGCAATCTGATGCCAAGAAGTGGTCGTAAAATCACCAGATCTGGGGCTCCAAGTCCGCTCACTAAAACAATCCTATCGTCACCATATTAACAAATAGCAATAATGATACAATTAAAAAAAAAAAAGTTGTTGGGGTCACAAGTCAGATTTCATTTTCCTATGTTTTTCCATTAAAGTGAGTTGCCACTATTGGGCCCGTTAGACAGTACAATAAGTGCTGCATCTTCCTTTCCATTAATCACAATCATCAGAATTGATGGTCACCATTGGTATCATCAGAAAGCTCTCAGGTTTCAGTTGCTGTTGGTCATGTTCATATCCATTGACTTTGGAATATTTTGCAGAATACCTACTCTAATGTTTTTTCTGCTCTAGTACTGCTTAATGAGTACTTATTGATTATAACAGCTCTGCAGTAGGCATCACCAACAGTTGGTATATAAACTGGATTATTGAACAAGAATTCGGTGTTGTTCATAGAGGATAGCTTGCAGAACTTTCCTGGTTAAATAAAGGTCAACTAAAAGTAACAATTTCAGTGTATGTGTAAGCTGCGGTTAGTTGTCTAATATATAGGCCTGTGGTTTTAGCAAAATGACCTTGAGCACCATCTGAAGAAATCCAAGTGTGCCTATGACAGTTTGACAACCACTGATCTATGCATTTGATCATATGTCACAGAAGGTGCACACATGGACATGTAAAGCTGTGAAGGCTAACACATTATGCTAACAAAGACTTACAGCTCCTATGCATGTTGCATTCAAACATTGAAGGATTTAATATATGTAATAAACATAATTAATTACATGTTTACAAGCATTACTGTAAAACTTGCCTCACTGCTTTTCCCGGGGTTGAACGCAATTGCGTGGTGACGTGTATCCGCTAACGCGCAGACGTACATATTGATCGATTTGCACTTCGATCTATTTCACCGTTTTCTGAGAAATTGCAATTATAATGTTCCAGTTTAATCAATCGTAATATTATGGTTTCCTCAGTATAATTTAGTATAATTACAACCGGTTTTCACGTTTTGATACTAGCATAAACTGAGAAAAAAGGTCGTTTGCTGATTTCGTTGCACTGGGTCGTTTTGCATTGGTCCCAAAACGACCCACTGTTCCGTTTGCGCCGTCTTGTGGCAAAAGTACGACATTGCAGTGGAACAGGGTCTTTATACGCTTTATTTAGATTAAACTAATATTAGGTTCTAACGTAAATTAGCACAGCAATTCTAATGTTTGTTATTTACAACACAAATTTGCCTGGCTCAGTTTCAGATTCACATACAGTAAACAAATGGCTGTGATTACAGGATGCAAAAAAAAAAAAAATGAACAATTGCATTTTCATTTATTCAAGCAACCTATATGTATTGTTTGAAATTATGAGTAGTTTTATCACACAGTACTTTTTACTTCTGGTTGATTAAGTATTTGTAATTTAATTTAAAAAGCTAAACATAATGGCTTGGGTTTACTGGCCACGCCTTTTGATGACATTGCTAAATATTCATCGGTTAAAAGACACATTTTCCAGATTCATACAACTTTATTTATCCCTCATGGGACAATTCCTTCAGAGCAGAAAAAACATACAAATAATGTAATAAATGAACAATAAAACAACTAACAAACAAGCAAGTGGCAGGAGACCTCAAATTAACCTGAAATTAAAGACAGTTCAGGGGGCTGAAAGAGATCATATAGTTCCTTTTACAGAATGGCCAGGCAGAACGACATCCTGGAGGCAACAAGGAACATTCACTGTATAGGACATGCTGTGATGAAGCTACAACTGTCTTGGCTTTCCCAGATATTAGCTGGTTGTTTATTGCAGTTATACATAAAACATTAGTGACTACATTGCTTCGAAGCAAAAACCATTGCACAGATTCTGTTGATTTATGGTATTTTACGAGGGGTTGGTATTTTTCTAATAAAAGATTAGGCTTTTTATCTTTTGAAAAAAAAAAAGTACAAGCTAGAACACTATTATTTTTTCATTCTTAAGTTCAACAATTATTATACTCCAACAGTTTTTTATTCCAAGACGACAATGGCAGGATCCATCGGGCTCACATTGTCAAAGAGTGGCTCAGGGAAAAATAAGGATGTAAATCAACCTTTGGAGATGACTCAACCCTTGAAGCACTTTTGGCATTGTGTTGCTGCTTCTTGGTCAGGCTGGCATAGAAAATGAGAATGCCCCTACCTGGTTAAATAAAAGTGAAGAAAAAAACAAATAATATAAAATAAAATAGTATACTCTGACACTGACAAACTGTAATACTTTGGTGCACGTTTTGCATGTTATTAATCTGTTAGCCACAGAGATGTTCTCTTTGTTTTCCTAACTCAGTTAATTCCAAATGAAGTTTCAAGGTTCAGTGCATGCATCCCAGTAGTAAATGATGAAGATGAATATTTTGCTTAGCATGTCTCGGTGTCCCGTCCTGGAACCTCTACTTAACGTGGTGGAGGGTTTGAGCCCGAATGATCCTGGAGCTCTGTTGTCGGGGGCTTCGTGCCCCTGTAGGGTCTCCCATGGCAGGCAGGTCAGACAAAGAGCGGTTCAGACTCTTATGAGAAACCAACAGGTCCGGTTAGAATCGTGAGGCCGTCCTTCCGTGGACTCACCACCTGCAGGAGGAGCCACAAGGGGCCGGTGCAATGTGACCCACGACCCGGCAACGGACAAGTGAAGAAGATGGATGGACGGATGGATGGATGGATGGATGTCTCAGTGTGGATGTCCTGTATGCATCGGCCTGTAGAAGTCTTCCTTGGAGCCTTTGGTGGTGCTGGAGATGAGGTGGAATGCATTGATGAGCTGCTGCTGAGGACCAGAAGTACAGATACAGTATGTACATGTAGCTGGAAATGAGTAGTCTGCTATACAGCAGGTGTAGGTGAAGCTGGAGCTAAAGTTGAAGTCGTCCAGGCTTATATGTTTCTTTTTCTTCACCCTATTTATGAGGGAAACAACAAGAAATTCACATAAGTTTAGTCATTATAAGGTGGAGCAAAATATTCAAACAAAATTCATTCTTTATTGATATCAAGTTATGACAAACGAAAGAAATAACAGGACGTGTTGCTGTTTAATATCAAATTGTTTACTGCACAACACAGCAATGTGATCAGTGCGTCACAGTGTCTCTCACGTGGGCAGTTTACAGACAGACTGCAAACTCCAGAGCACACATGTATTATGGCAGTTATGAAATAGGATTACATAGCTATGAAATGATGTTTAGGCTGTATGACTTGTGTTTGTGGGTGACAGTCAGGGGCAGGATGAGCTCACGTTGAGCAGGGGTCGTGTGTTTGCTGCTGCTCTGGCCGGAGTGGGGACCTGAGGCACAGTGTGGAAGCCACTACACGGGGCCGGGGACCAGAGAGATGGTGTCAGGGAGGGCCACGAGAAGCAGGAGGGTTGGAATATATGCAAGCTTTGCGTAAAGTGTTGGAGGAATGTAGTATAACTATTCCACTGTCATCAAAGCACAATAAAGTATCAGCTTCATTCACATCTTTAGGGTCATGAACAGCGCATGGGAAAAACCCAGAGGTTTTGCACCGTAGAAGTTGCTCCTCCTGAAGTTAACAGAAGCAACACAATCGATACCACATAGAAGTCCGTAACATGATATAACATGTTAAGTGTGTACATATGATTACCTGTAAGTTGTTGATGATTCTGTCCCACATACAGCTGGATCCTTCCCTGATGTGATGCTGCACTTGACTCAACTGGTCTTGAACACGGGCAGAATCAAGTGTCTGATTTCAGTTGTAGGAATCTCTGGATTGATGGAAAAAGGAAAAGGACAGAGAAGCCAAGGGTGTAACAGAAAATCAATATGCAAAGATATATCAATATCAAAAAATATTATGTTATATTATCATATTATTCTAGTATTTATTATCATCATTATCATTATCATTATTATTATCATCATTATCATTATCATTATCATTATCATTATTATTATTATAGCAAAGCATGAGATGGAGGGGCATAGTTCAGAGTGCAGCCGTCTGTATTGTGAATTGCATCACAACACATTTTCTAAGATCACAAAATAGTATTTTGTGGGTCAGATGAGATTATTCCATTGCTTTGGCTCATGAATGTACATGGCCATGGGATGAACATACTGTAATTTCAGCCCCCTACCTAAATTCATTTGGGATTTATGGGTAAAAAGAAATGAAAACACCACCAAATGGACCTAAAACAAGACCAAAAGGAAATCTGACCAGACTTTTTCCTGATTTGACCCCTTTAACTTGAGAGTTCCACAGATTCACTGACATCATTACACTCGGCACACTCTCCTGATGAACATACTACATTTTCAGCCTCCTAGCTTGAAGCAAAATTGAAAAATAACCCAAAAGATTTACAAAAATTCTATTAGGGACGAGAAAATTCCGGGTGCTTTTTGAACACTGTGCCTTGACCTTTGACCCTATGGCCACCAAATTTGGTACAGGGGATGCCATGAGGGCCTTGTACAATAATCCAGTGTTTGATTTAGATTTACACCCTTTGAAGGACTATAAAATAAAAAAACATTGAAGAATTTAAACCATTTTTGAAATGGGGATGTTACTTTTTTTCTGTTCCCACATGATCAGAGCTATCCCAAGAGCACCCTCCATATGTTTTTTTTTTTTTTTTCGAAAAAATACTTACTCTTTCATATGCTTTCAAAATCTCCAGAACACATCTAAACATTTTTTTAATTTTTTTTATTACACTATTCAACATTAGCTGATGTTTTAGTGCTTTAACGATAAATAAAATATACATTTCATAATTTTTTTTATCATAACAGGTTTTGCTACCGGGTCAAGAGGTCACCTTAGCCATTGCCTTCAAAGACAGACAGCAAGTGAGTCCAGAGAGTCGAATCACAAAAAAAGTAAGTTAAATGCATTGTAATCTTTTCCTTTTCACTTTCATAACCAAGTAAAGTGTGTTAGGAGATGTTGGGTGGGTGTTTTTGGGGTTTTTTTTTCATCATAAAAAAGTTCGTTTTTTTTACATGTGTTAGCTAGCTAGACCATTCGGTTTGTCCTCCATTTTGTGATATTTGGGCTACTTTTGACCAAATTTTTTTGGTTAGCAGCTAATTCTTACATTTCTGTGTGTTTTCAGGAGATGTTATGTGTGTTTTTTTGTAGTTTAAGAGTTCGTTTTTAGGTAGAATTATTATATATATATATTTTTTTTAGGAAGCTTCTATTTTGTATAAATACTTGAGTATATTCGTGTGTAATGCACAATATGATTAAAACGCTATCAAATTTACCTGACATTCTCCATTTTTTTTCTTTTTTCCTTTTTTTGTCAAGATGACCAAAACTAAGTCTCCAGGCTTGTGCCCACTATGTGGGAAAAGAAGGAAAGTGCTGTGTGCCCATCTGAAATCTTTCCACGGGGTGGAAAATACCAAAGAGCGGGACATCCTAAACCGCTACGTGACAGGGAGGCGTGCGCACAAGGGTGGTATGTGCCCAATCCGGGGGTGCATGTCACATGTGGACCACGTCCGCAAACACATTATGAAGGTTCACAAAGAGCCTAAAGAAGCAAAGTTGGCCATTTTGAGAAGGGCGGTTAGAAGGGCCTGCATCAAGGAGCTGGCTCAGTTGAGGGCCTCCAACCCAACCCCCCCCATGGTGTCCAAACTCGACCTCCCTGAGGCCGAGGATGAGCCAACCTGCCAACGGCCAAGGTGTGTGGCCGTCACAAATGAGGTGGAGGATCTGAGGGAGCAGGTCGAGGTCCTTCAGGTAAAATCTTTCTAAATCTTTATCTGCCTCCCTATCTCTCTGTATTTCTACCCATGTATCTGAATTCTTTCTACAGAGAGAGGTGGCCATGTTAAGGGGGGCTGCTGAGGAAGAGGAAGCGGGGCCCTCAACTCAGCCAGCAAGGCAGAGGCGCCAGGAAGAGCCCGACATCATCATAGTGAGTTTCACACAGCATTTGCTTTAAAATAGTCATTTTAACATTTATTGAACTACAACTGCTACTACTACTAATGCTAATACTACTACTACAGCTATAATCTTTTCTGTTAAATGCAGATCGACTCATCGGACGATGAGGATGAATTAATGGTGGTGGGGCCGCAGAAAAAAGCTGCGTCCGTCAAGACAGAGGAAGCTGAGGATGAGGAGGCTCAGGAGGCTGAGGAGGAGGCTGAGGAGGAGGATGAGGAGGAGGATGAGGAGGAGGCTGAGGAGGAGGCTGAGGAGGCTGAGGAGGATGAGGATGAGGAGGATGAGGAGGAGGATGGGGAGGAGGCTCAGGAGGCTGAGGAGGAGATGGAGGAGGTGCCGAGCGCGATCGTCCCCAAGACCAGTGGTAAGTGAAGACATGTTTTTGGTCCCGCATGTGCACGCTGTCATTTTGTCCTTGGGGAAGACATTTCACCTTCCGGGCTACCTTTTCTGACACTTTTTTTTTCCATGCAACATCTTTCTTTTGGCTTGCAGACTCCAAGAAGGTGGTCCAGGTGGAGGAGGAGGGAGCGAGAGAGGTGGAAGAGGTGGAAGAGGAGGAAGAGGAGGAAGAGGATGAAGAGCAAGAGGAAGAAAGGCGCCTCAAGAATGTGGATCCGGAGGAGATAAGGAGAAATGTGCGGGACATTGTGGCCGAGCACAAGAGCGTGAGTAAAAATTTCTCTGACAAATGTAATTTTTTTTTGTCTTGCTGAGATTATGAACTCGTGTTTTCTTATCATTCACAGAAAAAGACCATGACGGTGCCGGTGCACGCGGCCCTCCACAAAGTCCTGATGGACAGAAAGCGGGGGAGCACATCCGCCTTCAACTTTCCTAAGAGCGTGGGTAAGTGAAGACGTGTTCACGGCCATGCTTGTGCACACTCGTCGTGTCCTTGAGCAAGACACTTCACCTACCTTGCCTTCTTTCTGATCTAGTTTTTAGAATTTGAATGGGCGTGCTGTTGGTTGATGAGAAATGCTTGCCTGAATCAGAACTTAACTTGTGTAGGCTATTATTTGTCCAGAGAGAATCCATGGTGGTGAAGCTAAATCCTCAACTGAACTGGGTTCAGTAGAGTAGAGGATGTTTTGCATCTACTGAACCCAGTCCAGTTGATGATTTAGCTTCACTAAACTGAAAAGAAACTGCAATTTAAACATGTTACCACTTACCTTTTTTCTTCCTGTAATGCTTCTATTTGTACATGCAGAGGACAGGATGGACGACTATGGCGCGCACATCTTCCGTGCTCACGCCTCGGAAAAAGTCCAACAGAATTGTGTGAGCCAGGCAGGGTTGCCAGGTCTGGGCAGCCAAACCCGCCCAAAAATATCTGAAAACCGCGGAAAACCCGCGGACATATGGCGCGGCTGGAATTTTCAATATTGTTTACTAGTTAACAGAGCCCATGTGCTCCTGCGATGATGAGAAACCGCCCCTATTCCCCCCCTTAATGAAAAAGCAGCTTACAGAGCCTTGGATTTGCCTTCGAAATAGTGATTTTGATCAAGTCAACATTGATTACAGCAAGGCAAAAAACCGCGGACAGTTTTTTTCACCCGCGGAATGGCTTTAAAAACCGCCCAATTCCGCGGTTTAACCGCGGACCTGGCAACCCTGGAGCCAGGCGACGAGGGCCAAGTGCTTTGTTGCCTTTTTGATCCTAACTAGGGACGTCAAGATCCACCGGGCCTGGGACTGGTCTTTTCTTAATAACATTGAAATGATCAGAGCGTGAGTAAAAAATCATTATTAAGATTGTAATTTTATGAAGCAATACACATGTCTAACATTTAAAAATGTCTTCCAACAGCTACCCTGTCATCCTCGAGGCTCTGGGCAAAGAGCCCACCACAATCATCGTTTTCCTTTCACAAGCCAAGTCCTTCATGGACTACTTTATCCGTTTCCGGATCCAAGGTAGCCGGGCAGGCCCTCAAACGTCTCCACCACGAACTCTCCAAGCTAGACCTGGATTTCAGCCGTTCAGTCACGGCTCACCAGCAGACTGTCAAAGCGGCCAAGCTGGACCGGCTGATCTCCAAGGAAGACTTGGAGAAGTGTTTGAATGTGGATGCCCTCCCTCCTGGGTAATATGCTTGTTCAAATGTGGTGTTCATTTGTTGAATCTGACTTTTTATTGGGGTTGTAATCGGATTGTCTCTCTTCAGATGAGGTCGAGGCCAGCCCAACCCATGATTGTAAGGCCAGGTTTCGGATGCTGGGCCATCTGGCCGCGTACCTAGCATGTTTGTACGGAATGTATGTGCAATTTCCATATCAATTCCCATTGAGAAGTGAAACACCCATTACAGACACTCCCAAAGGCTATGAATGGCAATGAACTCTTTTGTGTGCAGGTATCAAACCACAAAACAACGTACAAGTACGGGGTGGCACAACTGTACTTGGAGAAGGAGGAGTACGGTTGGTGCAGGCGTTGGATTGGGCTGCTCCAGCGTACAGAGGCCAAAAACCCGTACTTTTTTTCCAACACGGGGACTGGCGTCATGAAGGATTTAAAGAGATACCTCATTCGGGCGTGGAATGAGATGGGACTCCAGGGAAGTCCAGACTTCCTGGACATCCGGACGGCGGTGTCCACATGCGTAAGTTAAAAGGAAAGATGTACCGACTGTTATCCAATAGGTTTCTCACTAGTTTTTTTAATTTGCCTTTTTTTTCTACAGAACTTCGAACAAAACAGTGACAGGTCCACCAGAGAGGGGGTGGCTAAGTTCATGTGCCACAGTTTAGACACGCAGGAGAGGTTCTACGCGCTCTACAAGACGGTCAAGAAGGCACGGGAAATGAGGCAGTGTTTTGTTGCCCTGAGCTGCAGCAGTAAGGCCGTTCCCGTGCCTTGGGCGGCACGGTAGCGCAGCGGTTAGTGCTCTCGCTTCACAGCTAGAAGGTCCGGGTTCGATTCCCACCTGGAACGGGCCTTTCTGTGTGGAGTTTGTATGTTCTCCCCGTGTCTGCGTAGGTTTCCTCCGGGCACTCCGGTTTCCCCTACCACTAAAAACATGCACAATAGGCCAGGATGAATGATGTGAGTGAGTGAATGTATGGTGGTGGTCAGAGGGTCCGTTGGCGCAGACGTGTGTAGTCGCGAAAGCGCTTCTGACAGTCTCCCCCAGGGGAAACTGAAGCTACAAACGTAGCTTTCCACCACCGAGTATGGAGTGAATGTTCAATTGTCTCATGTAAAGCGCTTTGTGACCATGTCTGTGAAAGGCGCTATATAAATAAAGATCTTCTTCTTCTTCTTGCCCTGCACCGTCAACCTCCACCGCTGTCCGCCCCCATTCCACGCCCGAAAAGGCCCGCAAGAGGCTTTTTGGCGCCACTCCAAGACCCCCTTCAGCCAGCACAAGTGGGGAAGGCAAGAATAAAAGGAGAAAGTCCCCAAACGTGGTGAGTGATACACTTTGAAGTTTAGCCAAAATTCAGATTTCGTGGTGATCTTTTTTCTTACTTGTGATTGCCATTTTGTTCTTTATAGATCAATGCTCGGAGGATAAAGGACAAATATTCTCCGCGCAAAAATCATTACATTCAAAGCACTTCCTAACCTGGCTCCTCCGTACATATCTGACCTCCTGCCCTCACACTCTGCTCCTCCTTCTCTCCAGCTCCGTCACCAGGGGTGAGCCTTCAGCCGCTCTGCCCCAGCTCTGGAACTCACTCCCTCCTGACCTACGTACCATAGACTCTGCCACTTTTCAAATCCAGACTGTCCCACACCATCGAGTCACACACTCACCATCTCTCACCAATGCTTTGCTCTATTTTATTCTGTTCTGCTTGTAAATAATGGTAGGGGAAACACTGCATGTTGCTACAATGTGATTTAGGTTTGTGTTATCTTTCGTCGACTGCTCACAGGAATATTTGTTTCAGTAATTTGTCGCAATTAATACATTTTTGTGTTTTCTTTCACACGGTATTTAGTTTCGAGGCCAGATATCAGCAAAGGTTTTCCTTAAGTCTATTAAAACTGACATTTGTCATGTGCACGATTATGGCATTAGACAAACCTTGTGCTAAAACATCTAAAACAATTATACTTAAGATTCTGCTAAAAAATGTTAATATTCATTAGGTTCTACCTACAACACAAATACTATGGTCTCACTTCCTCATTGGACAGTAACAAGAAGTGACATAAATAGAAGTAAGATTTAAACTGTCGCTGTGCCAACCATGTTTTATCAATGATAATTCAGTCACTTGTAATTCTTTTCTATGGATTTCCCTACAGGGATTAAAGTTTAACTTCTATGGGACTATCCTTCTGTTATTAACTATATATATTGATAGAAATAATTTTTCTTCCCATTTGTCCTTTATTAAATTGCTCAAATCTTATCTCTGTAAATATAAAAGAAATTAAAACCTCTCATATGCACTTAAAGTACGGACGTTTGAGTCCATAACCTAAAGCAGTGTCCTTTAATTTATTAAACCTTTTGCATTTGATCTATTTCTGTTAGTATGCATGTTATAGTTTATTATATCCATTATATTTTTGCTTCCTTTTATATATATATATATTATTATTATTATTATTATCACTTCCTCCTCAACTTTAGTTATGTGAACTCAATGCCAGACGCTAGTTTTAAGGAGCTCTTTGCACAACTTTTATTTATACACATACTCACACATATCCATCCATCCCATCCATATTCTTCCACACTCTCTCTCATGTTCACCATCCATTTTCACTCAATACTTAATATCATAGTTTACACAATTTCAAAGTTTTTCACACAATACTTAATATCCCGGGCTACACATTTTAATACCATGCACATTTCTCTACACAAAACGGCACGCCGACCGTACAACGAGTGACTTTTATATTCTTAATATTTACAACGGTTTTTGAGGACCACAAACCTCCCCAACGTATACCGTAACGTTGCAACAAAGAACCTACGTCTAGGTCTTTCCCAGTCTACGGGGTGGCAGGCTACAATATCGTTAATGAGCAAGGCACGCCGACCTCCTCCGATAATTGTACCTTTAGGCAAGCTGGCCCGTTACTGAACTTCTATAGCGTCACGCAGTACCAGACTGGTCCGCTACTGACTTAGTGTCACGCAGTACCAGTCTGGCCCGCTACTGACTTAGTGTCACGCAGTACCAGACTGGCCCGCTACTGACTTAGTGTCACGCAGTACCAGACTGGCCCGCTACTGACTGTGTCACGCAGTACCAGACTGGCCCGCTACTGACTTAGTGTCACGCAGTACCAGACTGGCCCACTACTGACTTAGTGTCACGCAGTACCAGTCTGGTCTGCTACTGACTTAGTGTCATGCAGTACCAGACTGGTCCGCTACTGACGGTGTCACGCAGTACCAGTCTGGCCCACTACTGACTGTGTCACGCAGTACCAGTCTGGCCCACTACTGACTGTGTCACGCAGTACCAGTCTGGCCCACTACTGACTTAGTGTCACACAGTACCAGTCTGGTCCTCTACTGACTTAGTGTCACGCAGTACCAGACTGGCCCACTACTGACTTAGTGTCACACAGTACCAGTCTGGTCCTCTACTGACTTAGTGTCACGCAGTACCAGTCTGGTCCTCTACTGACTTAGTGTCACACAGTACCAGTCTGGTCCTCTACTGACTTAGTGTCACACAGTACCAGTCTGGTCCTCTACTGACTTAGTGTCACACAGTACCAGTCTGGTCCTCTACTGACTTAGTGTCACGCAGTACCAGACTGGCCCGCTACTGACTTAGTGTCACACAGTACCAGACTGGCCCGCTACTGACTTAGTGTCACACAGTACCAGTCTGGTCCGCTACTGACTGTGTCACGCGGTGCCTAAGCTGTCCCGCTACTGACTTAGTGTCACGCAGTACCAGTCTGGTCCTCTACTGACTTAGTGTCACGCAGTACCAGACTGGCCCGCTACTGACTTAGTGTCACGCAGTACCAGACTGGCCCGCTACTGACTTAGTGTCACGCAGTACCAGACTGGCCCGCTACTGACTTAGTGTCACACAGTACCAGACTGGCCCACTACTGACTTAGTGTCACGCAGTACCAGACTGGCCCGCTACTGACTTAGTGTCACGCAGTACCAGACTGGCCCGCTACTGACTTAGTGTCACACAGTACCAGACTGGCCCGCTACTGACTTAGTGTCACACAGTACCAGTCTGGCCCGCTACTGACTTAGTGTCACACAGTACCAGACTGGCCCACTACTGACTTAGTGTCACACAGTACCAGTCTGGCCCGCTACTGACTTAGTGTCACACAGTACCAGACTGGCCCACTACTGACTTAGTGTCACGCAGTACCAGACTGGCCCACTACTGACTTAGTGTCACGCAGTACCAGACTGGCCCGCTACTGACTTAGTGTCACGCAGTACCAGACTGGCCCACTACTGACTTAGTGTCACGCAGTACCAGACTGGCCCGCTACTGACTTAGTGTCACACAGTACCAGACTGGCCCGCTACTGACTTAGTGTCACGCAGTACCAGACTGGCCCGCTACTGACTTAGTGTCACACAGTACCAGTCTGGCCCGCTACTGACTTAGTGTCACGCAGTACCAGACTGGCCCGCTACTGACTTAGTGTCACGCAGTACCAGACTGGCCCGCTACTGACTGTGTCACGCGGTGCCTAAGCTGTCCCGCTACTGACTTCTCTATAGCATCACGCGGCACCACTCCCTTTCAGTCACTTTAAACTTATATACATTTTTATATACATTTCATTTCACTTTTCACACTTCCAGCACCTTTCACAACATTAAATTCTGTCACTACTTCTCCGTTCGAGCCACCACATTCAGACAATCTGTGTTTTTCAAAAACCTTTAACTATATGTTTTCTTAAGTTTAAATTTTTTGTATTTTAATTCAAATTGAAACGGCAGACTCTCAGTGATATGCTTACTTGTGTACACACAATTTTCTGTTTCCAATGTGGACAATTTTGGTTATTTAAAAACAACAGGCTTGTCCTTACCTTTTTAGAAGTGCCGCGGCGGTGTACACAAGTGAGCAGAGGTCATGGAGGTCTGTTGCCCGTCTCAAGTCCTTGCGGACGAGACTGGGGTTCCCATTGGTCACTTGGAATCACGTCGGGGTCACCAAAACTGTAGGCGATTTTACAGGAAATATTAGCACTCTAGTATACACAAGATCTGACTCCATAAGATCAATTTAAACATAGTTAAACAGTTAAGTTTAAAATATTAAAGT
Organism: Gobius niger; assembly: GCF_951799975.1. NCBI lineage: Eukaryota > Metazoa > Chordata > Actinopteri > Gobiiformes > Gobiidae > Gobius > Gobius niger. The sequence continues at coordinate 20,671,943 of NC_136873.1, read as the reverse complement.
ATCAAAAAGGTCTCGCCAAGCGTGTTCGTTGATCCCAAGGTCCAAGAAGAAACCACCAGAATTCAGTAGCTTTAGTCAAAGAAGATTTATTCCCTATAACAATTACAATTCTAAACACAGATTCTCCGAGCGCTAAAGTCCCTACACTAACACACACACGGTGCTCGAGCGGGGCAGTCCCGGGAAAAGCATCGTCTAACTGCGCTCTTACAATATATATTATCAAAAATGTGACGTTCACGAAGAGATAGGAGATGAGTTGAGCTTAGGCCAAGGTCACCAAGCCTTTCTCTCAGTAGTTTTCCACTAGAAGTGTCTTCCTGATGCCTTATTTGGAGTTATTATTGTCCAGACTGGTGTGGGAACCTGGACGTCTCCATAGATATGAGCAAAAGAATGCAAGAGCGAGAAATGGGGTATTGTTGCAGCAATGTGCGTGTGAAAAGATTGGTTTTCAACTGAAACTTTAAAGCACATAGATTAAATTCATCAAAAACATTCAATAGCATTATAAAATATAACATTAGCTAAAAAACATCAATTTCCCACACTGTCTAGAAGGAAAACAGCCACTTGCGCGTCCAAAGTTAGTCCAAGACTCGCCCGCAACGCCCTCCATCTGGAAATACACCGGACCGATGTTTATTCGAGTTTGGCTCTTCTTTGGTTTTTTAGACGTACAGCGTCTTTCTTTTCTTTTATGATTCAGTAAAAATCTACATTTACCTAAAAGAGCAATTGCTTTGGCCATTTTTGATCTGATATTTGTTATCTGAGATCTTCAACTCAAGTTGGGACTCAGAGTTACACCCAGAAATTTGTATTGAGATACTTGATCGATTTTAACATCATTTATAAATATTTGTACTGGTTTTCCCCCTTTTTGGTTCCCAAACACCATCATTTTAGTTTTTGTAATGTTTAGGGATAGTTTATTTATGCTGAACCACTCTCTAAGTTTGGAAAGTTTGGAGGTGATTTCAGTCCCAAGTAGTTGTAGATCGTTGCCCGTACCCAGGATCGTGGTGTCATCCGCATTAGTATACATTTTAGTTTGTTTGAGATTTCACAAAGGTCATTTATGTAAAACAAAAATAGTTTTGGTCCCTGCGGGACACCGTAGGTAATTCTACTCATACTTGATCTCTGGTTACCTATGTGAACATATTGTTGTCTTCCAGTTAAGTAGGATTTGACCCAGTTATAGGCAATACCTCGGACTCCATTTTTTCAAGTTTTTTAAGTAGTATTGTGTGATCTATTGTGTCGAATGCTTTCTGGAGGTCAATGAAAATTCCTATAGAGTAGAATTCATTGTCGATGTTATTGTTTCCATCAGGTCGATTAATGCCAACATTTAAATGCAAACATCCCAAAGTTGCATAACTATTAATTAAACAATACTTTTCATAACTATAATTAAAACCCAGGCTCATCATGCTGTGATTCAGCGTTGCCACAGTTTTTTTCACCCGCGGAATGGCTTTTAAAAAACACCCGATTCCGTGGTTTTACCGCGGACCTGGCAAGCCTTCAGTTACATTGTGTCTCTTTCATACCATGTAAAACCCATATTTAATTTTCTGTGATTTTAAATAATGTCGGAAAATATTTTTATTTCAAATGTAAAAGATTAATTTAAAAAAATGTTTTGTTACAATTATAGTTAAAACCCAGGTGAATTAGCTCTGCTTTAAATCTGAAAAAGGGAGCTTCCTGGCAGATTATTTGGCAGGACAGAAATGGACAAACTGTGTATTCAAGTCGTTTTGAATAATGTGGGAAAATATTTTAATTTCACAGAGGTTTGAGGAGCAGCTTTTTGCTGTTTCTCCATAACTTTGAACAGAACGCTGACAGGGCCAATACACAAAAGGCACTTGAGATGGGCAGTGCTTCATCACAAGCTTTAAGGGATATTTCAGGATTTTTGACATAGGGCCTCATTTCCTAGTTATCCAGAGTGTTGCTGATTTCTGGAGATATATTTTTTTGTAATTCATGCAGTTCTTATATTTGAAGAGCTACGTGGCGCTAGGCTTGTGCATTTCTGCGATATTAGCTAGCCTGCATTAAAAACAGTCTGACCCACTCCACAGAGCACCTGAGGCAAATCAACTTGATTACGCCAGACAAACGATATAAATGTTTGTGTCGATAGAATATTTTTTGGAATATAACTGACCTTGCATCACATGAATGGTGGGACATTTTGAGGGACAATTTTGTAATGAGCACTTTCCCCCTCTCTGTTTCTTTGCCTCCGCGTGTGACCGTGTGTTTGTGCGTCTGGCATCGAACAGCAGAGATAGGAGATATAGTGAATCCTTTGAAAGTTACAATTCTTTTAACCCATGTTTCTGGTAAACACATGTCCTAAACACGATATTGCCTGACAGTAAAAACACAAGTAAACTGCACAGAGGAGGGTGAACTTACATCATTATTTGATCTTATCGTCTGTGTTTTTTAGAGATTTAGGTGAATTTAGATGAATAAAAAGAAAAAATAGCTGTAAATGAATTTTCCTCATCGGTGAAAGGCTTTGATTTGTTTGTATTTTGCCAGGTGTAAATTATGTCGCCAAATATACCGTTATCATGATATTTCTTTTTCATACCGTGATGTAAATGTTGGGCCATATCGCCCTGCCCTGCTATTGACACACACATTTATATCATGCACCTGAGGCAAATCACTTATAACGCAAGACTAGGCGTTAAGTGATTTGCCTCAGGTGCACTGTGGAGCCGGTCAGACTGTTTTTAATGCAGGCTAGCTGATATCGTAGAAATGCGCTAGCCTTGCATTAGCCTAGCGCCACAAAACTCTTCAAATATAAGAACTGCTTGAACTACAAAAAAAATATGTCCAGAAATCAGCAACACTCTGGATAACTGGGAAATGAGGCCTTATGTAAAAAATCCTGAAATATCCCGTTAAAGGGAGAAGATTAATTAAAAAATATTGATTTTTTTTTCAGCAGTGATGCGGTCGCTGTATCGGTCTGTCGTGGTGAAGAGGGAGCTGAGTCGGGGCAAAGCTCTCGATTTACCGATCGATCTATGTTCCCACCCTCACCTATGGTCATGTGATTTGGGTCATGACCGAAAGGACAAGATCGCGAATACAAGTGGATGAAATGAGTTTCCTTCGCAGGGTGGCTGGGCGCACCCTCCGAGATCGGGGGAGGAGCTCGGAGTAGAATCGCTGCTCCTTCACGTCGAAAGGAGCCAGCTGAGGTGGCTCGGGCATCTGTTCCGGATGCCTCCTGGTCGCCTCCCGCGGGAGGTGTTCCAGGCATGTCCTAGTGGGACAAGGCCTCGTGGAAGACCCAGGACACGCTGGTGGGACTATGTCTCCGAGCTGGCCTGGTGTCGCCTCGGGGTCCCCCCAGAACAGCTGGAGGAGGTGTGTGTGGATCGGGAAGTTTGGGCATCTCTGCTGAGACTGCTGCCCCCGCGACCCGGCCCCGGATAAAGCGGAAGAAAATGGATGGATGGATGGATGGATGGATGGATGATTTTTTTTTAAGAAAAAAATTGTTCAGCAGTTTCCATGATAATAGCACCTTAAAACAAGTTATAATAGGGATCTCTGCATGTAAAACAGTAAAATGCAACTTAATAGGGACAGTGATTGAACAACTATGCTGTGATCATTGGGTTGTGCCACTGCCTTCAGTGCCATACATTGTGTCACTTATACATCATGTGATCCACATATTTCCTTTTCACCTCCCTTCCCACACCCAAACCCAGGTCTGACAATTATGCTGTGATTATTGGATTGTGCCACTGCCTTCAGTGACATACATTGTGTCACGTGCACACCACGTCATCCGCATATTTCATTTTATGCTGATGACATTCATGCAGCAGCACCCACCTGCAGGCATGGGAAGGTGGGGCCCCCCACATCCCACACACCCCCTTCCCACAGGTTAAAAACAGTCTGACCCACTCCACAGTGCACCTGAGGCAAATCAACTTGATTACGCCTTTTTACGACCCGGCTCTGCTAGTATAGGACGTAACAAAAACCAAGATGTCAAATGGTAAAATAAAGTTGTAATTTAATAAAAGGAGTGTAAAAGATAAACTAAGGAGTGACAAAAATAACCATAAGAACAAAGGCTGCTTACAGTGTTTACAAAAAAGGTTAACCAAAACAAAGCTAATCAAGCTAAACAGACAAAATCAGGCCTAACAAAACCAAACAAATTCATGACTAGAGTGTCACTTGATTCCACGTCACTTTAGTGAACATCCCAAGAAGTGACAAACTAACACAACACACAGAACGAGTGTCTCTGGATACACAACAGTTAACATTAACAACGAAGAGACACAGAACACAAAATGGCATACTGGCCACAAGGACCAGCAGCCTACACACACCACACAAATACAAATGGCGTACTGGTCACACAGAGACCAGCAGCCTGACTAAACACGAGTACCAATGGCGTACTGGTCACACAGAGACCAGCAGCCTGACTAAACACGAGTACCAATGGCATACTGGCCACAAGGACCAGCAGCCCCGAATGAGCCACGGTGGAGTCCTTTTATAGGCGTGGCTGACACAGGTGGCTTTGACGAGCTCCCCGCAGGTGTTGAGCTGCTCCCCCAATCAGGCGGCCAGGACCCCAATGTGCTCCACCAATCGCAGCCCAGGACCACAGCAGCAAATTTACATGGAGGAAAAGCAGGTTTTAGGCCACACAAACAAAAATATGCATAAAGGAGGGAACCTCGAGGCCTAGGGCCGTAACACGCCTGACAAACGATATAAATGTTTGTGTCGATAGAATATTTTTTGGAATATAACTGACCTTGCATCACATGAATGATTGCATTTTGAGGGACAATTTTCTAATGAGCACTTTCCCCCTCTCTGTTTCTTTGCCTCCGCGTGTGACCGTGTGTTTGTGCGCCAGGGTTGCCAGGTCTGGGCAGCCAAACCCGCCCAAAAATATCTGAAAACCGCGGAAAACCCGTGGACATATGGCGTGGCTGGAATTTTCAATATTGTTTAAAGAGGGGGTATTATGCTTTTTTCAGCCACATAGCACCAGTCTATATCACACTACAATGATGACGAAACCTTCTGTTGGTCTGTCAATGCAGTAAATTAGAATAACTGCCTTGTATAAAATTGCTCTTTCAAAATGGCGTTAGCAAATGGCTTGAAATAGGCCCCTGTCTCTTTAAGAACCTCTGACCCTTTCCGACACGCCCCCTCCACACGCTGTCTGTGGCATCACAACAACACTGCGCTCGTCGTCTCAACAGTATTGAAACTACGACCGTTGCATTTTAATTTTTTTATTGTTGGAAAGGAGCTACTGTTTATCACTTTGTGAACAATGGCCACACAGGATATGATTTGGAGACGAACCTTCCACACCGGACGCTTGGAAGGGGCTCTTGCCTGAAAAATAACTGCTGTTTGGAGGCTCTCTCTTTGCATCTGCCATGCCCTATGGATCTCTAACTATACCCCCATGGACGACACCAGGATCTGCAGGAGCCCATACGATTCAAAAGACGGACATTATCTGTGCAAGTGGACAATGGTTTTTCGAGGTTACCCCGTTAGCTTGTTATAATCGACTACAGCTCATTGTTGATGAAAAGTCTGCAATAAACCACAAATGTGTAAAGCCAGGCTCATTGTGTGATCATCGTAAAGGCTGCTTCGAGTAGTTGCTGCTTTATTGACATTATTTGTGCATAATATGCTGCCTGTTTTCAGTGAATGTTGTGAAGGTGAAGGTTGTTAGCTTGGCGCGGCTAATAGTGCCTTAGCTCCGGGAGAAAACCACTCGGCTACGACTCACTGTAGATGAAATGTGAGCAATAAACTACAAAATCAACAAGCCCGGCTCAGTGTGTGATCGTCATAAAGGCTGCTTCAAGTAGTTGCCTGTTTTAGTGACGTTTTCAATGCATAATATGCTGCTTGTATTCAGTGAATTTTCCCGTTAGCTTGACGTGGCTAGCTTGTTAGCTCCGGGAGAAAACCCCTCGGCTATGACCCATTGTAGATTAAATGTGAGCAATAAACGTCCAAATCAACAAGCCAGGCTCCGTGTGTGATCATTGTTAAACGGTTCTATATGTGTGTGGTGGTTTTATTGACTTTATGTGTGCATATCTCTCGTTTTCACGTGATGACTCGAGGTTTAGCTTAGCATTAGCTTTCTCCGGAGGCTCTGTGCATCATCAAGGCCCAGCGCAGAACCAGACACTGAAATAAGTGTTCTTGTCACCGGTTTTAATCCTGGGTGTTTCGGTAACAGAAACACTGATGTGTGTCTTTGTAAAAGTCTGCTGTGGCTCCGGTTCACAACACATGAAGCTAATCCTCCATGATGACCCTGTTTACGTCTTAGGGCTAGACACTGCGGGGAGGGGGTTCTGCTGAGGGGCAGTGGTTGGTTACGCGGCTGGTGACGAAAGGTCGGAGGCGTATCCTGGAGGTCGAGGGCGTTTCCTGAAGGAATCAGGCGTTTTATCCCTAAAATGGCCGCCATCAGAGTTTTTACAGATTACTCGAAAATACGTGAATGTGCCAAGGCAACACTTCAGGCATGGTTTTAATGAGTGAATGACTTAATAACATGATCTAAAGCTTGAAAAAGTCGATTTTGCATAATACCCCCCCTTTAACTAGTTAACAGAGCCCATGTGCTCCTGCGATGATGAGAAACCGCCCCTACTCCCCTCCCTTATTGCAAAAGCAGCTTACAGAGCCTTGGATTTGCCTTCGAAATAGTGATTTAGATCAATTCAACATTGATTACAGCAAGGCAAAAAAACGCGGACAGTTTTTTCACCTGCGGAATGGCTTTGAATTGGGCCCTACTATAGGGCCCACTTTGGGACACATGTTTGTACCTCTCATGGGATTTGGGTCCTATTTTTGGTTCCTTTGTGGGACCAGTCCTTATTATGAGCACCAACCCATTTTGGGTCCCATTTTAGGGCCCTTTGTGGGACCAACCCACTTTGGGACAACACTTTTTGTCCCACTCATGGGACCCATCATCCCTTTTGGGTTACAATTTACTAACCCTCATGAAATAGGGCAGGAAAGTCTCGGCCCAGAAGCACTTCCGGTTCATTGCTCGGATACAAACAAACAATCAGCTGTTCGAAGAGGCGGCTTATTTGAATGGTGGAAAATGCTCTGCTTTGTTTTCGGCTGTAATCACCAAAGTCTACGCGACGCATGCTCCTTTTTTAGGTTTCCCAAAGACCAACTGAAGCAGTGGGAAAAGCTATGCAGGTTTGATAAAACATTTTGTCAGATTTTACAGACGGTTAACGTGAATATGTATTCAAGCTAACTCGTAACGCTAACCCGGTTGTATTTTATTTATTTATTTGAGAGATAATGGAGGAACAATGCATATTAATGAACATTTAACAAATGTAAATATGACATAGTCTTGAGCTAATTTCCGTCTGTGGACCCCCTGGCAGGTTGATGTTATTTACACACAACATAATAATCTACATGATGTGTATGTCGATATAATTGTAGGCGAAAAGACAGGAGGGCTACCATAGCCGACAGGATTTGCAGCTGTCATTTCAAGGACCAGCTGAAAGAAAATGGGCCAACAATATTCCCATGGAATTCTGGCCGTCATTTTGACTTCGATGACCCTAACGTTATAGGAAGGTACTCATTCATAATGGACAAGCATAATACTGGTGTTAAATGAATAGGTAACCCAACTACACACTATGTTATTTTTGACAGGACTGCAAAAAGGAAAAAGGCCCAATGTGAAGCTACCAATGAGTGTGAAGCTTTGGAGGTGGTTGCTAATGAACAGGACATGAAGCTAGTAAACCATGATCATCCATATAAGTTGGCTTACAACCAAATTGCAGCAAAGATAGCTGTAAGGGACAACATTTATATGCATGGGAATAGTGGTTCTGTATTTGCTTTCTGATGTATGATAGTTGATCAAAAAAATGTTTTTGCAGGATCTAGAAGTACGTATAAAAGAGCGAGAAGAAGACTTGGTGCATCTTAAAGCGACTAAACAACCATTTTCAGTCGAAATGGTTATCATGGATGAAACAAAGGCAAGTAAACGTATACATTATTACCAAAATACAATGGCATGACCTTGCATCTGAATAAAGTTTCACATTGTATGATACATTCACTATCATTTAATTTATAGTAATATGTATTTTTTCTTCAATGTATTTTACATGTACATTTTTTGTGCAGATGTTAATGTACACATCATTGAAGAGTGACATGTTTAATGTCGTGGATGCCACGCTCAAGCGATTTGAGCTGTCATATGTGGATGGATGGATACCAGGAGCTATATCCCGCCGAGACCAGCTGTTCATCACACTGATGAAGCTGAAGATGAACTGTCCACTACTGGACCTAGCAGAAAGGTTCTGTACGAGCAAGGCTACCATCCACAATATTATAGTGACACACATCTTCACTCTCCATGAAGTTTTTTTTGAGGGCATGATGGCAGGGAAGATTCCGTCGCTGCTGAAGTGCAAATCTTCTATGCCTGCAACATTTGGTGACTTCAACTGCTGTCGTCTTGTGATAGATGCAACAGAAGTCACCCAGGATGTTCCGGGAAAGGACATGAAGTCACAGGCACACACCTACAGTAACTACAAGAACAGGCACACAGTAAAAGCTGTCACAGGAGTTGCCCCGAATGGTAGTTTGGTGTATGTCAGCAGTCTTTATCCTGGAAGCACTTCAGATGTGGCTATTGTTAAAGTGACATATGCATCTGCTCTTTCAAATAGTGATGATGCAAAGTGAGCATTATGGTGAATTTATCACATAACTATCATCCACAGTTTCTGTAGTGTAGTGGTTATCACGTTCGCCTCACACGCGAAAGGTCCCCAGTTCGAAACTGGGCAGAAACATTTTCGTAGGCATTTGGCTGCGACTTGGCGCTGGTAATCTGAAAGGCCTTGATGCAGTGAGGGAAAGGATATTCTGCAAAGACTTTGATGGGCCCCAAGCTTGCTCTGTCTCTTTGATCATCACAGGCAATCCAATGCAATAGAAAACTAGCAGGGAGATTCCTAGCAAACTGGACAAGGATCATCAGAACATTCAAAGATTTGGGCGTCTGTCCATGTGATTACTTGTCACCAAAAACCGATGAGGAGATTCCAAGCAAGCTTAACGCCTCATGAAATACATGTCCTTCCGAGCAACACTGATCCAATAGCCAACGCACATGAAAGGCTCTGGCATAATGCTCTACTGTGAGCAACAAGATCTCTGTGTCAGGAGTGGGATTTGAACCCACGCCTCCATTCGGAGACCAGAAGTCCCCTTGCTTGGGAAAGCCTTCACCTTGAGTCTGGCGCCTTAGACCGCTCGGCCATCCTGACAGCTTACACTGCTTTTGGCATTGGAATTTGCATATTTTGTGAAGTACTAGGATTGAAGCCAATTAACAGCACAAGCAGCAGCTGTGCATCTCAGAAGGCCGTTACAAACATCCTTTTGACTAGAAAATATGGTTTCTGCATAGTCAATTTAAGGTACAGTTTTCAAACAGAGGACAAGTCTGTAGCACTCAAAAGCCAAATGGAGGCATCCTTTGAACAAACAGTTTGGTTGAAAGATCGTGCAATGTTTTACATTTATTACGACTTGTTGGGATATGAACTCCACACCTTCCAAAACTACAAGCGCCCAACGTGGGGCTCGAACCCACGACCCTGAGATTAAGAGTCTCATGCTCTACCGACTGAGCTAGCCGGGCAAGCGTCACTAACCCTTTATAGGGTAAGTGACTACTTTTGGTCATCTCTGCACACTTTACATATGGCCTCTGCTGCACATCAGTAATGTAAAGAAGCGCGCGGTCCTCACTCAGCCAATCAGAGGAGATCACCCGACAGCACAGATCCCACCTCCGTGGCATTTGACCAATGAACACAGACCTATCGCGCTCTCAACTTACTGTTTTCTCTGAAGTCTGACAAAAAACGAAGTCTGGCTAAATGCATGGTACATTTCAATCAAGTAAATACGGTAACTTTGTTTACAGTCATTTTGTTTTACCACTGAAGGGCAAGGAACCAAATATGGCAACTTAGCTCACATTGATTTTCTGCGTGATATTGAAACATTGTGAAAAATGTTACAACAGAGCTAGACTTGTGTTTTGTCCCCCAACAACACTCTTGAGTTGAATTATTAATTGAAAAGTATTTCAATGAGTGCCACACTTCATCTAGTACGTCTACGCCTGAGCTCAACTGAAGGGGAAGCGCTCGGATGCATCTACTGTACGCAACTGGGATGCAGAAGGAAAGAGACTCAATGGACTTGTTCATTGAGTCTATGCTAGTGAAATGGTGATTGTGAACATGCCAAGAGTTGTGCATTTCAGAAACCAAAAGTGAAACATTCAGATCGGGATTTGTACCTTTACCCCGCTTGTAGGCCAGACTGCATTCAGGAAGTTAACTTTCATTCTTGCGCCTTGAATTGCTAGGCCATTCTAAGCATAAAGAAGACTCTTTTTTTTCTGCTCTTGAGTTTCTTTTGGTATAGTTCCTCTGATAAGAATTCATGGTTTCTGTAGTGTAGTGGTAATCACATTCGCCTAACACGCGAAAGGTCCCTGGTTCGAAACCGGGCAGAAACATGCAGCTTCATCTCCAATGTGCAGCACATAAAGATACTGTTGCAAATGTGGGTTCTGAACGATTGGCTGTCTGAATCTTCAGTATGGAAGCAACAAAGTGTGTTTGGACGAAAGGCTTTTGTCTCCTGGAGAGTCAAAGACCCGAAAGACGGACATCGGTAAATTCTTCATCCTATTGTAAACACTGAGGATTTTTCTTTTTTTTAAACAGCAAATATTCTGGTTATCGATCCTCGTTAGTATAGTGGTCAGTATCTCCGCCTGTCACGCGGAAGACCGGGGTTCGATTCCGCGACGGGGAGATTGGCAGTACTTAACCAGCATTTGAAGTGACATATGCATCTGATCTTTCAAATAGTGATGATGCAAAGTGAGCATTATGGTGAATTTATCACATAACTGTCATCCACAGTTTCTGTAGTGTAGTGGTTATCACGTTCGCCTCACACGCGAAAGGTCCCCAGTTCGAAACTGGGCAGAAACATTTTCGTAGGCATTTGGCTGCGACTTGGCGCTGGTAATCTGAAAGGCCTTGATGCAGTGAGGGAAAGGATATTCTGCAAAGACTTTGATGGGCCCCAAGCTTGCTCTGTCTCTTTGATCATCACAGGCAATCCAATGCAATAGAAAACTAGCAGGGAGATTCCTAGCAAACTGGACAAGGATCATCAGAACATTCAAAGATTTGGGCGTCTGTCTATGTGATTATTTGTCACCAAAAACCGATGAGGAGATTCCAAGCAAGCTTAACGCCTCATGAAATACATGTCCTTCCGAGTAACGCTGATCCAATAGCCAACGCACATGAAAGGCTCTGGCATAATGCTCTACTGTGAGCAACAAGATCTCTGTGTCAGGAGTGGGATTTGAACCCACGCCTCCATTCGGAGACCAGAAGTCCCCTTGCTTGGGAAAGCCTTCACCTTGAGTCTGGCGCCTTAGACCGCTCGGCCATCCTGACAGCTTACACTGCTTTTGGCATTGGAATTTGCATATTTTGTGAAGTACTAGGATTGAAGCCAATTAACAGCACAAGCAGCAGCTGTGCATCTCAGAAGGCCGTTACAAACATCCTTTTGACTAGAAAATATGGTTTCTGCATAGTCAATTTAAGGTACAGTTTTCAAACAGAGGACAAGTCTGTAGCACTCAAAAGCCAAATGGAGGCATCCTTTGAACAAACAGTTTGGTTGAAAGATCGTGCAATGTTTTACATTTATTACGACTTGTTGGGATATGAACTCCACACCTTCCAAAACTACAAGCGCCCAACGTGGGGCTCGAACCCACGACCCTGAGATTAAGAGTCTCATGCTCTACCGACTGAGCTAGCCGGGAAAGCGTCATTAACCCTTTATAGGGTAAGTGACTACTTGACTCAATGGACTTGTTCATTGAGTCTATGCTAGTGAAATGGTGATTGTGAACATGCCAAGAGTTGTGCATTTCAGAAACCAAAAGTGAAACATTCAGATCGGGATTTGTACCTTTACCCCGCTTGTAGGCCAGACTGCATTCAGGAAGTTAACTTTCATTCTTGCGCCTTGAATTGCTAGGCCATTCTAAGCATAAAGGAGACTCTTTTTTCTGCTCTTGAGTTTCTTTGGTATAGTTCCTCTGATAAGAATTCATGGTTTCTGTAGTGTAGTGGTAATCACATTCGCCTAACATGCGAAAGGTCCCCGGTTCGAAACCGGGCAGAAACATGCATCTTCATCTCCAATGTGCAGCACATAAAGATACTGTTGCAAATGTGGGTTCCCAACGATTGGCTGTCTGAATCTTCAATATGGAAGCAACAAAGTGTGATTGGACGAAAGGCTTTTGTCTCCTGGAGAGTCAAAGACCCGAAAGACGGACATCGGTAAATTCTTCATCCTATTGTAAACACTGAGGATTTTTCTTTTTTTTAAACAGCAAATATCCTGGTTATCGATCCTCGTTAGTATAATGGTCAGTGTCTCCGCCTGTCACGCGGAAGACCGGGGTTCGATTCCCCGACGGGGAGATTGGCAGTACTTAACCAGCATTTAAAGTGACATATGCATCTGCTCTTTCAATTAGTGATGATGCAAAGTGAGCATTATGCTGAATTTATCACATAACTGTCATCCACAGTTTCTGTAGTGTAGTGGTTATCACGTTCGCCTCACACGCGAATGGTCCCCAGTTCGAAACTGGGCAGAAACATTTTCGTAGGCATTTGGCTGCGACTTGGCGCTGGTAATCTGAAAGGCCTTGATGCAGTGAGGGAAAGGATATTCTGCAAAGACTTTGATGGGCCCCAAGCTTGCTCTGTCTCTGATCATCACAGGCAATCCAATGCAATGGAAAACTAGCAGGGAGATTCCTAGCAAACTGGACAAGGATCATCAGAACATTCAAAGATTTGGGCGTCTGTCTATGTGATTACTTGTCACCAAAAACCGATGGGGAGATTCCAAGCAAGCTTAACGCCTCATGAAATACATGTCCTTCCGAGTAACGCTGATCCAATAGCCAACGCACATGAAAGGCTCTGGCATAATGCTCTACTGTGAGCAACAAGATCTCTGTGTCAGGAGTGGGATTTGAACCCACGCCTCCATTCGGAGACCAGAAGTCCCATTGCTTGGGAAAGCCTTCACCTTGAGTCTGGCGCCTTAGACCGCTCGGCCATCCTGACAGCTTACACTGCTTTTGGCATTGGAATTTGCATATTTTGTGAAGTACTAGGATTGAAGCCAATTAACAGCACAAGCAGCAGCTGTGCATCTCAGAAGGCCGTTATAAACATCCTTTTGACTAGAAAATGTGGTTTCTGCATAGTCAATTTAAGGTACAGTTTTCAAACAAAGGGCAAGTCTGTAGCACTCCAAAGCCAAATGGAGGCATCCTTTGAACAAACAGTTTGGTTGAAAGATCGTGCAATGTTTTACATTTATTACGACTTGTTGGGATATGAACTCCACACTTTCCAAAACTACAAGCGCCCAACGTGGGGCTCGAACCCACGACCCTGAGATTAAGAGTCTCATGCTCTACCGACTGAGCTAGCCGGGCAAGCGTCATTAAACCTTTATAGGGTAAGTGACTACTTGACTCAATGGACTTGTTCATTGAGTCTATGCTAGTGAAATGGTGATTGTGAACATGCCAAGAGTTGTGCATTTCAGAAACCAAAAGTGAAACATTCAGATCGGGATTTGTACCTTTACCCCGCTTGTAGGCCAGACTGCATTCAGGAAGTTTACTTTCATTCTTGCGCCTTGAATTGCTAGGCCATTCTAAGCATAAAGAAGATTCTTTTTTTTCTGCTCTTGAGTTTCTTTTGGTGTAGTTCCTCTGATAAGAAATCACAGTTTCTGTAGTGTAGTGGTAATCACATTCGCCTAACACGCGAAAGGTCCCCTGTTCGAAACCGGGCAGAAACATGCAGCTTCATCTCCAATGTGCAGCACATAAAAATACTGTTGCAAATGTGGGTTCTGAACGATTGGCTGTCTGAATCTTCAATATGGAAGCAACAAAGTGTGATTGGACGAAAGGCTTTTGTCTCCTGGAGAGTCAAAGACCCGAAAGACGGACATCGGTAAATTCTTCATCCTATTGTAAACACTGAGGATTTTTCTTTTTTTTAAACAGCAAATATCCTGGTTATCGATCCTCGTTAGTATAGTGGTCAGTATCTCCGCCTGTCACGCGGAAGACCGGGGTTCGATTCCCCGACGGGGAGATTGGCAGTACTTAACCAGCATTTAAAGTGACATACGCATCTGCTCTTTCAAATAGTGATGATGCAAAGTGAGCATTATGGTGAATTTATCACATAACTGTCATCCACAGTTTCTGTAGTGTAGTGGTTATCACGTTCGCCTCACACGCGAAAGGTCCCCAGTTCGAAACTGGGCAGAAACATTTTCGTAGGCATTTGGCTGCGACTTGGCGCTGGTAATCTGAAAGGCCTTGATGCAGTGAGGGAAAGGATATTCTGCAAAGACTTTGATGGGCCCCAAGCTTGCTCTGTCTCTTTGATCATCACAGGCAATCCAATGCAATAGAAAACTAGCAAACTGGACAAGGATCATCAGAACATTCAAAAATTTGGGCGTCTGTCTATGTGATTACTTGTCACCAAAAACCGATGAGGAGATTCCAAGCAAGCTTAACGCCTCATGAAATACATGTCCTTCCGAGTAACGCTGATCCAATAGCCAACGCACATGAAAGGCTCTGGCATAATGCTCTACTGTGAGCAACAAGATCTCTGTGTCAGGAGTGGGATTTGAACCCACGCCTCCATTCGGAGACCAGAAGTCCCCTTGCTTGGGAAAGCCTTCACCTTGAGTCTGGCGCCTTAGACCGCTCGGCCATCCTGACAGCTTACACTGCTTTTGGCATTGGAATTTGCATATTTTGTGAAGTACTAGGATTGAAGCCAATTAACAGCACAAGCAGCAGCTGTGCATCTCAGAAGGCCGTTACAAACATCCTTTTGACTAGAAAATATGGTTTCTGCATAGTCAATTTAAGGTACAGTTTTCAAACAGAGGACAAGTCTGTAGCACTCAAAAGCCAAATGGAGGCATCCTTTGAACAAACAGTTTGGTTGAAAGATCGTGCAATGTTTTACATTTATTACGACTTGTTGGGATATGAACTCCACACCTTCCAAAACTACAAGCGCCCAACGTGGGGCTCGAACCCATGACCCTGAGATTAAGAGTCTCATGCTCTACCGACTGAGCTAGCCGGGCAAGCGTCATTAACCCTTTATAGGGTAAGTGACTACTTGACTCAATGGACTTGTTCATTGAGTCTATGCTAGTGAAATGGTGATTGTGAACATGCCAAGAGTTGTGCATTTCAGAAACCAAAAGTGAAACATTCAGATCGGGATTTGTACCTTTACCCCGCTTGTAGGCCAGACTGCATTCAGGAAGTTAACTTTCATTCTTGCGCCTTGAATTGCTAGGCCATTCTAAGCATAAAGGAGACTCTTTTTTCTGCTCTTGAGTTTCTTTGGTATAGTTCCTCTGATAAGAATTCATGGTTTCTGTAGTGTAGTGGTAATCACATTCGCCTAACATGCGAAAGGTCCCCGGTTCGAAACCGGGCAGAAACATGCATCTTCATCTCCAATGTGCAGCACATAAAGATACTGTTGCAAATGTGGGTTCCCAACGATTGGCTGTCTGAATCTTCAATATGGAAGCAACAAAGTGTGATTGGACGAAAGGCTTTTGTCTCCTGGAGAGTCAAAGACCCGAAAGACGGACATCGGTAAATTCTTCATCCTATTGTAAACACTGAGGATTTTTCTTTTTTTTAAACAGCAAATATCCTGGTTATCGATCCTCGTTAGTATAGTGGTCAGTGTCTCCGCCTGTCACGCGGAAGACCGGGGTTCGATTCCCCGACGGGGAGATTGGCAGTACTTAACCAGCATTTAAAGTGACATATGCATCTGCTCTTTCAATTAGTGATGATGCAAAGTGAGCATTATGCTGAATTTATCACATAACTGTCATCCACAGTTTCTGTAGTGTAGTGGTTATCACGTTCGCCTCACACGCGAATGGTCCCCAGTTCGAAACTGGGCAGAAACATTTTCGTAGGCATTTGGCTGCGACTTGGCGCTGGTAATCTGAAAGGCCTTGATGCAGTGAGGGAAAGGATATTCTGCAAAGACTTTGATGGGCCCCAAGCTTGCTCTGTCTCTGATCATCACAGGCAATCCAATGCAATGGAAAACTAGCAGGGAGATTCCTAGCAAACTGGACAAGGATCATCAGAACATTCAAAGATTTGGGCGTCTGTCTATGTGATTACTTGTCACCAAAAACCGATGGGGAGATTCCAAGCAAGCTTAACGCCTCATGAAATACATGTCCTTCCGAGTAACGCTGATCCAATAGCCAACGCACATGAAAGGCTCTGGCATAATGCTCTACTGTGAGCAACAAGATCTCTGTGTCAGGAGTGGGATTTGAACCCACGCCTCCATTCGGAGACCAGAAGTCCCATTGCTTGGGAAAGCCTTCACCTTGAGTCTGGCGCCTTAGACCGCTCGGCCATCCTGACAGCTTACACTGCTCTTGGCATTGGAATTTGCATATTTTGTGAAGTACTAGGATTGAAGCCAATTAACAGCACAAGCAGCAGCTGTGCATCTCAGAAGGCCGTTACAAACATCCTTTTGACTAGAAAATGTGGTTTCTGCATAGTCAATTTAAGGTACAGTTTTCAAACAAAGGGCAAGTCTGTAGCACTCCAAAGCCAAATGGAGGCATCCTTTGAACAAACAGTTTGGTTGAAAGATCGTGCAATGTTTTACATTTATTACGACTTGTTGGGATATGAACTCCACACTTTCCAAAACTACAAGCGCCCAACGTGGGGCTCGAACCCACGACCCTGAGATTAAGAGTCTCATGCTCTACCGACTGAGCTAGCCGGGCAAGCGTCATTAAACCTTTATAGGGTAAGTGACTACTTGACTCAATGGACTTGTTCATTGAGTCTATGCTAGTGAAATGGTGATCGTGAACATGCCAAGAGTTGTGCATTTCAGAAACCAAAAGTGAAACATTCAGATCGGGATTTGTACCTTTACCCCGCTTGTAGGCCAGACTGCATTCAGGAAGTTTACTTTCATTCTTGCGCCTTGAATTGCTAGGCCATTCTAAGCATAAAGAAGATTCTTTTTTTTCTGCTCTTGAGTTTCTTTTGGTGTAGTTCCTCTGATAAGAAATCACAGTTTCTGTAGTGTAGTGGTAATCACATTCGCCTAACACGCGAAAGGTCCCCTGTTCGAAACCGGGCAGAAACATGCAGCTTCATCTCCAATGTGCAGCACATAAAAATACTGTTGCAAATGTGGGTTCTGAACGATTGGCTGTCTGAATCTTCAATATGGAAGCAACAAAGTGTGATTGGACGAAAGGCTTTTGTCTCCTGGAGAGTCAAAGACCCGAAAGACGGACATCGGTAAATTCTTCATCCTATTGTAAACACTGAGGATTTTTCTTTTTTTTAAACAGCAAATATCCTGGTTATCGATCCTCGTTAGTATAGTGGTCAGTATCTCCGCCTGTCACGCGGAAGACCGGGGTTCGATTCCCCGACGGGGAGATTGGCAGTACTTAACCAGCATTTAAAGTGACATACGCATCTGCTCTTTCAAATAGTGATGATGCAAAGTGAGCATTATGGTGAATTTATCACATAACTGTCATCCACAGTTTCTGTAGTGTAGTGGTTATCACGTTCGCCTCACACGCGAAAGGTCCCCAGTTCGAAACTGGGCAGAAACATTTTCGTAGGCATTTGGCTGCGACTTGGCGCTGGTAATCTGAAAGGCCTTGATGCAGTGAGGGAAAGGATATTCTGCAAAGACTTTGATGGGCCCCAAGCTTGCTCTGTCTCTTTGATCATCACAGGCAATCCAATGCAATAGAAAACTAGCAAACTGGACAAGGATCATCAGAACATTCAAAAATTTGGGCGTCTGTCTATGTGATTACTTGTCACCAAAAACCGATGAGGAGATTCCAAGCAAGCTTAACGCCTCATGAAATACATGTCCTTCCGAGTAACGCTGATCCAATAGCCAACGCACATGAAAGGCTCTGGCATAATGCTCTACTGTGAGCAACAAGATCTCTGTGTCAGGAGTGGGATTTGAACCCACGCCTCCATTCGGAGACCAGAAGTCCCCTTGCTTGGGAAAGCCTTCACCTTGAGTCTGGCGCCTTAGACCGCTCGGCCATCCTGACAGCTTACACTGCTTTTGGCATTGGAATTTGCATATTTTGTGAAGTACTAGGATTGAAGCCAATTAACAGCACAAGCAGCAGCTGTGCATCTCAGAAGGCCGTTACAAACATCCTTTTGACTAGAAAATGTGGTTTCTGCATAGTCAATTTAAGGTACAGTTTTCAAACAGAGGACAAGTCTGTAGCACTCCAAAGCCAAATGGAGGCATCCTTTGAACAAACAGTTTGGTTGAAAGATCGTGCAATGTTTTACATTTATTACGACTTGTTGGGATATGAACTCCACACCTTCCAAAACTACAAGCGCCCAACGTGGGGCTCGAACACACGACCCTGAGATTAAGAGTCTCATGCTCTACCGACTGAGCTAGCCGGGCAAGCGTCATTAACCCTTTATAGGGTAAGTGACTACTTGACTCAATGGACTTGTTCATTGAGTCTATGCTAGTGAAATGGTGATTGTGAACATGCCAAGAGTTGTGCATTTCAGAAACCAAAAGTGAAACATTCAGATCGGGATTTGTACCTTTACCCCGCTTGTAGGCCAGACTGCATTCAGGAAGTTAACTTTCATTCTTGCGCCTTGAATTGCTAGGCCATTCTAAGCATAAAGGAGACTCTTTTTTTTCTGCTCTTGAGTTTCTTTGGTATAGTTCCTCTGATAAGAATTCATGGTTTCTGTAGTGTAGTGGTAATCACATTCGCCTAACACGCGAAAGGTCCCCGGTTTGAAACCGGGCAGAAACATGCAGCTTCATCTCCAATGTGCAGCACATAAAGATACTGTTGCAAATGTGGGTTCCCAACGATTGGCTGTCTGAATGTTCAATATGGAAGCAACAAAGTGTGATTGGACGAAAGGCTTTTGTCTCCTGGAGAGTCAAAGACCCGAAAGACGGACATCGGTAAACACTGAGGATTTTTCTTTTTTTTAAACAGCAAATATCCTGGTTATCGATCCTCGTTAGTATACGCGGAAGACCGGGGTTCGATTCCCCGACGGGGAGGTTGGCAGTACTTAACCAGCATTTATAGTGACATACGCATCTGCTCTTTCAAATAGTGATGATGCAAAGTGAGCATTATGGTGAATTTATCACATAACTGTCATCCACAGTTTCTGTAGTGTAGTGGTTATCACGTTCGCCTCACACGCGAAAGGTCCCCAGTTCGAAACTGGGCAGAAACATTTTCGTAGGCATTTGGCTGCGACTTGGCGCTGGTAATCTGAAAGGCCTTGATGCAGTGAGGGAAAGGATATTCTGCAAAGACTTTGATGGGCCCCAAGCTTGCTCTGTCTCTGATCATCACAGGCAATCCAATGCAATGGAAAACTAGCAGGGAGATTCTTAGCAAACTGGACAAGGATCATCAGAACATTCAAAGATTTGGGCGTCTGTCTATGTGATTACTTGTCACCAAAAACCGATGGGGAGATTCCAAGCAAGCTTAACGCCTCATGAAATACATGTCCTTCCGAGTAACGCTGATCCAATAGCCAACGCACATGAAAGGCTCTGGCATAATGCTCTACTGTGAGCAACAAGATCTCTGTGTCAGGAGTGGGATTTGAACCCACGCCTCCATTCGGAGACCAGAAGTCCCCTTGCTTGGGAAAGCCTTCACCTTGAGTCTGGCGCCTTAGACCGCTCGGCCATCCTGACAGCTTACACTGCTCTTGGCATTGGAATTTGCATATTTTGTGAAGTACTAGGATTGAAGCCAATTAACAGCACAAGCAGCAGCTGTGCATCTCAGAAGGCCGTTACAAACATCCTTTTGACTAGAAAATATGGTTTCTGCATAGTCAATTTAAGGTACAGTTTTCAAACAGAGGACAAGTCTGTAGCACTCCAAAGCCAAATGGAGGCATCCTTTGAACAAACAGTTTGGTTGAAAGATCGTGCAATGTTTTACATTTATTACGACTTGTTGGGATATGAACTCCACACTTTCCAAAACTACAAGCCCCCAACGTGGGACTCGAACCCACGACCCTGAGATTAAGAGTCTCATGCTCTACCGACTGAGCTAGCCTGGCAAGCGTCATTAACCCTTTATAGGGTAAGTGACTACTTGACTCAATGGACTTGTTCATTGAGTCTATGCTAGTGAAATGGTGATTGTGAACATGCCAAGAGTTGTGCATTTCAGAAACCAAAAGTGAAACATTCAGATCGGGATTTGTACCTTTACCCCGCTTGTAGGCCAGACTGCATTCAGGAAGTTAACTTTCATTCTTGCGCCTTGAATTGCTAGGCCATTCTAAGCATAAAGAAGATTCTTTTTTTTCTGCTCTTGAGTTTCTTTTGGTATAGTTCCTCTGATAAGAAATCACGGTTTCTGTAGTGTAGTGGTAATCACATTCGCCTAACACGCGAAAGGTCCCCGGTTCGAAACCGGGCAGAAACATGCAGCTTCATCTCCAATGTGCAGCACATAAAAATACTGTTGCAAATGTGGGTTCTGAACGATTGGCTGTCTGAATCTTCAATATGGAAGCAACAAAGTGTGATTGGACGAAAGGCTTTAGTCTCCTGGAGAGTCAAAGACCCGAAAGACGGACATCGGTAAATTCTTCATCCTATTGTAAACACTGAGGATTTTTCTTTTTTTTAAACAGCAAATATCCTGGTTATCGATCCTCGTTAGTATAGTGGTCAGTATCTCCGCCTGTCACGCGGAAGACCGGGGTTCGATTCCCCGACGGGGAGATTGGCAGTACTTAACCAGCATTTAAAGTGACATACGCATCTGCTCTTTCAAATAGTGATGATGCAAAGTGAGCATTATGGTGAATTTATCACATAACTGTCATCCACAGTTTCTGTAGTGTAGTGGTTATCACGTTCGCCTCACACGCGAAAGGTCCCCAGTTCGAAACTGGGCAGAAACATTTTCGTAGGCATTTGGCTGCGACTTGGCGCTGGTAATCTGAAAGGCCTTGATGCAGTGAGGGAAAGGATATTCTGCAAAGACTTTGATGGGCCCCAAGCTTGCTCTGTCTCTTTGATCATCACAGGCAATCCAATGCAATAGAAAACTAGCAAACTGGACAAGGATCATCAGAACATTCAAAAATTTGGGCGTCTGTCTATGTGATTACTTGTCACCAAAAACCGATGAGGAGATTCCAAGCAAGCTTAACGCCTCATGAAATACATGTCCTTCCGAGTAACGCTGATCCAATAGCCAACGCACATGAAAGGCTCTGGCATAATGCTCTACTGTGAGCAACAAGATCTCTGTGTCAGGAGTGGGATTTGAACCCACGCCTCCATTCGGAGACCAGAAGTCCCCTTGCTTGGGAAAGCCTTCACCTTGAGTCTGGCGCCTTAGACCGCTCGGCCATCCTGACAGCTTACACTGCTTTTGGCATTGGAATTTGCATATTTTGTGAAGTACTAGGATTGAAGCCAATTAACAGCACAAGCAGCAGCTGTGCATCTCAGAAGGCCGTTACAAACATCCTTTTGACTAGAAAATGTGGTTTCTGCATAGTCAATTTAAGGTACAGTTTTCAAACAGAGGACAAGTCTGTAGCACTCCAAAGCCAAATGGAGGCATCCTTTGAACAAACAGTTTGGTTGAAAGATCGTGCAATGTTTTACATTTATTACGACTTGTTGGGATATGAACTCCACACCTTCCAAAACTACAAGCGCCCAACGTGGGGCTCGAACACACGACCCTGAGATTAAGAGTCTCATGCTCTACCGACTGAGCTAGCCGGGCAAGCGTCATTAACCCTTTATAGGGTAAGTGACTACTTGACTCAATGGACTTGTTCATTGAGTCTATGCTAGTGAAATGGTGATTGTGAACATGCCAAGAGTTGTGCATTTCAGAAACCAAAAGTGAAACATTCAGATCGGGATTTGTACCTTTACCCCGCTTGTAGGCCAGACTGCATTCAGGAAGTTAACTTTCATTCTTGCGCCTTGAATTGCTAGGCCATTCTAAGCATAAAGGAGACTCTTTTTTTTCTGCTCTTGAGTTTCTTTGGTATAGTTCCTCTGATAAGAATTCATGGTTTCTGTAGTGTAGTGGTAATCACATTCGCCTAACACGCGAAAGGTCCCCGGTTTGAAACCGGGCAGAAACATGCAGCTTCATCTCCAATGTGCAGCACATAAAGATACTGTTGCAAATGTGGGTTCCCAACGATTGGCTGTCTGAATGTTCAATATGGAAGCAACAAAGTGTGATTGGACGAAAGGCTTTTGTCTCCTGGAGAGTCAAAGACCCGAAAGACGGACATCGGTAAACACTGAGGATTTTTCTTTTTTTTAAACAGCAAATATCCTGGTTATCGATCCTCGTTAGTATACGCGGAAGACCGGGGTTCGATTCCCCGACGGGGAGGTTGGCAGTACTTAACCAGCATTTATAGTGACATACGCATCTGCTCTTTCAAATAGTGATGATGCAAAGTGAGCATTATGGTGAATTTATCACATAACTGTCATCCACAGTTTCTGTAGTGTAGTGGTTATCACGTTCGCCTCACACGCGAAAGGTCCCCAGTTCGAAACTGGGCAGAAACATTTTCGTAGGCATTTGGCTGCGACTTGGCGCTGGTAATCTGAAAGGCCTTGATGCAGTGAGGGAAAGGATATTCTGCAAAGACTTTGATGGGCCCCAAGCTTGCTCTGTCTCTTTGATCATCACAGGCAATCCAATGCAATGGAAAACTAGCAGGGAGATTCTTAGCAAACTGGACAAGGATCATCAGAACATTCAAAAATTTGGGCGTCTGTATATGTGATTACTTGTCACCAAAAACCGATGGGGAGATTCCAAGCAAGCTTAACGCCTCATGAAATACATGTCCTTCCGAGTAACGCTGATCCAATAGCCAACGCACATGAAAGGCTCTGGCATAATGCTCTACTGTGAGCAACAAGATCTCTGACAGCTTACACTGCTTTTGGCATTGGAATTTGCATATTTTGTGAAGTACTAGGATTGAAGCCAATTAACAGCACAAGCAGCAGCTGTGCATCTCAGAAGGCCGTTACAAACATCCTTTTGACTAGAAAATATGGTTTCTGCATAGTCAATTTAAGGTACAGTTTTCAAACAGAGGACAAGTCTGTAGCACTCCAAAGCCAAATGGAGGCATCCTTTGAACAAACAGTTTGGTTGAAAGATCGTGCAATGTTTTACATTTATTACGACTTGTTGGGATATGAACTCCACACCTTCCAAAACTACAAGCGCCCAAAGTGGGGCTCGAACCCATGACCCTGAGATTAAGAGTCTCATGCTCTACCGACTGAGCTAGCCGGGCAAGCGTCATTAACCCTTTATAGGGTAAGTGACTACTTGACTCAATGGACTTGTTCATTGAGTCTATGCTAGTGAAATGGTGATTGTGAACATGCCAAGAGTTGTGCATTTCAGAAACCAAAAGTGAAACATTCAGATCGGGATTTGTACCTTTACCCCGCTTGTAGGCCAGACTGCATTCAGGAAGTTAACTTTCATTCTTGCGCCTTGAATTGCTAGGCCATTCTAAGCATAAAGAAGATTCTTTTTTTTCTGCTCTTGAGTTTCTTTTGGTGTAGTTCCTCTGATAAGAAATCACAGTTTCTGTAGTGTAGTGGTAATCACATTCGCCTAACACGCGAAAGGTCCCCAGTTCGAAACTGGGCAGAAACATTTTCGTAGGCATTTGGCTGCGACTTGGCGCTGGTAATCTGAAAGGCCTTGATGCAGTGAGGGAAAGGATATTCTGCAAAGACTTTGATGGGCCCCAAGCTTGCTCTGTCTCTTTGATCATCACAGGCAATCCAATGCAATAGAAACTAGCAGGGAGATTCCTAGCAAACTGGACAAGGATCATCAGAACATTCAAAGATTTGGGCGTCTGTCTATGTGATTACTTGTCACCAAAAACCGATGAGGAGATTCCAAGCAAGCTTAACGCCTCATGAAATACATGTCCTTCCGAGCAACACTGATCCAATAGCCAACGCACATGAAAGGCTCTGGCATAATGCTCTACTGTGAGCAACAAGATCTCTGTGTCAGGAGTGGGATTTGAACCCACGCCTCCATTCGGAGACCAGAAGTCCCCTTGCTTGGGAAAACCTTCACCTTGAGTCTGGCGCCTTAGACCGCTCGGCCATCCTGACAGCTTACACTGCTCTTGGCATTGGAATTTGCATATTTTGTGAAGTACTAGGATTGAAGCCAATTAACAGCACAAGCAGCAGCTGTGCATCTCAGAAGGCCGTTACAAACATCCTTTTGACTAGAAAATATGGTTTCTGCATAGTCAATTTAAGGTACAGTTTTCAAACAGAGGACAAGTCTGTAGCACTCAAAAGCCAAAGGGAGGCATCCTTTGAACAAACAGTTTGGTTGAAAGATCGTGCAATGTTTTACATTTATTACGACTTGTTGGGATATGAACTCCACACCTTCCAAAACTACAAGCGCCCAACGTGGGGCTCGAACCCACGACCCTGAGATTAAGAGTCTCATGCTCTACCGACTGAGCTAGCCGGTCAAGCATCATTAACCCTTTATAGGGTAAGTGACTACTTTTGGTCATCTCTGCACACTTTACATATGGCCTCTGCTGCACATCAGTAATGTAAAGAAGCGCGGTCCTCACTCAGCCAATCAGAGGAGATCACCCGACAGCACAGATCCCACCTCCGTGGCATTTGACCAATGAACACAGACCTATCGCGCTCTCAACTTACTGTTTTCTCTGAAGTCTGACAAAAAACGAAGTCTGGCTAAATAAATGGTACATTTCAATCAAGTAAATACGGTAACTTTGTTTACAGTCATTTTGTTTTACCACTGAAGGGCAAGGAACCAAATATGGCAACTTAGCTCACATTGATTTTCTGCGTGATATTGAAACATTGTGAAAAATGTTACAACAGAGCTAGACTTGTGTTATGTCCCCCAACAACACTCTTGAGTTGAATTATTAATTGAAAAGTATTTCAATGAGTGCCACACTTCATCTAGTACGTCTACGCCTGAGCTCAACTGAAGGGGAAGCGCTCGGATGCATCTACTGTACGCAACTGGGATGCAGAAGGAAAGAGACTCAATGGACTTGTTCATTGAGTCTATGCTAGTGAAATGGTGATTGTGAACATGCCAAGAGTTGTGCATTTCAGAAACCAAAAGTGAAACATTCAGATCGGGATTTGTACCTTTACCCCGCTTGTAGGCCAGACTGCATTCAGGAAGTTAACTTTCATTCTTGCGCCTTGAATTGCTAGGCCATTCTAAGCATAAAGAAGACTCTTTTTTTTCTGCTCTTGAGTTTCTTTTGGTATAGTTCCTCTGATAAGAATTCATGGTTTCTGTAGTGTAGTGGTAATCACATTCGCCTAACACGCGAAAGGTCCCCGGTTCGAAACCGGGCAGAAACATGCAGCTTCATCTCCAATGTGCAGCACATAAAGATACTGTTGCAAATGTGAGTTCTGAACGATTGGCTGTCTGAATCTTCAATATGGAAGCAACAAAGTGTGATTGGACGAAAGGCTTTTGTCTCCTGGAGAGTCAAAGACCCGAAAGACGGACATCGGTAAATTCTTCATCCTATTGTAAACACTGAGGATTTTTCTTTTTTTTAAACAGCAAATATTCTGGTTATCGATCCTCGTTAGTATAGTGGTCAGTATCTCCGCCTGTCACGCGGAAGACCGGGGTTCGATTCCCCGACGGGGAGATTGGCAGTACTTAACCAGCATTTAAAGTGACATATGCATCTGCTCTTTCAAATAGTGATGATGCAAAGTGAGCATTATGGTGAATTTATCACATAACTGTCATCCACAGTTTCTGTAGTGTAGTGGTTATCACGTTCGCCTCACACGCGAAAGGTCCCCAGTTCGAAACTGGGTAGAAACATTTTCGTAGGCATTTGGCTGCGACTTGGCGCTGGTAATCTGAAAGGCCTTGATGCAGTGAGGGAAAGGATATTCTGCAAAGACTTTGATGGGCCCCAAGCTTGCTCTGTCTCTTTGATCATCACAGGCAATCCAATGCAATAGAAACTAGCAGGGAGATTCCTAGCAAACTGGACAAGGATCATCAGAACATTCAAAGATTTGGGCGTCTGTCTATGTGATTACTTGTCACCAAAAACCGATGAGGAGATTCCAAGCAAGCTTAACGCCTCATGAAATACATGTCCTTCCGAGCAACACTGATCCAATAGCCAACGCACATGAAAGGCTCTGGCATAATGCTCTACTGTGAGCAACAAGATCTCTGTGTCAGGAGTGGGATTTGAACCCACGCCTCCATTCGGAGACCAGAAGTCCCCTTGCTTGGGAAAACCTTCACCTTGAGTCTGGCGCCTTAGACCGCTCGGCCATCCTGACAGCTTACACTGCTCTTGGCATTGGAATTTGCATATTTTGTGAAGTACTAGGATTGAAGCCAATTAACAGCACAAGCAGCAGCTGTGCATCTCAGAAGGCCGTTACAAACATCCTTTTGACTAGAAAATATGGTTTCTGCATAGTCAATTTAAGGTACAGTTTTCAAACAGAGGACAAGTCTGTAGCACTCCAAAGCCAAATGGAGGCATCCTTTGAACAAACAGTTTGGTTGAAAGATCGTGCAATGTTTTACATTTATTACGACTTGTTGGGATATGAACTCCACACCTTCCAAAACTACAAGCGCCCAACGTGGGGCTCGAACCCACGACCCTGAGATTAAGAGTCTCATGCTCTACCGACTGAGCTAGCCGGGCAAGCGTCACTAACCCTTTATAGGGTAAGTGACTACTTTTGGTCATCTCTGCACACTTTACATATGGCCTCTGCTGCACATCAGTAATGTAAAGAAGCGCGGTCCTCACTCAGCCAATCAGAGGAGATCACCCGACAGCACAGATCCCACCTCCGTGGCATTTGACCAATGAACACAGACCTATCGCGCTCTCAACTTACTGTTTTCTCTGAAGTCTGACAAAAAACAAAGTCTGGCTAAATGCATGGTACATTTCAATCAAGTAAATACGGTAACTTTGTTTACAGTCATTTTGTTTTACCACTGAAGGGCAAGGAACCAAATATGGCAACTTAGCTCACATTGATTTTCTGCGTGATATTGAAACATTGTGAAAAATGTTACAACAGAGCTAGACTTGTGTTATGTCCCCCAACAACACTCTTGAGTTGAATTATTAATTGAAAAGTATTTCAATGAGTGCCACACTTCATCTAGTACGTCTACGCCTGAGCTCAACTGAAGGGGAAGCGCTCGGATGCATCTACTGTACGCAACTGGGATGCAGAAGGAAAGAGACTCAATGGACTTGTTCATTGAGTCTATGCTAGTGAAATGGTGATTGTGAACATGCCAAGAGTTGTGCATTTCAGAAACCAAAAGTGAAACATTCAGATCGGGATTTGTACCTTTACCCCGCTTGTAGGCCAGACTGCATTCAGGAAGTTAACTTTCATTCTTGCGCCTTGAATTGCTAGGCCATTCTAAGCATAAAGAAGACTCTTTTTTTCTGCTCTTGAGTTTCTTTTGGTATAGTTCCTCTGATAAGAATTCACGGTTTCTGTAGTGTAGTGGTAATCACATTCGCCTAACACGCGAAAGGTCCCCAGTTCGAAACTGGGCAGAAACATTTTCGTAGGCATTTGGCTGCGACTTGGCGCTGGTAATCTGAAAGGCCTTGATGCAGTGAGGGAAAGGATATTCTGCAAAGACTTTGATGGGCCCCAAGCTTGCTCTGTCTCTTTGATCATCACAGGCAATCCAATGCAATAGAAAACTAGCAGGGAGATTCCTAGCAAACTGGACAAGGATCATCAGAACATTCAAAGATTTGGGCGTCTGTCTATGTGATTACTTGTCACCAAAAACCGATGAGGAGATTCCAAGCAAGCTTAACGCCTCATGAAATACATGTCCTCCCGAGCAACACTGATCCAATAGCCAACGCACATGAAAGGCTCTGGCATAATGCTCTACTGTGAGCAACAAGATCTCTGTGTCAGGAGTGGGATTTGAACCCACGCCTCCATTCGGAGACCAGAAGTCCCCTTGCTTGGGAAAGCCT
The DNA here is from genome assembly GCF_951799975.1 of Gobius niger. Taxonomy (NCBI): domain Eukaryota; kingdom Metazoa; phylum Chordata; class Actinopteri; order Gobiiformes; family Gobiidae; genus Gobius; species Gobius niger. Next base: position 20,643,430 of record NC_136873.1, on the reverse strand, counting down.
TCACCTTGAGTCTGGCGCCTTAGACCGCTCGGCCATCCTGACAGCTTACACTGCTTTTGGCATTGGAATTTGCATATTTTGTGAAGTACTAGGATTGAAGCCAATTAACAGCACAAGCAGCAGCTGTGCATCTCAGAAGGCCGTTACAAACATCCTTTTGACTAGAAAATATGGTTTCTGCATAGTCAATTTAAGGTACAGTTTTCAAACAGAGGACAAGTCTGTAGCACTCAAAAGCCAAATGGAGGCATCCTTTGAACAAACAGTTTGGTTGAAAGATCGTGCAATGTTTTACATTTATTACGACTTGTTGGGATATGAACTCCACACCTTCCAAAACTACAAGCGCCCAACGTGGGGCTCGAACCCACGACCCTGAGATTAAGAGTCTCATGCTCTACCGACTGAGCTAGCCGGGCAAGCGTCATTAACCCTTTATAGAGTAAGTGACTACTTTTGGTCATCTCTGCACACTTTACATATGGCCTCTGCTGCACATCAGTAATGTAAAGAAGCGCGCGGTCCTCACTCAGCCAATCAGAGGAGATCACCCGACAGCACAGATCCTACCTCCGTGGCATTTGACCAATGAACACAGACCTATCGCGCTCTCAACTTACTGTTTTCTCTGAAGTCTGACAAAAAACGAAGTCTGGCTAAATTCATGGTACATTTCAATCAAGTAAATACGGTAACTTTGTTTACAGTCATTTTGTTTTACCACTGAAGGGCAAGGAACCAAATATGGCAACTTAGCTCACATTGATTTTCTGCGTGATATTGAAACATTGTGAAAAATGTTACAACAGAGCTAGACTTGTGTTATGTCCCCCAACAACACTCTTGAGTTGAATTATTAATTGAAAAGTATTTCAATGAGTGCCACACTTCATCTAGTACGTCTACGCCTGAGCTCAACTGAAGGGGAAGCGCTCGGATGCATCTACTGTACGCAACTGGGATGCAGAAGGAAAGAGACTCAATGGACTTGTTCATTGAGTCTATGCTAGTGAAATGGTGATTGTGAACATGCCAAGAGTTGTGCATTTCAGAAACCAAAAGTGAAACATTCAGATCGGGATTTGTACCTTTACCCCGCTTGTAGGCCAGACTGCATTCAGGAAGTTAACTTTCATTCTTGCGCCTTGAATTGCTAGGCCATTCTAAGCATAAAGAAGACTCTTTTTTTTCTGCTCTTGAGTTTCTTTTGGTATAGTTCCTCTGATAAGAATTCACGGTTTCTGTAGTGTAGTGGTAATCACATTCGCCTAACACGCGAAAGGTCCCTGGTTCGAAACCGGGCAGAAACATGCAGCTTCATCTCCAATGTGCAGCACATAAAGCTACTGTTGCAAATGTGGGTTCTGAACGATTGGCTGTCTGAATCTTCCATATGGAAGCAACAAAGTGTGATTGGACGAAAGGCTTTTGTCTCCTGGAGAGTCAAAGACCCGAAAGACGGACATCGGTAAATTCTTCATCCTATTATAAACACTGAGGATTTTTCTTTTTTTTAAACAGCAAATATTCTGGTAATCGATCCTCGTTAGTATAGTGGTCAGTATCTCCGCCTGTCACGCGGAAGACCGGGGTTCGATTCCCCGACGGGGAGATTGGCAGTATTTAACCAGCATTTAAAGTGACATATGCATCTGCTCTTTCAAATAGTGATGATGCAAAGTGAGCATTATGGTGAATTTATCACATAACTGTCATCCACAGTTTCTGTAGTGTAGTGGTTATCACGTTCGCCTCACACGCGAAAGGTCCCCAGTTCGAAACTGGGCAGAAACATTTTCGTAGGCATTTGGCTGCGACTTGGCGCTGGTAATCTGAAAGGCCTTGATGCAGTGAGGGAAAGGATATTCTGCAAAGACTTTGATGGGCCCCAAGCTTGCTCTGTCTCTTTGATCATCACAGGCAATCCAATGCAATAGAAACTAGCAGGGAGATTCCTAGCAAACTGGACAAGGATCATCAGAACATTCAAAGATTTGGGCGTCTGTCTATGTGATTACTTGTCACCAAAAACCGATGAGGAGATTCCAAGCAAGCTTAACGCCTCATGAAATACATGTCCTTCCGAGCAACACTGATCCAATAGCCAACGCACATGAAAGGCTCTGGCATAATGCTCTACTGTGAGCAACAAGATCTCTGTGTCAGGAGTGGGATTTGAACCCACGCCTCCATTCGGAGACCAGAAGTCCCCTTGCTTGGGAAAACCTTCACCTTGAGTCTGGCGCCTTAGACCGCTCGGCCATCCTGACAGCTTACACTGCTCTTGGCATTGGAATTTGCATATTTTGTGAAGTACTAGGATTGAAGCCAATTAACAGCACAAGCAGCAGCTGTGCATCTCAGAAGGCCGTTACAAACATCCTTTTGACTAGAAAATATGGTTTCTGCATAGTCAATTTAAGGTACAGTTTTCAAACAGAGGACAAGTCTGTAGCACTCAAAAGCCAAAGGGAGGCATCCTTTGAACAAACAGTTTGGTTGAAAGATCGTGCAATGTTTTACATTTATTACGACTTGTTGGGATATGAACTCCACACCTTCCAAAACTACAAGCGCCCAACGTGGGGCTCGAACCCACGACCCTGAGATTAAGAGTCTCATGCTCTACCGACTGAGCTAGCCGGGCAAGCATCATTAACCCTTTATAGGGTAAGTGACTACTTTTGGTCATCTCTGCACACTTTACATATGGCCTCTGCTGTACATCAGTAATGTAAAGAAGCGCGCGGTCCTCACTCAGCCAATCAGAGGAGATCACCCGACAGCACAGATCCCACCTCCGTGGCATTTGACCAATGAACACAGACCTATCGCGCTCTCAACTTACTGTTTTCTCTGAAGTCTGACAAAAAACGAAGTCTGGCTAAATTCATGGTACATTTCAATCAAGTAAATACGGTAACTTTGTTTACAGTCATTTTGTTTTACCACTGAAGGGCAAGGAACCAAATATGGCAACTTAGCTCACATTGATTTTCTGCGTGATATTGAAACATTGTGAAAAATGTTACAACAGAGCTAGACTTGTGTTATGTCCCCCAACAACACTCTTGAGTTGAATTATTAATTGAAAAGTATTTCAATGAGTGCCACACTTCATCTAGTACGTCTACGCCTGAGCTCAACTGAAGGGGAAGCGCTCGGATGCATCTACTGTACGCAACTGGGATGCAGAAGGAAAGAGACTCAATGGACTTGTTCATTGAGTCTATGCTAGTGAAATGGTGATTGTGAACATGCCAAGAGTTGTGCATTTCAGAAACCAAAAGTGAAACATTCAGATCGGGATTTGTACCTTTACCCCGCTTGTAGGCCAGACTGCATTCAGGAAGTTAACTTTCATTCTTGCGCCTTGAATTGCTAGGCCATTCTAAGCATAAAGAAGACTCTTTTTTTTCTGCTCTTGAGTTTCTTTGGTATAGTTCCTCTGATAAGAATTCATGGTTTCTGTAGTGTAGTGGTAATCACATTCGCCTAACACGCGAAAGGTCCCCGGTTCGAAACCGGGCAGAAACATGCAGCTTCATCTCCAATGTGCAGCACATAAAGATACTGTTGCAAATGTGAGTTCTGAACGATTGGCTGTCTGAATCTTCAATATGGAAGCAACAAAGTGTGATTGGACGAAAGGCTTTTGTCTCCTGGAGAGTCAAAGACCCGAAAGACGGACATCGGTAAATTCTTCATCCTATTGTAAACACTGAGGATTTTTCTTTTTTTTAAACAGCAAATATTCTGGTTATCGATCCTCGTTAGTATAGTGGTCAGTATCTCCGCCTGTCACGCGGAAGACCGGGGTTCGATTCCCCGACGGGGAGATTGGCAGTACTTAACCAGCATTTAAAGTGACATATGCATCTGCTCTTTCAAATAGTGATGATGCAAAGTGAGCATTATGGTGAATTTATCACATAACTGTCATCCACAGTTTCTGTAGTGTAGGGGTTATCACGTTCGCCTCACACGCGAAAGGTCCCCAGTTCGAAACTGGGCAGAAACATTTTCGTAGGCATTTGGCTGCGACTTGGCGCTGGTAATCTGAAAGGCCTTGATGCAGTGAGGGAAAGGATATTCTGCAAAGACTTTGATGGGCCCCAAGCTTGCTCTGTCTCTTTGATCATCACAGGCAATCCAATGCAATAGAAACTAGCAGGGAGATTCCTAGCAAACTGGACAAGGATCATCAGAACATTCAAAGATTTGGGCGTCTGTCTATGTGATTACTTGTCACCAAAAACCGATGAGGAGATTCCAAGCAAGCTTAACGCCTCATGAAATACATGTCCTTCCGAGCAACACTGATCCAATAGCCAACGCACATGAAAGGCTCTGGCATAATGCTCTACTGTGAGCAACAAGATCTCTGTGTCAGGAGTGGGATTTGAACCCACGCCTCCATTCGGAGACCAGAAGTCCCCTTGCTTGGGAAAACCTTCACCTTGAGTCTGGCGCCTTAGACCGCTCGGCCATCCTGACAGCTTACACTGCTCTTGGCATTGGAATTTGCATATTTTGTGAAGTACTAGGATTGAAGCCAATTAACAGCACAAGCAGCAGCTGTGCATCTCAGAAGGCCGTTACAAACATCCTTTTGACTAGAAAATATGGTTTCTGCATAGTCAATTTAAGGTACAGTTTTCAAACAGAGGACAAGTCTGTAGCACTCCAAAGCCAAATGGAGGCATCCTTTGAACAAACAGTTTGGTTGAAAGATCGTGCAATGTTTTACATTTATTACGACTTGTTGGGATATGAACTCCACACCTTCCAAAACTACAAGCGCCCAACGTGGGGCTCGAACCCACGACCCTGAGATTAAGAGTCTCATGCTCTACCGACTGAGCTAGCCGGGCAAGCGTCATTAACCCTTTATAGGGTAAGTGACTACTTTTGGTCATCTCTGCACACTTTACACATGGCCTCTGCTGCACATCAGTAATGTAAAGAAGCGCGGTCCTCACTCAGCCAATCAGAGGAGATCACCCGACAGCACAGATCCCACCTCCGTGGCATTTGACCAATGAACACAGACCTATCGCGCTCTCAACTTACTGTTTTCTCTGAAGTCTGACAAAAAACGAAGTCTGGCTAAATGCATGGTACATTTCAATCAAGTAAATACGGTAACTTTGTTTATAGTCATTTTGTTTTACCACTGAAGGGCAAGGAACCAAATATGGCAACTTAGCTCACATTGATTTTCTGCGTGATATTGAAACATTGTGAAAAATGTTACAACAGAGCTAGACTTGTGTTATGTCCCCCAACAACACTCTTGAGTTGAATTATTAATTGAAAAGTATTTCAATGAGTGCCACACTTCATCTAGTACGTCTACGCCTGAGCTCAACTGAAGGGGAAGCGCTCGGATGCATCTACTGTACGCAACTGGGATGCAGAAGGAAAGAGACTCAATGGACTTGTTCATTGAGTCTATGCTAGTGAAATGGTGATTGTGAACATGCCAAGAGTTGTGCATTTCAGAAACCAAAAGTGAAACATTCAGATCGGGATTTGTACCTTTACCCCGCTTGTAGGCCAGACTGCATTCAGGAAGTTAACTTTCATTCTTGCGCCTTGAATTGCTAGGCCATTCTAAGCATAAAGAAGACTCTTTTTTTCTGCTCTTGAGTTTCTTTTGGTATAGTTCCTCTGATAAGAATTCACGGTTTCTGTAGTGTAGTGGTAATCACATTCGCCTAACACGCGAAAGGTCCCCAGTTCGAAACTGGGCAGAAACATTTTCGTAGGCATTTGGCTGCGACTTGGCGCTGGTAATCTGAAAGGCCTTGATGCAGTGAGGGAAAGGATATTCTGCAAAGACTTTGATGGGCCCCAAGCTTGCTCTGTCTCTTTGATCATCACAGGCAATCCAATGCAATAGAAAACTAGCAGGGAGATTCCTAGCAAACTGGACAAGGATCATCAGAACATTCAAAGATTTGGGCGTCTGTCTATGTGATTACTTGTCACCAAAAACCGATGAGGAGATTCCAAGCAAGCTTAACGCCTCATGAAATACATGTCCTCCCGAGCAACACTGATCCAATAGCCAACGCACATGAAAGGCTCTGGCATAATGCTCTACTGTGAGCAACAAGATCTCTGTGTCAGGAGTGGGATTTGAACCCACGCCTCCATTCGGAGACCAGAAGTCCCCTTGCTTGGGAAAGCCTTCACCTTGAGTCTGGCGCCTTAGACCGCTCGGCCATCCTGACAGCTTACACTGCTTTTGGCATTGGAATTTGCATATTTTGTGAAGTACTAGGATTGAAGCCAATTAACAGCACAAGCAGCAGCTGTGCATCTCAGAAGGCCGTTACAAACATCCTTTTGACTAGAAAATATGGTTTCTGCATAGTCAATTTAAGGTAGAGTTTTCAAACAGAGGACAAGTCTGTAGCACTCAAAAGCCAAATGGAGGCGTCCTTTGAACAAACAGTTTGGTTGAAAGATCGTGCAATGTTTTACATTTATTACGACTTGTTGGGATATGAACTCCACACCTTCCAAAACTACAAGCGCCCAACGTGGGGCTCGAACCCACGACCCTGAGATTAAGAGTCTCATGCTCTACCGACTGAGCTAGCCGGGCAAGCATCATTAACCCTTTATAGGGTAAGTGACTACTTTTGGTCATCTCTGCACACTTTACACATGGCCTCTGCTGCACATCAGTAATGTAAAGAAGCGCGCGGTCCTCACTCAGCCAATCAGAGGAGATCACCCGACAGCACAGATCCCACCTCCGTGGCATTTGACCAATGAACACAGACCTATCGCGCTCTCAACTTACTGTTTTCTCTGAAGTCTGACAAAAAACGAAGTCTGGCTAAATTCATGGTACATTTCAATCAAGTAAATACGGTAACTTTGTTTACAGTCATTTTGTTTTACCACTGAAGGGCAAGGAACCAAATATGGCAACTTAGCTCACATTGATTTTCTGCGTGATATTGAAACATTGTGAAAAATGTTACAACAGAGCTAGACTTGTGTTATGTCCCCCAACAACACTCTTGAGTTGAATTATTAATTGAAAAGTATTTCAATGAGTGGCACACTTCATCTAGTACGTCTACGCCTGAGCTCAACTGAAGGGGAAGCGCTCGGATGCATCTACTGTACGCAACTGGGATGCAGAAGGAAAGAGACTCAATGGACTTGTTCATTGAGTCTATGCTAGTGAAATGGTGATTGTGAACATGCCAAGAGTTGTGCATTTCAGAAACCAAAAGTGAAACATTCAGATCGGGATTTGTACCTTTACCCCGCTTGTAGGCCAGACTGCATTCAGGAAGTTAACTTTCATTCTTGCGCCTTGAATTGCTAGGCCATTCTAAGCATAAAGAAGACTCTTTTTTTTCTGCTCTTGAGTTTCTTTTGCTATAGTTCCTCTGATAAGAATTCACGGTTTCTGTAGTGTAGTGGTAATCACATTCGCCTCACACGCGAAAGGTCCCCGGTTCGAAACCGGGCAGAAACATGCAGCTTCATCTCCAATGTGCAGCACATAAAGATACTGTTGCAAATGTGGGTTCCCAACGATTGGCTGTCTGAATCTTCCATATGGAAGCAACAAAGTGTGATTGGACGAAAGGCTTTTGTCTCCTGGAGAGTCAAAGACCCGAAAGACGGACATCGGTAAATTCTTCATCCTATTATAAACACTGAGGATTTTTCTTTTTTTTAAACAGCAAATATTCTGATTATCGATCCTCGTTAGTATAGTGGTCAGTATCTCCGCCTGTCACGCGGAAGACCGGGGTTCGATTCCCCGATGGGGAGATTGGCAGTACTTAACCAGCATTTAAAGTGACATATGCATCTGCTCTTTCAAATAGTGATGATGCAAAGTGAGCATTATGGTGAATTTATCACATAACTGTCATCCACAGTTTCTGTAGTGTAGTGGTTATCACGTTCGCCTCACACGCGAAAGGTCCCCAGTTCGAAACTGGGCAGAAACATTTTCGTAGGCATTTGGCTGCGACTTGGCGCTGGTAATCTGAAAGGCCTTGATGCAGTGAGGGAAAGGATATTCTGCAAAGACTTTGATGTGCCCCAAGCTTGCTCTGTCTCTTTGATCATCACAGGCAATCCAATGCAATAGAAACTAGCAGGGAGATTCCTAGCAAACTGGACAAGGATCATCAGAACATTCAAAGATTTGGGCGTCTGTCTATGTGATTACTTGTCACCAAAAACCGATGAGGAGATTCCAAGCAAGCTTAACGCCTCATGAAATACATGTCCTTCCGAGCAACACTGATCCAATAGCCAACGCACATGAAAGGCTCTGGCATAATGCTCTACTGTGAGCAACAAGATCTCTGTGTCAGGAGTGGGATTTGAACCCACGCCTCCATTCGGAGACCAGAAGTCCCCTTGCTTGGGAAAGCCTTCATCTTGAGTCTGGCGCCTTAGACCGCTCGGCCATCCTGACAGCTTACACTGCTCTTGGCATTGGAATTTGCATATTTTGTGAAGTACTAGGATTGAAGCCAATTAACAGCACAAGCAGCAGCTGTGCATCTCAGAAGGCCGTTACAAACATCCTTTTGACTAGAAAATATGGTTTCTGCATAGTCAATTTAAGGTACAGTTTTCAAACAGAGGACAAGTCTGTAGCACTCAAAAGCCAAATGGAGGCATCCTTTGAACAAACAGTTTGGTTGAAAGATCGTGCAATGTTTTACATTTATTACGACTTGTTGGGATATGAACTCCACACCTTCCAAAACTACAAGCGCCCAACGTGGGGCTCGAACCCACGACCCTGAGATTAAGAGTCTCATGCTCTACCGACTGAGCTAGCCGGGCAAGCATCATTAACCCTTTATAGGGTAAGTGACTACTTTTGGTCATCTCTGCACACTTTACACATGGCCTCTGCTGCACATCAGTAATGTAAAGAAGCGCGCGGTCCTCACTCAGCCAATCAGAGGAGATCACCCGACAGCACAGATCCCACCTCCGTGGCATTTGACCAATGAACACAGACCTATCGCGCTCTCAACTTACTGTTTTCTCTGAAGTCTGACAAAAAACGAAGTCTGGCTAAATTCATGGTACATTTCAATCAAGTAAATACGGTAACTTTGTTTACAGTCATTTTGTTTTACCACTGAAGGGCAAGGAACCAAATATGGCAACTTAACTCACATTGATTTTCTGCGTGATATTGAAACATTGTGAAAAATGTTACAACAGAGCTAGACTTGTGTTATGTCCCCCAACAACACTCTTGAGTTGAATTATTATTTGAAAAGTATTTCAATGAGTGCCACACTTCATCTAGTACGTCTACGCCTGAGCTCAACTGAAGGGGAAGCGCTCGGATGCATCTACTGTACGCAACTGGGATGCAGAAGGAGAGAGACTCAATGGACTTGTTCATTGAGTCTATGCTAGTGAAATGGTGATTGTGAACATGCCAAGAGTTGTGCATTTCAGAAACCAAAAGTGAAACATTCAGATCGGGATTTGTACCTTTACCCCGCTTGTAGGCCAGACTGCATTCAGGAAGTTAACTTTCATTCTTGCGCCTTGAATTGCTAGGCCATTCTAAGCATAAAGAAGACTTTTTTTTCTGCTCTTGAGTTTCTTTTGGTATAGTTCCTCTGATAAGAATTCACGGTTTCTGTAGTGTAGTGGTAATCACATTCGCCTCACACGCGAAAGGTCCCCGGTTCGAAACCGGGCAGAAACATGCAGCTTCATCTCCAATGTGCAGCACATAAAGATACTGTTGCAAATGTGGGTTCTGAACGATTGGCTGTCTGAATCTTCCATATGGAAGCAACAAAGTGTGATTGGACGAAAGGCTTTTGTCTCCTGGAGAGTCAAAGACCCGAAAGACGGACATCGGTAAATTCTTCATCCTATTATAAACACTGAGGATTTTTCTTTTTTTTAAACAGCAAATATTCTGGTTATCGATCCTCGTTAGTATAGTGGTCAGTATCTCCGCCTGTCACGCGGAAGACCGGGGTTCGATTCCCCGACGGGGAGATTGGCAGTACTTAACCAGCATTTAAAGTGACATATGCATCTGCTCTTTCAAATAGTGATGATGCAAAGTGAGCATTATGGTGAATTTATCACATAACTGTCATCCACAGTTTCTGTAGTGTAGTGGTTATCACGTTCGCCTCACACGCGAAAGGTCCCCAGTTCGAAACTGGGCAGAAACATTTTCGTAGGCATTTGGCTGTGACTTGGCGCTGGTAATCTGAAAGGCCTTGATGCAGTGAGGGAAAGGATATTCTGCAAAGACTTTGATGTGCCCCAAGCTTGCTCTGTCTCTTTGATCATCACAGGCAATCCAATGCAATAGAAAACTAGCAGGGAGATTCCTAGCAAACTGGACAAGGATCATCAGAACATTCAAAGATTTGGGCGTCTGTCTATGTGATTACTTGTCACCAAAAACCGATGAGGAGATTCCAAGCAAGCTTAACGCCTCATGAAATACATGTCCTTCCGAGTAACGCTGATCCAATAGCCAACGCACATGAAAGGCTCTGGCATAATGCTCTACTGTGAGCAACAAGATCTCTGTGTCAGGAGTGGGATTTGAACCCACGCCTCCATTCGGAGACCAGAAGTCCCCTTGCTTGGGAAAGCCTTCACCTTGAGTCTGGCGCCTTTGACCGCTCGGCCATCCTGACAGCTTACACTGCTCTTGGCATTGAAATTTGCATATTTTGCGAAGTACTAGGATTGAAGCCAATTAACAGCACAAGCAGCAGCTGTGCATCTCAGAAGGCCGTTACAAACATCCTTTTGACTAGAAAATATGGTTTCTGCATAATCAATTTAAGGTACAGTTTTCAAACAGAGGACAAGTCTGTAGCACTCAAAAGCCAAATGGAGGCATCCTTTGAACAAACAGTTTGGTTGAAAGATCGTGCAATGTTTTACATTTATTACGACTTGTTGGGATATGAACTCCACACCTTCCAAAACTACAAGCGCCCAACGTGGGGCTCGAACCCACGACCCTGAGATTAAGAGTCTCATGCTCTACCGACTGAGCTAGCCGGGCAAGCGTCATTAACCCTTTATAGGGTAACTGACTACTTTTGGTCATCTCTGCACACTTTACATATGGCCTCTGCTGCACATCAGTAATGTAAAGAAGCGCGGTCCTCACTCAGCCAATCAGAGCAGATCACCCGACAGCACAGATCCCACCTCCGTGGCATTTGACCAATGAACACAGACCTATCGCGCTCTCAACTTACTGTTTTCTCTGAAGTCTGACAAAAAACGAAGTCTGGCTAAATTCATGGTACATTTCAATCAAGTAAATACGGTAACTTTGTTTACAGTCATTTTGTTTTACCACTGAAGGGCAAGGAACCAAATATGGCAACTTAGCTCACATTGATTTTCTGCGTGATATTGAAACATTGTGAAAAATGTTACAACAGAGCTAGACTTGTGTTATGTCCCCCAACAACACTCTTGAGTTGAATTATTAATTGAAAAGTATTTCAATGAGTGCCACACTTCATCTAGTACGTTTACGCCTGAGCTCAACTGAAGGGGAAGCGCTCGGATGCATCTACTGTACGCAACTGGGATGCAGAAGGAAAGAGACTCAATGGACTTGTTCATTGAGTCTATGCTAGTGAAATGGTGATTGTGAACATGCCAAGAGTTGTGCATTTCAGAAACCAAAAGTGAAACATTCAGATCGGGATTTGTACCTTTACCCCGCTTGTAGGCCAGACTGCATTCAGGAAGTTAACTTTCATTCTTGCGCCTTGAATTGCTAGGCCATTCTAAACATAAAGAAGACTCTTTTTTTTCTGCTCTTGAGTTTCTTTTGGTATAGTTCCTCTGATAAGAATTCACGGTTTCTGTAGTGTAGTGGTAATCACATTCGCCTCGCATGCGAAAGGTCCCCGGTTCGAAACCGGGCAGAAACATGCAGCTTCATCTCCAATGTGCAGCACATAAAGATACTGTTGCAAATGTGGGTTCCCAACGATTGGCTGTCTGAATCTTCAATATGGAAGCAACAAAGTGTGATTGGACGAAAGGCTTTTGTCTCCTGGAGAGTCAAAGACCCGAAAGACGGACATCGGTAAATTCTTCATCCTATTGTAAACACTGAGGATTTTTCTTTTTTTTTAAACAGCAAATATTCTGGTTATCGATCCTCGTTAGTATAGTGGTCAGTATCTCCGCCTGTCACGCGGAAGACCGGGGTTCGATTCCTCGACGGGGAGATTGGCAGTACTTAACCAGCATTTAAAGTGACATATGCATCTGCTCTTTCAAATAGTGATGATGCAAAGTGAGCATTATGGTGAATTTATCACATAACTGTCATCCACAGTTTCTGTAGTGTAGTGGTTATCACGTTCGCCTCACACGCGAAAGGTCCCCAGTTCGAAACTGGGCAGAAACATTTTCGTAGGCATTTGGCTGCGACTTGGCGCTGGTAATCTGAAAGGCCTTGATGCAGTGAGGGAAAGGATATTCTGCAAAGACTTTGATGTGCCCCAAGCTTGCTCTGTCTCTTTGATCATCACAGGCAATCCAATGCAATAGAAAACTAGTAGGGAGATTCCTAGCAAACTGGACAAGGATCATCAGAACATTCAAAGATTTGGGCGTCTGTCTATGTGATTACTTGTCACCAAAAACCGATGAGGAGATTCCAAGCAAGCTTAACGCCTCATGAAATACATGTCCTTCCGAGTAATGCTGATCCAATAGCCAACGCACATGAAAGGCTCTGGCATAATGCTCTACTGTGAGCAACAAGATCTCTGTGTCAGGAGTGGGATTTGAACCCACGCCTCCATTCGGAGACCAGAAGTCCCCTTGCTTGAGAAAGCCTTCACCTTGAGTCTGGCGCCTTTGACCGCTCGGCCATCCTGACAGCTTACACAGCTCTTGGCATTGGAATTTGCATATTTTGCGAAGTACTACGATTGAAGCCAATTAACAGCACAAGCAGCAGCTGTGCATCTCAGAAGGCCGTTACAAACATCCTTTTGACTAGAAAATATGGTTTCTGCATAGTCAATTTAAGGTACAGTTTTCAAACAGAGGACAAGTCTGTAGCACTCAAAAGCCAAATGGAGGCATCCTTTGAACAAACAGTTTGGTTGAAAGATCGTGCAATGTTTTACATTTATTACGACTTGTTGGGATATGAACTCCACACCTTCCAAAACTACAAGCGCCCAACGTGGGGCTCGAACCCACGACCCTGAGATTAAGAGTCTCATGCTCTACCGACTGAGCTAGCCGGGCAAGCGTCATTAACCCTTTATAGGGTAAGTGACTACTTTTGGTCATCTCTGCACACTTTACACATGGCCTCTGCTGCACATCAGTAATGTAAAGAAGCGCGCGGTCCTCACTCAGCCAATCAGAGCAGATCACCCGACAGCACAGATCCCACCTCCGTGGCATTTGACCAATGAACACAGACCTATCGCGCTCTCAACTTACTGTTTTCTCTGAAGTCTGACAAAAAACGAAGTCTGGCTAAATTCATGGTACATTTCAATCAAGTAAATACGGTAACTTTGTTTACAGTCATTTTGTTTTACCACTGAAGGGCAAGGAACCAAATATGGCAACTTAGCTCACATTGATTTTCTGCGTGATATTGAAACATTGTGAAAAATGTTACAACAGAGCTAGACTTGTGTTATGTCCCCCAACAACACTCTTGAGTTGAATTATTAATTGAAAAGTATTTCAATGAGTGCCACACTTCATCTAGTACGTCTACGCCTGAGCTCAACTGAAGGGGAAGCGCTCGGATGCATCTACTGTACGCAACTGGGATGCAGAAGGAAAGAGACTCAATGGACTTGTTCATTGAGTCTATGCTAGTGAAATGGTGATTGTGAACATGCCAAGAGTTGTGCATTTCAGAAACCAAAAGTGAAACATTCAGATCGGGATTTGTACCTTTACCCCGCTTGTAGGCCAGACTGCATTCAGGAAGTTAACTTTCATTCTTGCGCCTTGAATTGCTAGGCCATTCTAAGCATAAAGAAGACTCTTTTTTTTCTGCTCTTGAGTTTCTTTTGGTATAGTTCCTCTGATAAGAATTCACGGTTTCTGTAGTGTAGTGGTAATCACATTCGCCTAACACGCGAAAGGTCCCCAGTTCGAAACTGGGCAGAAACATTTTCGTAGGCATTTGGCTGCGACTTGGCGCTGGTAATCTGAAAGGCCTTGATGCAGTGAGGGAAAGGATATTCTGCAAAGACTTTGATGGGCCCCAAGCTTGCTCTGTCTCTTTGATCATCACAGGCAATCCAATGCAATAGAAAACTAGCAGGGAGATTCCTAGCAAACTGGACAAGGATCATCAGAACATTCAAAGATTTGGGCGTCTGTCTATGTGATTACTTGTCACCAAAAACCGATGAGGAGATTCCAAGCAAGCTTAACGCCTCATGAAATACATGTCCTCCCGAGCAACACTGATCCAATAGCCAACGCACATGAAAGGCTCTGGCATAATGCTCTACTGTGAGCAACAAGATCTCTGTGTCAGGAGTGGGATTTGAACCCACGCCTCCATTCGGAGACCAGAAGTCCCCTTGCTTGGGAAAGCCTTCACCTTGAGTCTGGCGCCTTAGACCGCTCGGCCATCCTGACAGCTTACACTGCTTTTGGCATTGGAATTTGCATATTTTGTGAAGTACTAGGATTGAAGCCAATTAACAGCACAAGCAGCAGCTGTGCATCTCAGAAGGCCGTTACAAACATCCTTTTGACTAGAAAATATGGTTTCTGCATAGTCAATTTAAGGTAGAGTTTTCAAACAGAGGACAAGTCTGTAGCACTCAAAAGCCAAATGGAGGCGTCCTTTGAACAAACAGTTTGGTTGAAAGATCGTGCAATGTTTTACATTTATTACGACTTGTTGGGATATGAACTCCACACCTTCCAAAACTACAAGCGCCCAACGTGGGGCTCGAACCCACGACCCTGAGATTAAGAGTCTCATGCTCTACCGACTGAGCTAGCCGGGCAAGCATCATTAACCCTTTATAGGGTAAGTGACTACTTTTGGTCATCTCTGCACACTTTACACATGGCCTCTGCTGCACATCAGTAATGTAAAGAAGCGCGCGGTCCTCACTCAGCCAATCAGAGGAGATCACCCGACAGCACAGATCCCACCTCCGTGGCATTTGACCAATGAACACAGACCTATCGCGCTCTCAACTTACTGTTTTCTCTGAAGTCTGACAAAAAACGAAGTCTGGCTAAATTCATGGTACATTTCAATCAAGTAAATACGGTAACTTTGTTTACAGTCATTTTGTTTTACCACTGAAGGGCAAGGAACCAAATATGGCAACTTAGCTCACATTGATTTTCTGCGTGATATTGAAACATTGTGAAAAATGTTACAACAGAGCTAGACTTGTGTTATGTCCCCCAACAACACTCTTGAGTTGAATTATTAATTGAAAAGTATTTCAATGAGTGGCACACTTCATCTAGTACGTCTACGCCTGAGCTCAACTGAAGGGGAAGCGCTCGGATGCATCTACTGTACGCAACTGGGATGCAGAAGGAAAGAGACTCAATGGACTTGTT
This sequence comes from Gobius niger, assembly GCF_951799975.1. Taxonomy (NCBI): domain Eukaryota; kingdom Metazoa; phylum Chordata; class Actinopteri; order Gobiiformes; family Gobiidae; genus Gobius; species Gobius niger. Next base: position 20,627,812 of record NC_136873.1, on the reverse strand, counting down.
CATTGAGTCTATGCTAGTGAAATGGTGATTGTGAACATGCCAAGAGTTGTGCATTTCAGAAACCAAAAGTGAAACATTCAGATCGGGATTTGTACCTTTACCCCGCTTGTAGGCCAGACTGCATTCAGGAAGTTAACTTTCATTCTTGCGCCTTGAATTGCTAGGCCATTCTAAGCATAAAGAAGACTCTTTTTTTTCTGCTCTTGAGTTTCTTTTGCTATAGTTCCTCTGATAAGAATTCACGGTTTCTGTAGTGTAGTGGTAATCACATTCGCCTCACACGCGAAAGGTCCCCGGTTCGAAACCGGGCAGAAACATGCAGCTTCATCTCCAATGTGCAGCACATAAAGATACTGTTGCAAATGTGGGTTCCCAACGATTGGCTGTCTGAATCTTCCATATGGAAGCAACAAAGTGTGATTGGACGAAAGGCTTTTGTCTCCTGGAGAGTCAAAGACCCGAAAGACGGACATCGGTAAATTCTTCATCCTATTATAAACACTGAGGATTTTTCTTTTTTTTAAACAGCAAATATTCTGATTATCGATCCTCGTTAGTATAGTGGTCAGTATCTCCGCCTGTCACGCGGAAGACCGGGGTTCGATTCCCCGATGGGGAGATTGGCAGTACTTAACCAGCATTTAAAGTGACATATGCATCTGCTCTTTCAAATAGTGATGATGCAAAGTGAGCATTATGGTGAATTTATCACATAACTGTCATCCACAGTTTCTGTAGTGTAGTGGTTATCACGTTCGCCTCACACGCGAAAGGTCCCCAGTTCGAAACTGGGCAGAAACATTTTCGTAGGCATTTGGCTGCGACTTGGCGCTGGTAATCTGAAAGGCCTTGATGCAGTGAGGGAAAGGATATTCTGCAAAGACTTTGATGTGCCCCAAGCTTGCTCTGTCTCTTTGATCATCACAGGCAATCCAATGCAATAGAAACTAGCAGGGAGATTCCTAGCAAACTGGACAAGGATCATCAGAACATTCAAAGATTTGGGCGTCTGTCTATGTGATTACTTGTCACCAAAAACCGATGAGGAGATTCCAAGCAAGCTTAACGCCTCATGAAATACATGTCCTTCCGAGCAACACTGATCCAATAGCCAACGCACATGAAAGGCTCTGGCATAATGCTCTACTGTGAGCAACAAGATCTCTGTGTCAGGAGTGGGATTTGAACCCACGCCTCCATTCGGAGACCAGAAGTCCCCTTGCTTGGGAAAGCCTTCATCTTGAGTCTGGCGCCTTAGACCGCTCGGCCATCCTGACAGCTTACACTGCTCTTGGCATTGGAATTTGCATATTTTGTGAAGTACTAGGATTGAAGCCAATTAACAGCACAAGCAGCAGCTGTGCATCTCAGAAGGCCGTTACAAACATCCTTTTGACTAGAAAATATGGTTTCTGCATAGTCAATTTAAGGTACAGTTTTCAAACAGAGGACAAGTCTGTAGCACTCAAAAGCCAAATGGAGGCATCCTTTGAACAAACAGTTTGGTTGAAAGATCGTGCAATGTTTTACATTTATTACGACTTGTTGGGATATGAACTCCACACCTTCCAAAACTACAAGCGCCCAACGTGGGGCTCGAACCCACGACCCTGAGATTAAGAGTCTCATGCTCTACCGACTGAGCTAGCCGGGCAAGCATCATTAACCCTTTATAGGGTAAGTGACTACTTTTGGTCATCTCTGCACACTTTACACATGGCCTCTGCTGCACATCAGTAATGTAAAGAAGCGCGCGGTCCTCACTCAGCCAATCAGAGGAGATCACCCGACAGCACAGATCCCACCTCCGTGGCATTTGACCAATGAACACAGACCTATCGCGCTCTCAACTTACTGTTTTCTCTGAAGTCTGACAAAAAACGAAGTCTGGCTAAATTCATGGTACATTTCAATCAAGTAAATACGGTAACTTTGTTTACAGTCATTTTGTTTTACCACTGAAGGGCAAGGAACCAAATATGGCAACTTAACTCACATTGATTTTCTGCGTGATATTGAAACATTGTGAAAAATGTTACAACAGAGCTAGACTTGTGTTATGTCCCCCAACAACACTCTTGAGTTGAATTATTATTTGAAAAGTATTTCAATGAGTGCCACACTTCATCTAGTACGTCTACGCCTGAGCTCAACTGAAGGGGAAGCGCTCGGATGCATCTACTGTACGCAACTGGGATGCAGAAGGAGAGAGACTCAATGGACTTGTTCATTGAGTCTATGCTAGTGAAATGGTGATTGTGAACATGCCAAGAGTTGTGCATTTCAGAAACCAAAAGTGAAACATTCAGATCGGGATTTGTACCTTTACCCCGCTTGTAGGCCAGACTGCATTCAGGAAGTTAACTTTCATTCTTGCGCCTTGAATTGCTAGGCCATTCTAAGCATAAAGAAGACTTTTTTTTCTGCTCTTGAGTTTCTTTTGGTATAGTTCCTCTGATAAGAATTCACGGTTTCTGTAGTGTAGTGGTAATCACATTCGCCTCACACGCGAAAGGTCCCCGGTTCGAAACCGGGCAGAAACATGCAGCTTCATCTCCAATGTGCAGCACATAAAGATACTGTTGCAAATGTGGGTTCTGAACGATTGGCTGTCTGAATCTTCCATATGGAAGCAACAAAGTGTGATTGGACGAAAGGCTTTTGTCTCCTGGAGAGTCAAAGACCCGAAAGACGGACATCGGTAAATTCTTCATCCTATTATAAACACTGAGGATTTTTCTTTTTTTTAAACAGCAAATATTCTGGTTATCGATCCTCGTTAGTATAGTGGTCAGTATCTCCGCCTGTCACGCGGAAGACCGGGGTTCGATTCCCCGACGGGGAGATTGGCAGTACTTAACCAGCATTTAAAGTGACATATGCATCTGCTCTTTCAAATAGTGATGATGCAAAGTGAGCATTATGGTGAATTTATCACATAACTGTCATCCACAGTTTCTGTAGTGTAGTGGTTATCACGTTCGCCTCACACGCGAAAGGTCCCCAGTTCGAAACTGGGCAGAAACATTTTCGTAGGCATTTGGCTGTGACTTGGCGCTGGTAATCTGAAAGGCCTTGATGCAGTGAGGGAAAGGATATTCTGCAAAGACTTTGATGTGCCCCAAGCTTGCTCTGTCTCTTTGATCATCACAGGCAATCCAATGCAATAGAAAACTAGCAGGGAGATTCCTAGCAAACTGGACAAGGATCATCAGAACATTCAAAGATTTGGGCGTCTGTCTATGTGATTACTTGTCACCAAAAACCGATGAGGAGATTCCAAGCAAGCTTAACGCCTCATGAAATACATGTCCTTCCGAGTAACGCTGATCCAATAGCCAACGCACATGAAAGGCTCTGGCATAATGCTCTACTGTGAGCAACAAGATCTCTGTGTCAGGAGTGGGATTTGAACCCACGCCTCCATTCGGAGACCAGAAGTCCCCTTGCTTGGGAAAGCCTTCACCTTGAGTCTGGCGCCTTTGACCGCTCGGCCATCCTGACAGCTTACACTGCTCTTGGCATTGAAATTTGCATATTTTGCGAAGTACTAGGATTGAAGCCAATTAACAGCACAAGCAGCAGCTGTGCATCTCAGAAGGCCGTTACAAACATCCTTTTGACTAGAAAATATGGTTTCTGCATAATCAATTTAAGGTACAGTTTTCAAACAGAGGACAAGTCTGTAGCACTCAAAAGCCAAATGGAGGCATCCTTTGAACAAACAGTTTGGTTGAAAGATCGTGCAATGTTTTACATTTATTACGACTTGTTGGGATATGAACTCCACACCTTCCAAAACTACAAGCGCCCAACGTGGGGCTCGAACCCACGACCCTGAGATTAAGAGTCTCATGCTCTACCGACTGAGCTAGCCGGGCAAGCGTCATTAACCCTTTATAGGGTAACTGACTACTTTTGGTCATCTCTGCACACTTTACATATGGCCTCTGCTGCACATCAGTAATGTAAAGAAGCGCGGTCCTCACTCAGCCAATCAGAGCAGATCACCCGACAGCACAGATCCCACCTCCGTGGCATTTGACCAATGAACACAGACCTATCGCGCTCTCAACTTACTGTTTTCTCTGAAGTCTGACAAAAAACGAAGTCTGGCTAAATTCATGGTACATTTCAATCAAGTAAATACGGTAACTTTGTTTACAGTCATTTTGTTTTACCACTGAAGGGCAAGGAACCAAATATGGCAACTTAGCTCACATTGATTTTCTGCGTGATATTGAAACATTGTGAAAAATGTTACAACAGAGCTAGACTTGTGTTATGTCCCCCAACAACACTCTTGAGTTGAATTATTAATTGAAAAGTATTTCAATGAGTGCCACACTTCATCTAGTACGTTTACGCCTGAGCTCAACTGAAGGGGAAGCGCTCGGATGCATCTACTGTACGCAACTGGGATGCAGAAGGAAAGAGACTCAATGGACTTGTTCATTGAGTCTATGCTAGTGAAATGGTGATTGTGAACATGCCAAGAGTTGTGCATTTCAGAAACCAAAAGTGAAACATTCAGATCGGGATTTGTACCTTTACCCCGCTTGTAGGCCAGACTGCATTCAGGAAGTTAACTTTCATTCTTGCGCCTTGAATTGCTAGGCCATTCTAAACATAAAGAAGACTCTTTTTTTTCTGCTCTTGAGTTTCTTTTGGTATAGTTCCTCTGATAAGAATTCACGGTTTCTGTAGTGTAGTGGTAATCACATTCGCCTCGCATGCGAAAGGTCCCCGGTTCGAAACCGGGCAGAAACATGCAGCTTCATCTCCAATGTGCAGCACATAAAGATACTGTTGCAAATGTGGGTTCCCAACGATTGGCTGTCTGAATCTTCAATATGGAAGCAACAAAGTGTGATTGGACGAAAGGCTTTTGTCTCCTGGAGAGTCAAAGACCCGAAAGACGGACATCGGTAAATTCTTCATCCTATTGTAAACACTGAGGATTTTTCTTTTTTTTTAAACAGCAAATATTCTGGTTATCGATCCTCGTTAGTATAGTGGTCAGTATCTCCGCCTGTCACGCGGAAGACCGGGGTTCGATTCCTCGACGGGGAGATTGGCAGTACTTAACCAGCATTTAAAGTGACATATGCATCTGCTCTTTCAAATAGTGATGATGCAAAGTGAGCATTATGGTGAATTTATCACATAACTGTCATCCACAGTTTCTGTAGTGTAGTGGTTATCACGTTCGCCTCACACGCGAAAGGTCCCCAGTTCGAAACTGGGCAGAAACATTTTCGTAGGCATTTGGCTGCGACTTGGCGCTGGTAATCTGAAAGGCCTTGATGCAGTGAGGGAAAGGATATTCTGCAAAGACTTTGATGTGCCCCAAGCTTGCTCTGTCTCTTTGATCATCACAGGCAATCCAATGCAATAGAAAACTAGTAGGGAGATTCCTAGCAAACTGGACAAGGATCATCAGAACATTCAAAGATTTGGGCGTCTGTCTATGTGATTACTTGTCACCAAAAACCGATGAGGAGATTCCAAGCAAGCTTAACGCCTCATGAAATACATGTCCTTCCGAGTAATGCTGATCCAATAGCCAACGCACATGAAAGGCTCTGGCATAATGCTCTACTGTGAGCAACAAGATCTCTGTGTCAGGAGTGGGATTTGAACCCACGCCTCCATTCGGAGACCAGAAGTCCCCTTGCTTGGGAAAGCCTTCACCTTGAGTCTGGCGCCTTAGACCGCTCGGCCATCCTGACAGCTTACACAGCTCTTGGCATTGGAATTTGCATATTTTGCGAAGTACTACGATTGAAGCCAATTAACAGCACAAGCAGCAGCTGTGCATCTCAGAAGGCCGTTACAAACATCCTTTTGACTAGAAAATATGGTTTCTGCATAGTCAATTTAAGGTACAGTTTTCAAACAGAGGACAAGTCTGTAGCACTCAAAAGCCAAATGGAGGCATCCTTTGAACAAACAGTTTGGTTGAAAGATCGTGCAATGTTTTACATTTATTACGACTTGTTGGGATATGAACTCCACACCTTCCAAAACTACAAGCGCCCAACGTGGGGCTCGAACCCACGACCCTGAGATTAAGAGTCTCATGCTCTACCGACTGAGCTAGCCGGGCAAGCGTCATTAACCCTTTATAGGGTAAGTGACTACTTTTGGTCATCTCTGCACACTTTACACATGGCCTCTGCTGCACATCAGTAATGTAAAGAAGCGCGCGGTCCTCACTCAGCCAATCAGAGCAGATCACCCGACAGCACAGATCCCACCTCCGTGGCATTTGACCAATGAACACAGACCTATCGCGCTCTCAACTTACTGTTTTCTCTGAAGTCTGACAAAAAACGAAGTCTGGCTAAATTCATGGTACATTTCAATCAAGTAAATACGGTAACTTTGTTTACAGTCATTTTGTTTTACCACTGAAGGGCAAGGAACCAAATATGGCAACTTAGCTCACATTGATTTTCTGCGTGATATTGAAACATTGTGAAAAATGTTACAACAGAGCTAGACTTGTGTTATGTCCCCCAACAACACTCTTGAGTTGAATTATTAATTGAAAAGTATTTCAATGAGTGCCACACTTCATCTAGTACGTCTACGCCTGAGCTCAACTGAAGGGGAAGCGCTCGGATGCATCTACTGTACGCAACTGGGATGCAGAAGGAAAGAGACTCAATGGACTTGTTCATTGAGTCTATGCTAGTGAAATGGTGATTGTGAACATGCCAAGAGTTGTGCATTTCAGAAACCAAAAGTGAAACATTCAGATCGGGATTTGTACCTTTACCCCGCTTGTAGGCCAGACTGCATTCAGGAAGTTAACTTTCATTCTTGCGCCTTGAATTGCTAGGCCATTCTAAGCATAAAGAAGACTCTTTTTTTTCTGCTCTTGAGTTTCTTTTGGTATAGTTCCTCTGATAAGAATTCACGGTTTCTGTAGTGTAGTGGTAATCACATTCGCCTAACACGCGAAAGGTCCCCGGTTCGAAACCGGGCAGAAACATGCAGCTTCATCTCCAATGTGCAGCACATAAAGATACTGTTGCAAATGTGGGTTCCCAACAATTGGCTGTCTGAATCTTCAATATGGAAGCAACAAAGTGTGATTGGACGAAAGGCTTTTGTCTCCTGGAGAGTCAAAGACCCGAAAGACGGACATCGGTAAATTCTTCATCCTATTGTAAACACTGAGGATTTTTTTTTTTTTGAAACAGCAAATATCCTGGTTATCGATCCTCGTTAGTATAGTGGTCAGTATCTCCGCCTGTCACGCGGAAGACCGGGGTTCGATTCCCCGACGGGGAGATTGGCAGTACTTAACCAGCATTTAAAGTGACATATGCATCTGCTCTTTCAAATAGTGATGATGCAAAGTGAGCATTATGGTGAATTTATCACATAACTGTCATCCACAGTTTCTGTAGTGTAGTGGTTATCACGTTCGCCTCACACGCGAAAGGTCCCCAGTTCGAAACTGGGCAGAAACATTTTCGTAGGCATTTGGCTGCGACTTGGCGCTGGTAATCTGAAAGGCCTTGATGCAGTGAGGGAAAGGATATTCTGCAAAGACTTTGATGTGCCCCAAGCTTGCTCTGTCTCTTTGATCATCACAGGCAATCCAATGCAATAGAAACTAGCAGGGAGATTCCTAGCAAACTGGACAAGGATCATCAGAACATTCAAAGATTTGGGCGTCTGTCTATGTGATTACTTGTCACCAAAAACCGATGAGGAGATTCCAAGCAAGCTTAACGCCTCATGAAATACATGTCCTTCCGAGCAACACTGATCCAATAGCCAACGCACATGAAAGGCTCTGGCATAATGCTCTACTGTGAGCAACAAGATCTCTGTGTCAGGAGTGGGATTTGAACCCACGCCTCCATTCGGAGACCAGAAGTCCCCTTGCTTGGGAAAGCCTTCACCTTGAGTCTGGCGCCTTAGACCGCTCGGCCATCCTGACAGCTTACACAGCTCTTGGCATTGGAATTTGCATATTTTGCGAAGTACTACGATTGAAGCCAATTAACAGCACAAGCAGCAGCTGTGCATCTCAGAAGGCCGTTACAAACATCCTTTTGACTAGAAAATATGGTTTCTGCATAGTCAATTTAAGGTACAGTTTTCAAACAGAGGACAAGTCTGTAGCACTCAAAAGCCAAATGGAGGCATCCTTTGAACAAACAGTTTGGTTGAAAGATCGTGCAATGTTTTACATTTATTACGACTTGTTGGGATATGAACTCCACACCTTCCAAAACTACAAGCGCCCAACGTGGGGCTCGAACCCACGACCCTGAGATTAAGAGTCTCATGCTCTACCGACTGAGCTAGCCGGGCAAGCGTCATTAACCCTTTATAGGGTAAGTGACTACTTTTGGTCATCTCTGCACACTTTACACATGGCCTCTGCTGCACATCAGTAATGTAAAGAAGCGCGCGGTCCTCACTCAGCCAATCAGAGGAGATCACCCGACAGCACAGATCCCACCTCCGTGGCATTTGACCAATGAACACAGACCTATCGCGCTCTCAACTTACTGTTTTCTCTGAAGTCTGACAAAAAACGAAGTCTGGCTAAATTCATGGTACATTTCAATCAAGTAAATACGGTAACTTTGTTTACAGTCATTTTGTTTTACCACTGAAGGGCAAGGAACCAAATATGGCAACTTAGCTCACATTGATTTTCTGCGTGATATTGAAACATTGTGAAAAATGTTACAACAGAGCTAGACTTGTGTTATGTCCCCCAACAACACTCTTGAGTTGAATTATTAATTGAAAAGTATTTCAATGAGTGCCACACTTCATCTAGTACGTCTACGCCTGAGCTCAACTGAAGGGGAAGCGCTCGGATGCATCTACTGTACGCAACTGGGATGCAGAAGGAAAGAGACTCAATGGACTTGTTCATTGAGTCTATGCTAGTGAAATGGTGATTGTGAACATGCCAAGAGTTGTGCATTTCAGAAACCAAAAGTGAAACATTCAGATCGGGATTTGTACCTTTACCCCGCTTGTAGGCCAGACTGCATTCAGGAAGTTAACTTTCATTCTTGCGCCTTGAATTGCTAGGCCATTCTAAGCATAAAGAAGACTCTTTTTTTTCTGCTCTTGAGTTTCTTTTGGTATAGTTCCTCTGATAAGAATTCACGGTTTCTGTAGTGTAGTGGTAATCACATTCGCCTAACACGCGAAAGGTCCCCGGTTCGAAACCGGGCAGAAACATGCAGCTTCATCTCCAATGTGCAGCACATAAAGATACTGTTGCAAATGTGGGTTCCCAACAATTGGCTGTCTGAATCTTCAATATGGAAGCAACAAAGTGTGATTGGACGAAAGGCTTTTGTCTCCTGGAGAGTCAAAGACCCGAAAGACGGACATCGGTAAATTCTTCATCCTATTGTAAACACTGAGGATTTTTTTTTTTTTGAAACAGCAAATATCCTGGTTATCGATCCTCGTTAGTATAGTGGTCAGTATCTCCGCCTGTCACGCGGAAGACCGGGGTTCGATTCCCCGACGGGGAGATTGGCAGTACTTAACCAGCATTTAAAGTGACATATGCATCTGCTCTTTCAAATAGTGATGATGCAAAGTGAGCATTATGGTGAATTTATCACATAACTGTCATCCACAGTTTCTGTAGTGTAGTGGTTATCACGTTCGCCTCACACGCGAAAGGTCCCCAGTTCGAAACTGGGCAGAAACATTTTCGTAGGCATTTGGCTGCGACTTGGCGCTGGTAATCTGAAAGGCCTTGATGCAGTGAGGGAAAGGATATTCTGCAAAGACTTTGATGTGCCCCAAGCTTGCTCTGTCTCTTTGATCATCACAGGCAATCCAATGCAATAGAAAACTAGTAGGGAGATTCCTAGCAAACTGGACAAGGATCATCAGAACATTCAAAGATTTGGGCGTCTGTCTATGTGATTACTTGTCACCAAAAACCGATGAGGAGATTCCAAGCAAGCTTAACGCCTCATGAAATACATGTCCTTCCGAGTAACGCTGATCCAATAGCCAACGCACATGAAAGGCTCTGGCATAATGCTCTACTGTGAGCAACAAGATCTCTGTGTCAGGAGTGGGATTTGAACCCAAGCCTCCATTCGGAGACCAGAAGTCCCCTTGCTTGGGAAAGCCTTCACCTTGAGTCTGGCGCCTTTGACCGCTCGGCCATCCTGACAGCTTACACTGCTTTTGGCATTGGAATTTGCATATTTTGCGAAGTACTAGGATTGAAGCCAATTAACAGCACAAGCAGCAGCTGTGCATCTCAGAAGGCCGTTACAAACATCCTTTTGACTAGAAAATATGGTTTCTGCATAGTCAATTTAAGGTACAGTTTTCAAACAGAGGACAAGTCTGTAGCACTCAAAAGCCAAATGGAGGCATCCTTTGAACAAACAGTTTGGTTGAAAGATCGTGCAATGTTTTACATTTATTACGACTTGTTGGGATATGAACTCCACACCTTCCAAAACTACAAGCGCCCAACGTGGGGATCGAACCCACGACCCTGAGATTAAGAGTCTCATGCTCTACCGACTGAGCTAGCCGGGCAAGTGTCATTAACCCTTTATAGGGTAAGTGACTACTTTTGGTCATCTCTGCACACTTTACATATGGCCTCTGCTGCACATCAGTAATGTAAAGAAGCGCGCGGTCCTCACTCAGCCAATCAGAGGAGATCACCCGACAGCACAGATCCCACCTCCGTGGCATTTGACCAATGAACACAGACCTATCGCGCTCTCAACTTACTGTTTTCTCTGAAGTCTGACAAAAAACGAAGTCTGGCTAAATTCATGGTACATTTCAATCAAGTAAATACGGTAACTTTGTTTACAGTCATTTTGTTTTACCACTGAAGGGCAAGGAACCAAATATGGCAACTTAGCTCACATTGATTTTCTGCGTGATATTGAAACATTGTGAAAAATGTTACAACAGAGCTAGACTTGTGTTATGTCCCCCAACAACACTCTTGAGTTGAATTATTAATTGAAAAGTATTTCAATGAGTGCCACACTTCATCTAGTACGTCTACGCCTGAGCTCAACTGAAGGGGAAGCGCTCGGATGCATCTACTGTACGCAACTGGGATGCAGAAGGAAAGAGACTCAATGGATTTGTTCATTGAGTCTATGCTAGTGAAATGGTGATTGTGAACATGCCAAGAGTTGTGCATTTCAGAAACCAAAAGTGAAACATTCAGATCGGGATTTGTACCTTTACCCCGCTTGAAGGCCAGACTGCATTCAGGAAGTTAACTTTCATTCTTGCGCCTTGAATTGCTAGGCCATTCTAAGCATAAAGAAGACTCTTTTTTTTCTGCTCTTGAGTTTCTTTTGGTATAGTTCCTCTGATAAGAATTCACGGTTTCTGTAGTGTAGTGGTAATCACATTCGCCTAACACGCGAAAGGTCCCCGGTTCGAAACCGGGCAGAAACATGCAGCTTCATCTCCAATGTGCAGCACATAAAGATACTGTTGCAAATGTGGGTTCCCAACGATTGGCTGTCTGAATCTTCAATATGGAAGCAACAAAGTGTGATTGGACGAAAGGCTTTTGTCTCCTGGAGAGTCAAAGACCCGAAAGACGGACATCGGTAAATTCTTCATCCTATTGTAAACACTGAGGATTTTTTTTTTTTTGAAACAGCAAATATCCTGGTTATCGGTCCTCGTTAGTATAGTGGTCAGTATCTCCGCCTGTCACGCGGAAGACCGGGGTTCGATTCCCCGACGGGGAGATTGGCAGTACTTAACCAGCATTTAAAGTGTCATATGCATCTGCTCTTTCAAATAGTGATGATGCAAAGTGAGCATTATGGTGAATTTATCACATAACTGTCATCCACAGTTTCTGTAGTGTAGTGGTTATCACGTTCGCCTCACACGCGAAAGGTCCCCAGTTCGAAACTGGGCAGAAACATTTTCGTAGGCATTTGGCTGCGACTTGGCGCTGGTAATCTGAAAGGCCTTGATGCAGTGAGGGAAAGGATATTCTGCAAAGACTTTGATGTGCCCCAAGCTTGCTCTGTCTCTTTGATCATCACAGGCAATCCAATGCAATAGAAAACTAGTAGGGAGATTCCTAGCAAACTGGACAAGGATCATCAGAACATTCAAAGATTTGGGCGTCTGTCTATGTGATTACTTGTCACCAAAAACCGATGAGGAGATTCCAAGCAAGCTTAACGCCTCATGAAATACATGTCCTTCCGAGTAACGCTGATCCAATAGCCAACGCACATGAAAGGCTCTGGCATAATGCTCTACTGTGAGCAACAAGATCTCTGTGTCAGGAGTGGGATTTGAACCCAAGCCTCCATTCGGAGACCAGAAGTCCCCTTGCTTGGGAAAGCCTTCACCTTGAGTCTGGCGCCTTTGACCGCTCGGCCATCCTGACAGCTTACACTGCTCTTGGCATTGGAATTTGCATATTTTGCGAAGTACTAGGATTGAAGCCAATTAACAGCACAAGCAGCAGCTGTGCATCTCAGAAGGCCGTTACAAACATCCTTTTGACTAGAAAATATGGTTTCTGCATAGTCAATTTAAGGTACAGTTTTCAAACAGAGGACAAGTCTGTAGCACTCCAAAGCCAAATGGAGGCATCCTTTGAACAAACAGTTTGGTTGAAAGATCGTGCAATGTTTTACATTTATTACGACTTGTTGGGATATGAACTCCACACCTTCCAAAACTACAAGCGCCCAACGTGGGGCTCGAACCCACGACCCTGAGATTAAGAGTCTCATGCTCTACCGACTGAGCTAGCCGGGCAAGCATCATTAACCCTTTATAGGGTAAGTGACTACTTTTGGTCATCTCTGCACACTTTACACATGGCCTCTGCTGTACATCAGTAATGTAAAGAAGCGCGCGGTCCTCACTCAGCCAATCAGAGCAGATCACCCGACAGCACAGATCCCACCTCCGTGGCATTTGACCAATGAACACAGACCTATCGCGCTCTCAACTTACTGTTTTCTCTGAAGTCTGACAAAAAACGAAGTCTGGCTAAATTCATGGTACATTTCAATCAAGTAAATACGGTAACTTTGTTTACAGTCATTTTGTTTTACCACTGAAGGGCAAGGAACCAAATATGGCAACTTAGCTCACATTGATTTTCTGCGTGATATTGAAACATTGTGAAAAATGTTACAACAGAGCTAGACTTGTGTTATGTCCCCCAACAACACTCTTGAGTTGAATTATTAATTGAAAAGTATTTCAATGAGTGCCACACTTCATCTAGTACGTCTACGCCTGAGCTCAACTGAAGGGGAAGCGCTCGGATGCATCTACTGTACGCAACTGGGATGCAGAAGGAAAGAGACTCAATGGACTTGTTCATTGAGTCTATGCTAGTGAAATGGTGATTGTGAACATGCCAAGAGTTGTGCATTTCAGAAACCAAAAGTGAAACATTCAGATCGGGATTTGTACCTTTACCCCGCTTGTAGGCCAGACTGCATTCAGGAAGTTAACTTTCATTCTTGCGCCTTGAATTGCTAGGCCATTCTAAGCATAAAGAAGACTTTTTTTTCTGCTCTTGAGTTTCTTTGGTATAGTTCCTCTGATAAGAATTCATGGTTTCTGTAGTGTAGTGGTAATCACATTCACCTAACACGCGAAAGGTCCCCGGTTCGAAACCGGGCAGAAACATGCAGCTTCATCTCCAATGTGCAGCACATAAAGATACTGTTGCAAATGTGGGTTCCGAACGATTGGCTGTCTGAATCTTCAATATGGAAGCAACAAAGTGTGATTGGACGAAAGAATTTTGTCTCCTGGAGAGTCAAAGACCCGAAAGACGGACATCGGTAAATTCTTCATCCTATTGTAAACACTGAGGATTTTCTTTTTTTTTAAACAGCAAATATCCTGGTTATCGATCCTCGTTAGTATACGCGGAAGACCGGGGTTCGATTCCCCGACGGGGAGATCGGCAGTACTTAACCAGCATTTAAAGTGACATATGCATCTGCTCTTTCAAATAGTGATGATGCAAAGTGAGCATTATGCTGAATTTATCACATAACTGTCATCCACAGTTTCTGTAGTGTAGTGGTTATCACGTTCGCCTCACACGCGAAAGGTCCCCAGTTTGAAACTGGGCAGAAACATTTTCGTAGGCATTTGGCTGCGACTTGGCGCTGGTAATCTGAAAGGCCTTGATGCAGTGAGGGAAAGGATATTCTGCAAAGACTTTGATGGGCCCCAAGCTTGCTCTGTCTCTTTGATCATCACAGGCAATCCAATGCAATAGAAAACTAGCAGGGAGATTCCTAGCAAACTGGACAAGGATCATCAGAACATTCAAAGATTTGGGCGTCTGTCTATGTGATTATTTGTCACCAAAAACCGATGAGGAGATTCCAAGTAAGCTTAACGCCTCATGAAATACATGTCCTTCCGAGTAACGCTGATCCAATAGCCAACGCACATGAAAGGCTCTGGCATAATGCTCTACTGTGAGCAACAAGATCTCTGTGTCAGGAGTGGGATTTGAACCCACGCCTCCATTCGGAGACCAGAAGTCCCCTTGCTTGGGAAAGCCTTCACCTTGAGTCTGGCGCCTTAGACCGCTCGGCCATCCTGACAGCTTACACTGCTTTTGGCATTGGAATTTGCATATTTTGTGAAGTACTAGGATTGAAGCCAATTAACAGCACAAGCAGCAGCTGTGCATCTCAGAAGGCCGTTACAAACATCCTTTTGACTAGAAAATATGGTTTCTGCATAGTCAATTTAAGGTAGAGTTTTCAAACAGAGGACAAGTCTGTACCACTCAAAAGCCAAATGGAGGCATCCTTTGAACAAACAGTTTGGTTGAAAGATCGTGCAATGTTTTACATTTATTACGACTTGTTGGGATATGAACTCCACACCTTCCAAAACTACAAGCGCCCAACGTGGGGCTCGAACCCACGACCCTGAGATTAAGAGTCTCATGCTCTACCGACTGAGCTAGCCGGGCAAGCGTCATTAACCCTTTATAGGGTAAGTGACTACTTTTGGTCATCTCTGCACACTTTACATATGGCCTCTGCTGCACATCAGTAATGTAAAGAAGCGCGCGGTCCTCACTCAGCCAATCAGAGCAGATCACCCGACAGCACAGATCCCACCTCCGTGGCATTTGACCAATGAACACAGACCTATCGCGCTCTCAACTTACTGTTTTCTCTGAAGTCTGACAAAAAACGAAGTCTGGCTAAATTCATGGTACATTTCAATCAAGTAAATACGGTAACTTTGTTTACAGTCATTTTGTTTTACCACTGAAGGGCAAGGAACCAAATATGGCAACTTAGCTCACATTGATTTTCTGCGTGATATTGAAACATTGTGAAAAATGTTACAACAGAGCTAGACTTGTGTTTTGTCCCCCAACAACACTCTTGAGTTGAATTATTAATTGAAAAGTATTTCAATGAGTGCCACACTTCATCTAGTACGTCTACGCCTGAGCTCAACTGAAGGGGAAGCGCTCGGATGCATCTACTGTACGCAACTGGGATGCAGAAGGAGAGAGACTCAATGGACTTGTTCATTGAGTCTATGCTAGTGAAATGGTGATTGTGAACATGCCAAGAGTTGTGCATTTCAGAAACCAAAAGTGAAACATTCAGATCGGGATTTGTACCTTTACCCCGCTTGTAGGCCAGACTGCATTCAGGAAGTTAACTTTCATTCTTGCGCCTTGAATTGCTAGGCCATTCTAAGCATAAAGAAGACTCTTTTTTTTCTGCTCTTGAGTTTCTTTTGGTATAGTTCCTCTGATAAGAATTCATGGTTTCTGTAGTGTAGTGGTAATCACATTCGCCTAACACGCGAAAGGTCCCCGGTTCGAAACCGGGCAGAAACATGCAGCTTCATCTCCAATGTGCAGCACATAAAGATACTGTTGCAATTGTGGGTTCCGAACGATTGGCTGTCTGAATCTTCAATATGGAAGCAACAAAGTGTGATTGGACGAAAGGCTTTTGTCTCCTGGAGAGTCAAAGACCCGAAAGACGGACATCGGTAAATTCTTCATCCTATTGTAAACACTGAGGATTTTCTTTTTTTTAAACAGCAAATATCCTGGTTATCGATCCTCGTTAGTATACGCGGAAGACCGGGGTTCGATTCCCCGACGGGGAGATTGGCAGTACTTAACCAGCATTTAAAGTGACATATGCATCTGCTCTTTCAAATAGTGATGATGCAAAGTGAGCATTATGCTGAATTTATCACATAACTGTCATCCACAGTTTCTGTAGTGTAGTGGTTATCACATTCGCCTCACACGCGAAAGGTCCCCAGTTCGAAACTGGGCAGAAACAATTTCGTAGGCATTTGGCTGCGACTTGGCGCTGGTAATCTGAAAGGCCTTGATGCAGTGAGGGAAAGGATATTCTGCAAAGACTTTGATGTGCCCCAAGCTTGCTCTGTCTCTCTGATCATCACAGGCAATCCAATGCAATAGAAAACTAGCAGGGAGATTCCTAGCAAACTGGACAAGGATCATCAGAACATTCAAAGATTTGGGCGTCTGTCTATGTGATTACTTGTCACCAAAAACCGATGAGGAGATTCCAAGCAAGCTTAACGCCTCATGAAATACATGTCCTTCCGAGTAACGCTGATCCAATAGCCAACGCACATGAAAGGCTCTGGCATAATGCTCTACTGTGAGCAACAAGATCTCTGTGTCAGGAGCATAGACTGTAGAAAATAATGGACGTCTTATGCTCACTCCTCCCCGTTTCCCAGAATGACCACGGCCGTGGGGCAATTCATGGCGGATTTACAGGCTCCCCCTCCCCAGCTCTGACGAAGCATGTTCCTAAAAAGGACATACGGGCGGGATTTTCACCGTAGACTCGGCCCTTGCGTGACGTGTAGCTCGCGCTGCTCCAATGCTAACAGTCCGAGCCTCATTAAATACGAGATTTCAAAAAATCATATTACGAAAACCAGCCTGGTTTCATATATTGTTATTAACCCAGCGTTATCTCAGGAGGAAGATCTAGCCTAGTCTAGCGTTGAAACAATTGAAACCAGGCTTTAAAGTAGTTTTTAACGTGTCTAAAGTCCAATGCTTTTCAATGGGGGCCTAGCGGCGATATGGAGGTACTGCAGCAACGGCGGAGCAATGGCGGCCCCCACGTTTGTGGTCAAAAAGCAGGGCAGCCAGCGGCCATTGGTCAGGAGTGGGATTTGAACCCACGCCTCCATTCGGAGACCAGAAGTCCCCTTGCTTGGGAAAGCCTTCACCTTGAGTCTGGCGCCTTTGACCGCTCGGCCATCCTGACAGCTTACACTGCTTTTGGCATTGGAATTTGCATATTTTGTGAAGTACTAGGATTGAAGCCAATTAACAGCACAAGCAGCAGCTGTGCATCTCAGAAGGCCGTTACAAACATCCTTTTGACTAGAAAATATGGTTTCTGCATAGTCAATTTAAGGTACAGTTTTCAAACAGAGGACAAGTCTGTAGCACTCAAAAGCCAAATGGAGGCATCCTTTGAACAAACAGTTTGGTTGAAAGATCGTGCAATGTTTTACATTTATTACGACTTGTTGGGATATGAACTCCACACCTTCCAAAACTACAAGCGCCCAACGTGGGGCTCGAACCCACGACCCTGAGATTAAGAGTCTCATGCTCTACCGACTGAGCTAGCCGGGCAAGCGTCATTAACCCTTTATAGGGTAAGTGACTACTTTTGGTCATCTCTGCACACTTTACATATGGCCTCTGCTGCACATCAGTAATGTAAAGAAGCGCGCGGTCCTCACTCAGCCAATCAGAGGAGATCACCCGACAGCACAGATCCCACCTCCGTGGCATTTGACCAATGAACACAGACCTATCGCGCTCTCAACTTACTGTTTTCTCTGAAGTCTGACAAAAAACGAAGACTGGCTAAATTCATGGTACATTTCCATCAAGTAAATACGGTAACTTTGTTTACAGTCATTTTGTTTTACCACTGAAGGGCAAGGAACCAAATATGGCAACTTAGCTCACATTGATTTTCTGCGTGATATTGAAACATTGTGAAAAATGTTACAACAGAGCTAGACTTGTGTTATGTCCCCCAACAACACTCTTGAGTTGAATTATTAATTGAAAAGTATTTCAATGAGTGCCACACTTCATCTAGTACGTCTACGCCTGAGCTCAACTGAAGGGGAAGCGCTCGGATGCATCTACTGTACGCAACTGGGATGCAGAAGGAAAGAGACTCAATGGACTTGTTCATTGAGTCTATGCTAGTGAAATGGTGATTGTGAACATGCCAAGAGTTGTGCATTTCAGAAACCAAAAGTGAAACATTCAGATCGGGATTTGTACCTTTACCCCGCTTGTAGGCCAGACTGCATTCAGGAAGTTAACTTTCATTCTTGCGCCTTGAATTGCTAGGCCATTCTAAGCATAAAGAAGACTCTTTTTTTTCTGCTCTTGAGTTTCTTTTGGTATAGTTCCTCTGATAAGAATTCACGGTTTCTGTAGTGTAGTGGTAATCACATTCGCCTAACACGCGAAAGGTCCCCGGTTCGAAACCGGGCAGAAACATGCAGCTTCATCTCCAATGTGCAGCACATAAAGATACTTTTGCAAATGTGGGTTCCGAACGATTGGCTGTCTGA
Source organism: Gobius niger (assembly GCF_951799975.1). Taxonomy (NCBI): domain Eukaryota; kingdom Metazoa; phylum Chordata; class Actinopteri; order Gobiiformes; family Gobiidae; genus Gobius; species Gobius niger. Next base: position 20,609,149 of record NC_136873.1, on the reverse strand, counting down.
ATCTTCAATATGGAAGCGACAAAGTGTGATTGGACGAAAGGCTTCTGTCTCCTGGAGAGTCAAAGACCCGAAAGACGGACATCGGTAAATTCTTCATCCTATTGTAAACACTGAGGATTTTTCTTTTTTTGTAAACAGCAAATATCCTGGTTATCGATCCTCGTTAGTATACGCGGAAGACCGGGGTTCGATTCCCCGACGGGGAGATTGGCAGTACTTAACCAGCATTTAAAGTGACATATGCATCTGCTCTTTCAAATAGTGATGATGCAAAGTGAGCATTATGCTGAATTTATCACATAAATGTCACCCACAGTTTCTGTAGTGTAGTGGTTATCACGTTCGCCTCACACGCGAAAGGTCCCCAGTTCGAAACTGGGCAGAAACATTTTCGTAGGCATTTGGCTGCGACTTGGCGCTGGTAATCTGAAAGGCCTTGATGCAGTGAGGGAAAGGATATTCTGCAAAGACTTTGATGGGCCCCAAGCTTTCTCTGTCTCTTTGATCATCACAGGCAATCCAATGCAATAGAAAACTAGCAGGGAGATTCCTAGCAAACTGGACAAGGATCATCAGAACATTCAAAGATTTGGGCGTCTGTCTATGTGATTACTTGTCACCAAAAACCGATGAGGAGATTCCAAGCAAGCTTAACGCCTCATGAAATACATGTCCTTCCGAGTAACGCTGATCCAATAGCCAACGCACATGAAAGGCTCTGGCATAATGCTCTACTGTGAGCAACAAGATCTCTGTGTCAGGAGTGGGATTTGAACCCACGCCTCCATTCGGAGACCAGAAGTCCCCTTGCTTGGGAAAGCCTTCACCTTGAGTCTGGCGCCTTAGACCGCTCGGCCATCCTGACAGCTTACACTGCTTTTGGCATTGGAATTTGCATATTTTGTGAAGTACTAGGATTGAAGCCAATTAACAGCACAAGCAGCAGCTGTGTATCTCAGAAGGCCGTTACAAACATCCTTTTGACTAGAAAATATGGTTTCTGCATAGTCAATTTAAGGTACAGTTTTCAAACAGAGGACAAGTCTGTAGCACTCAAAAGCCAAATGGAGGCATCCTTTGAACAAACAGTTTGATTGAAAGATCGTGCAATGTTTTACATTTATTACGACTTGTTGGGATATGAACTCCACACCTTCCAAAACTACAAGCGCCCAACGTGGGGCTCGAACCCACGACCCTGAGATTAAGAGTCTCATGCTCTACCGACTGAGCTAGCCGGGCAAGCGTCATTAACCCTTTATAGGGTAAGTGACTACTTTTGGTCATCTCTGCACACTTTACATATGGCCTCTGCTGCACATCAGTAATGTAAAGAAGCGCACGGTCCTCACTCAGCCAATCAGAGGAGATCACCCGACAGCACAGATCCCACCTCCGTGGCATTTGACCAATGAACACAGACCTATCGCGCTCTCAACTTACTGTTTTCTCTGAAGTCTGACAAAAAACGAAGTCTGGCTAAATGCATGGTACATTTCAATCAAGTAAATACGGTAACTTTGTTTACAGTCATTTTGTTTTACCACTGAAGGGCAAGGAACCAAATATGGCAACTTAGCTCACATTAATTTTCTGCGTGATATTGAAACATTGTGAAAAATGTTACAACAGAGCTAGACTTGTGTTATGTCCCCCAACAACACTCTTGAGTTGAATTATTAATTGAAAAGTATTTCAATGAATGCCACACTTCATCTAGTACGTCTACGCCTGAGCTCAACTGAAGGGGAAGCGCTCGGATGCATCTACTGTACGCAACTGGGATGCAGAAGGAAAGAGACTCAATGGACTTGTTCATTGAGTCTATGCTAGTGAAATGGTGATTGTGAACATGCCAAGAGTTGTGCATTTCAGAAACCAAAAGTGAAACATTCAGATCGGGATTTGTACCTTTACCCCGCTTGTAGGCCAGACTGCATTCAGGAAGTTAACTTTCATTCTTGCGCCTTGAATTGCTAGGCCATTCTAAGCATAAAGAAGACTTTTTTTCTGCTCTTGAGTTTCTTTGGTATAGTTCCTCTGATAAGAATTCACGGTTTCTGTAGTGTAGTGGTAATCACATTCGCCTAACACGCGAAAGGTCCCCGGTTCGAAACCGGGCAGAAACATGCAGCTTTATCTCCAATTTGCAGCACATAAAGATACTGTTGCAAATGTGGGTTCTGAACGATTGGCTGTCTGAATCTTCAATATGGAAGCAACAAAGTGTGATTGGACGAAAGGCTTTTGTCTCCTGGAGAGTCAAAGACCCGAAAGACGGACATCGGTAAATTCTTCATCCTATTGTAAACACTGAGGATTTTTCTTTTTTTTTAAACAGCAAATATCCTGGTTATCGATCCTCGTTAGTATACGCGGAAGACCGGGGTTCGATTCCCCGACGGGGAGATCGGCAGTACTTAACCAGCATTTAAAGTGACATATGCATCTGCTCTTTCAAATAGTGATGATGCAAAGTGAGCATTATGGTGAATTTATCACATAACTGTCATCCACAGTTTCTGTAGTGTAGTGGTTATCACGTTCGCCTCACACGCGAAAGGTCCCCAGTTCGAAACTGGGCAGAAACATTTTCGTAGGCATTTGGCTGCGACTTGGCGCTGGTAATCTGAAAGGCCTTGATGCAGTGAGGGAAAGGATATTCTGCAAAGACTTTGATGTGCCCCAAGCTTGCTCTGTCTCTTTGATCATCACAGGCAATCCAATGCAATAGAAAACTAGCAGGGAGATTCCTAGCAAACTGGACAAGGATCATCAGAACATTCAAAGATTTGGGCGTCTGTCTATGTGATTACTTGTCACCAAAAACCGATGAGGAGATTCCAAGCAAGCTTAACGCCTCATGAAATACATGTCCTTCCGAGTAACGCTGATCCAATAGCCAACGCACATGAAAGGCTCTGGCATAATGCTCTACTGTGAGCCACAAGATCTCTGTGTCAGGAGTAGGATTTGAACCCACACCTCCATTCGGAGACCAGAAGTCCCCTTGCTTGGGAAAGCCTTCACCTTGAGTCTGGCGCCTTAGACCGCTCGGCCATCCTGACAGCTTACACTGCTTTTGGCATTGGAATTTGCATATTTTGTGAAGTACTAGGATTGAAGCCAATTAACAGCACAAGCAGCAGCTGTGCATCTCAGAAGGCCGTTACAAACATCCTTTTGACTAGAAAATATAGTTTCTACATAGTCAATTTAAGCACAGCCAGATGCTCCAGCTACTGTCTCCAGGTGATTTGATCCTTGCTGACAAGGGATTTATCATTCATCCTTTGCTTCCTTCTGGAGTACACCTTAATATCCCCCCATTCCTGAAAGAGAAGGGACAGTATACCCCTGCGGAAGTCCAGGCTTGCAGGAAGATCGCAAGATCACGTATTCATGTGGAGAGAGTGAACGAGAGAATAAAGAATTTTAAGATACTGGACCACATCCCTCAACAGTTTCGTCATATCAGCACAAAGCTCTTTCAGGTGTGCTCAATGCTTGTTAACTTTCAAGAACCTATGATCGCTGAAATTGCAGAAAATTGGAATCCAGAGTAATATAGTATAGCTTGCAAGAAATTTCAAAACTTCACGTTAGATCAAAACATTCTAAGGATCTTATAGTTTAAAATGTCTTATTTTAGTGTTACAATTTCTGTGTAATTCCTGGGCCAAATCACATGAAACAAAAAGTGTCACAATGTTCAAAGTCCTCTCTTCCATCACATGTGGACTGTGGTATAAATGTGTCTAAAAGTGGTGACCATATTGAAAAACATGTGCGTGATGTTGGTCATTAGGAAGAACTTTCAGCCATAAGAATGATGTGGCAGATTTGTGAATCAGGGAAAATTATGGGAAATTTCTTTCAAAAGCAGTTTTTCTCCCATAGAAACGTATTGGCCCTGCCCTCCAACTGAAATAAAATCTTACATGAACACAACCCATTAGTAAGATGTTTAACTCACCCCAGGTTTCAGAAATCAAACAAAAAAATAACAATGACGGTAGCTTTTCTCAGTTTAATAAGGCAACATAGTTTGTGAACATTGTGAATTTGTATTTAACTGTTGTAACAATGTCACGTTCAAAAGATCAACTAATCAATCTCATGTTTCTGTCTTACTGTTGAAGAACAAGCAGCATCTTGTTAAAATAAAAGTCAATAAGTTTATCCATGTTTGGTGTCCATGTACTGTCTTGCACTATCCGAATAATAGCGATGTCTTTTGTTGTCCAAACAACAAAACCGCAGGCAGACTTGTTTAGTATGTGCAGTTGGCCTTGCACCTGATCATAGTAGGGATGGTCCTCCTTGAGTTTGAATAATTGCTGGTCACCGTGCTTCTGGAACTCTGATCATCATAATCATAAAAAAAATGAACTTGAGTACAATAGACAGTGTTGGGGAGTAACTAAATACATGTATTTAGAATACTCATTTTGAGTAACTATATTCTGGTAAAGTTTCACTTTCATTTGAGAGTATTTAGAATAGTTACTTTCCAATTATCAGGGGAATACTTCCCAGTCTTAATCATTACATTTAAAGCTCCATATTGCACATTAAGAACTTTTAATGTTCACATGTTTTTCCTCCTAAAATAAAATGAATATTTAAACGGCATATAAAGTTCAAATAGTGTACATGTGCGTCACATGATGCCGTATCTGCTGCTCATGTGCATTTGCCAAGAGAGTTTGTGAGTTCCTAATTAATGGTAATTGGTGTTCCAACAATCGTAGTCTTAATTTTTTTTAATTATACGCCATACTTACACTTGAATATAATGACAATCAATGTCAAAGTATTCAAAGTATTCAAAATACAGTACCTACCCTCACTAGACAAAGTAGCGGAATACATTATATAATACATTTCAAGTATTCACTATTCATTAGCTGCATACAATTTCAAAGTATTCTCCCCAACACTGACAACAGATACATGTGTAGTGCAACATGTTTTTGTTCATGTGTTCAGCTACCCAAACAGAAATCTTTAGACATGTTGATGGCCTCTTCAATGGTCATATCTCGGGAGGTGAATGGACACTTTATCTCCAGAATCTCAGGCGCAAGTCGCATCGCTTCCAGCTGACGGGCAAGAGCTGGAAGTTGATGTGTGTAGTTGTGTGTGGCGGGCCGATGTATGATGCCATCTGGACTGGCCCCCAAAACTCCACTTGGATGCAGCCACACACCTGAAATAACACAAACAAATGTATTGCCAATCGTACATGTACATATCTTACCATTGATTATCTGTATTACTGTACAGCTCATTTAATAATGTTTAAATTAGCATGATCAGTTAGAAAATATATTATTTACCAGTCTCTTCAACAACTGCATCTCCAAAAGAGCAATACTTTGCCCGTGCAACAGCTTCGTTGTTAGTACCTCACATGATTGCATCTTTCTTTGACAGATTGTATGAGCACATGATTTTCTTGAAGAGGGATGGTGGAAACCTAAGACATAGACAGATAGATAGAGATAGATAGACAGACAGACAGACAGACAGACAGACAGACAGACAGACAGACAGACAGACAGACAGACAGACAGACAGACAGACAGACAGACAGACAGACAGACAGACAGACAGACAGACAGACAGACAGACAGACAGACAGACAGACAGACAGACAGACAGACAGACAGACAGACAGACAGAGAGAGAGAGAGAGATAGATAGATAGATAGATAGATAGATAGATAGAGAGAGAGAGAGAGATAGATAGATAGATAGATAGATAGATAGATAGATAGATAGATAGATAGATAGATAGATAGATAGATAGATAGATAGATAGATAGATAGATAGATAGATAGATAGATAGATAGAGAGAGATAGATAGATAGATAGATAGATAGATAGATAGATAGATAGATAGACAGATAGACAGATAGATAGATAGAATATATAATTTACCTGTTCCTTCTCAAAGCTGACAAAGCTGAACCAAAATTTGATGCGGTCAATCGATTTTTTCTCACCAGTGCCCAGAGGTGATTGTCTCTTTGTCCTGCAGTAAGTTGTGCCACCTGCAATACAAAAACTGCACATATTATCCTTGTTGTGATGCAGGTGACCCTTTTGTTATGATCTGCTGTTAAGACTTTTCAGAAGGGTTATGTACTAGGAAATCTGCTTATCAGACAACATTAAAAACATCTTTGTTGGTAAATTATATATAGAGGGTGTTTTAATGCCGGGGGACCACTGTACCTGCAAATGTAAACATGAATCATGTGTGCCTTGTCTGAAACCTACAAATGTACCAACCTGCTGTATTTGTTCGGGCGTCATTGCCATTTTGTCTTTGAGCCATTGGATTTTGTTCGTAGACTCCAAATAACTGGAGAGGCACCTGCCTGCAGACCTCCACTGTGAGGTCGCTTCCGTTGCAGGCTCCACTGTCAGTACGCCTCCACTGTCAGGACGGGAAATGCACGGGATACGTTTCAAAATAAAATCGCGAACGCACTTCAGGTTGAATCGCTTTCCTCCCAGAAGTATTAATTAGTACAAAAAATATCACGTAAAATCTATCTCCGCGGTCCGGCCGCTTATGGTTAATACTAACACTCTTAACTTTCGCCTTTTATTCTCTCTCTGTAATGCCTTGCAGTACGGATGCAGTACACTTTTGGGCCACCAGTGTCAAATTGGCGGCGCTGTTTCGCTCCTCCCGCAAAGTTAAGGAAACAAAGTTATTGCCCTTTGTTTTCAGTCACAGAGCGTCGTAGCACATCGACTTCACAGTTTTCCAGGGCAGAAACAGTGTGAAAATATAAATGAATAAAGCCCAGTGTGCCCTAACCCCACACACTCTGATCATATCAGCTGATGTCAGGACTCTCGTGCCTGCGCAGCCCACACACACAACCCCCTGCGCGCTGCTTTGTGGAGAAGGACTTGTTTTTGGACAATGTTTTGAATGAAGGGGAGCGCGTGGCTCGGGCAGCGCTGTAGGCGCGCGCATCCACTTTACAGACTCTTTCAATCCTTCAGCGACAGTTCCAGAGTCCGAATGTAAAACGCACTTCAGCGCTTTGTTGTAAAACACAGACTAGCCCGCACCTGTCACTGCCTTTGCCCAATGCCACTGTCACGAGCCCCTGCAGAGACTGAGAAATGCGCATAGATGGGCGACATGGAGGACTCTCAGAGCGGGGATGAACAGGGAAGGTGGTGTAGACAGAGGAGACGCTGAGCTGACTCCTCCAGCGCCATGAGGATCGTTAATAAGCCTCTATCACTATCAGCTATTCTCAGGGTTTTATTTTATACCCAGACAACACGGGAGCACGAGCGCAGCCTAGAGGGAACCGTGTCTGTCGGCAGAGACGGAGAAAGAGAGAGAGGGATGAGAAGTCGAGGAAATTGTTGTCAAGTTTGGGCTGGTGTCTAATTGGACAGAGAGAAAATAACACTGCGCACGTGAGTGATAAACGTAGTGGTTATACGGTAATGCTGTAGGTTTTCTAGTGGTTCTACAGCGTATACCTGCGTTACACGTACACTACACCACTGGTTAGAGTTGTTGCGGTTGAGTCCAGAGTAGCGGTGAGTTGCAAAATCAGCAACTCACCGCTACTCTGGACATACGCTGACTCGCCGGCCTCCCTCGAATTAAAAGGCAGGTAAGTTCGGCATTTAAACGCACTCATTCCCCCGCCCCCACCCAAAAAAAGTACGCACTTCCCGTCCTGACAGTGGAGGCGTCCTGACAGTGGAGCCTGCAACGGAAGCGACCCCACAGTGGAGGTCTGCAGGCAGCACGTCGTGAATAACTGTCTGAGAGCAACAAGTCCTCCACACATGGGACATCAAGCTGTGGGACTGCAGGTTCAGGGGACAACATCCAGTGCATCACTAATATATAAACAAACAGTAGTTCTGTTGATTTGTTTTAATACTCTTATAAATAACAACATGGTAATTGTACTTTGGTAGACCTACAATTACCATGTTATATTTCAATACTTCATGCAATAATGTACAATATTATATTGTATATTATTACATTAAGTATTGGAAATACCAAGTATATAAAAGGGGTCTAGGGTAGTGGATCCACAGCTGCGGGGCTTCCCCACCACCCTAACAGGGGAGTGTGGGGGGGGGGGGGGGGGGGTATGTGCAAAATGCATTGTACTTACATATAGATAGGTCCTCTTGTCTGGCAGTTACGTTTAATCTGTTATGTGCATGTACATGTACATGCACATAACAGATGGTCCACTTAAAATCTTAAACATTACAAATAGACAAAGAATAATAATAAGACAATAAAAAAATACAAACATATAATGGGACATAAACAATCCATCCATCCATCCATTTTCTTCCGCTTTATCCGGGGCCGGGTCGCGGGGGCAGCAGTCTCAGCAGAGATGCCCAGACTTCCCGATCCACACACACCTCCTCCAGCTGTTCTGGGGGGACCCCGAGGCGACACCAGGCCAGCTCGGAGACATAGTCCCACCACCTGGGTCTTCCACGAGGCCTCTTCCCACTAGGACATGCCTGGAACACCTCCCGCGGGAGGCGACCAGGAGGCATCCGAAACAGATGCCCGAGCCACCTCAGCTGGCTCCTTTCGACGTGAAGGAGCAGCGACTCTACTCCGAGCTCCTCCCGGGTAACTGAGCTCCTCACCCGATCTCGGAGGGTGCGCCCAGCCACCCTGCGAAGGAAACTCATTTCGGCCGCTTGTATTCGCGATCTTGTCCTTTCGGTCATTACCCAAATCTCATGACCATAGGTGAGGGTGGGAACGTAGATCGATCGGTAAATCGAGAGCTTTGCCCCGACTCAGCTCCCTCTTCACCACGACAGACCGATACAGCGACCGCATCACTGCTGACGCCGCACCGATCCGTCTGTCCATCTCACGCTCCAAACACCGCACATAAACAATACAATACAACAAAAAAACATCAACAATGCAGATAAAAACAGGACAACTGACAACTTCATTAATGGTAACCTGAAAAACGACCAAGTTCTTTCAACTTGTCACAGAGAAAGGTGACATCGGAACACTCAACAGGTCTTGATGTTGCCCTAACATACAATACTTATTGTTAGAACATCTGTACATACTACACTTGACTGACATGTGGACACACAGAATATGCTTACAAATGCAACACATGCTTCAATCCCATTGTGTATCACCTGTAATTTCACAACTTTGGTGGGGCTGGAAACAGCTCTTCCATGGTTAGTGTCTGTGTTGGTGGGGCACTTTTGGGTCGCTGAATCCATGATGCTTTGATGTCCGTTTTGCTGACATTCTTGTATCTAGCATTATAAAAATATAGACATGGGTGACACATACAGTATATATACAGGCATTACGTACTTACCCGAACAATAAAACAGAAGCCCATTGACACAATCACAATTGCTGTCTTCAACAATGTAGTTATCACCAAGCGTAATCTACAATGCGAAAAGGTTATCGTATAAAATACTACAAAACATATTTCTATTTACAATGTATGAACTTACATTTACACGATAACTCCGGTCCCGCATACTAGCTTGAACACGGCCCTACACCTTTCTCATCTCCTCTTCATATTCAAACTTCAGGACATGGCCA
>NC_136873.1:20592017-20594517 GCF_951799975.1 Gobius niger | reverse complement strand
GTAAAGTAGTCCGTCGGAAGTAAACTGTTCCAGGTGCAACCATAGTTTGACCTCCTTCCTGATCAATTGGTCATATTTTTTGAGATTAGTCACTCCAAGGTTGGAATGATCTGCTCTATAGAGCAATGCAGGTAAAAGATATCGCTTGAGTAGTTCAATCTTTTGGGTTGGTTTGAGGGCGGATTTGGAGATCCGCTTTAGTCCAACACATATGTCCCCTGTAAGGTCTTCTTTTTGTACTCCTTCCCATGGGCTTATTTTAATACCCAGGTATTCAATATGTCCGTTTGTAGCCACCATGTTCAGGGGTTGTCCTGAGATGGTCCAGTTGGCACAAGGGTTCAATCTCATGGACCTCTTCACTGGTGCCAGGAGAAAGCCGTGGCACTTTTGTGGGTTAACTTTTAGTCCCGCGTTGTTGCAGAAGAGTTCCAGTATCTCCAAATTTGTGGCCATTCCTTCCCATGATTCGCTTAAAAGAATTAGGTCATCGGCATATGCCATGGCCGTGACGCTTTGACTATTCCCAATATCCACACCTTGTCCCCATTCATCTAATGTGTATAGAAGGGGATCCAGAGCCAGGTTGAATAATAAGGGTGATAGTGGATCACCTTGTTTGACACCCACTTTGAGAGCTAAGGCTCTTGTGAGTCCAGAGGATGTCTTGATGTTAGATTGACAACCTACATAAAGGTCTTTGATGGTTGTCCTCCACAGTTTGTCCAAACCTCTGTGCTTCAATGAAGACCGAATAAGCCGGTGGGGTACTGAGTCAAAAGCTTTCGCCATGTCTATAAAGACCATGGCCAAGCCCTTTTTTTCTTTCTTATGCTTGTGAATAAGTCCATCAACCACCATGATGTTTTCAGCACACCCAGGTGCTGAGATAAATCCCCTCTGTCTTGGATGAGGTGGACATGCTTCACCAAGTCTATTCGCCAGCATGTGTGTGTATATCCTCAAAATGACTGAGGCGATGGAGATAGGCCTCCAGTTTTTAACTTCCACCAGTTTTTTAGGCTCTCTAGACTTCGGTATAAGGGTAGTCTCACTCCACTTGAGAGGCTTGGGAAAATTACCGCTTACAAGCCATTCGTTGCACATCCGTGCCAGCGACTTCCCTGTAAGTTTGTACCTCTGAAGCATTTCGACTGTAATTTTGTCTGGTCCCGGAGAGCTTTCTTTTCTCATTTTCTTGAGTATTGAAGATACCTCGTCTGCCGAGAAGGGCACCAGGAGACAGTCATTGTCCGCCATGGGCAGTTTGGCGAATTGTCCAAGTCCTCTGTAGCTGTCCGGTTTCTCCCATACACTGGCATAGTGTTTTTCTATTGCGTTAATGGGTAAAGTACATGGGCTTTTGGGCCCTTCCTCTTTAAGGATCTGTGATGCCATATCTTACGGCATCTTGCCCAACCGACTTGAGTTCTCACAAATCTCAAGTGCTTCTTCTTGCCCGTCTTGGGAACTTGTCTTCCCTCTCTGTATCCTCGACGAGAGATTTGTCTGCCTACATATTTCAATGATCTAATAAGCAGATTGAACCGTATGGTCAATTCTTTGATCGTACGTAGCCATACGCACTGAGGCCGGTGGGATCACCTTCTTCAATAGAGATGAATAGAGATCCTCAGACAACATATTTCCGGAAGGCGCTTCCCCGATCTCTCCAAGACAATTCGTCCTAGCATTCAAGTATTCAGCTTGATGCATCCTCCGTACGTGTTGGGACAATCCCATTTGGGATTTGAACGATCGGGGACAGGTTCCACATTTGAACGCCCCGCCTGTCACCCGGGGGGCTCTTCCCCCACATGCAGCGGCATGACCATTGATAGAAAAAATTGATGTTTTCACCGAACCACATTTCGCACATCCAAGTAAGACCCTATAGGCCTGATGTGCTTTGAGGTAGTGTAATCGACCAGTATGCATTGATCGTAACGTCGCATGACACAGTAAGCATTGTTGGTCAAACCATGGTGCACGTATCATTATGGATACGCACCTGGGTAGAGCCATCCCTTTCATTGCGTTTTTCCATCGCTTGTCATAAGACAAGATAAGGGCATCCACTTTTTGTTTGACGATGGGAGAGGGTTCCCTTGAGTTTTCTTGGGCAACATTTCCTTTGTGGTGTACCCGATATATCGTTGCTTTCTGGGGACTTGTTCCGATTTGTCCAAGAATTTTGCATTGGGTACATTCTCTTATATGCCTTTCAGGCGTTGGAGCACTTCCAGGTGTGATCCTTTTCTTCGCAGGAAGTCTTTTAGGAGAGGACCAACTTCTTCTTTTCTCATGAGGAGGGGTCCGGGTAGGGGTGTGTGTTGGAGAGGGCACCCTCGGATAGTTTGTCATTGATCACCGTTCGTCTTCAATCTATCTCCGTCACTCTGCACAGAACACAAGAAAACAAGTAGAGCTTAGAACTCTAATTCCTCCATCCGCTATCCTTCCCAACCAAACATCGAAAGATCAAGGACAAATCAACATC
>NC_136873.1:20484517-20589517 GCF_951799975.1 Gobius niger | reverse complement strand
TCAAGGGCTGACTTTCAATAGATCGCAGCGAAGGAGCTGCTCTGCTACGTATGAAACCTTGACCCAGAATCAGGTCGTCTGCAAGTGATTTAGCACCAGGTTCTCCACAAACATGAGGTGCGAGATGGGAGAGGGGCGACCCTTGTTGGCCGCGCCCCGGCCCCGTCACGAACGGCTCTGCTCACCGATCCCGGAGGGCCGGCTATCCTGGACCACTCGAAGATCCGCGGCGCTACGGTATCGTTACGTCTAGGCGGGATTCTGATTTACACTGCGTTCCAAATTATTATGCAAATGACATTTTTCTAAGATTTTCTAAATTTTCAACTCAAATGAGAGTCAGCATATTTTTTAAGTCTTTACCTGGTAGAGGATCATTTAAATGTGGTGGAAAAAATTTCCTAGTGATAACAGTATTTTTTTCAAAAATAAATATAGTAAAAACCTCAAAATCCACTGTTCCAAGTTATTATGCAACTCATCGTTTCAATACATTTTAAAGCTTGTAATTAACTGAAAATGGTCATTTGTTGTATTTGTAGCATTAGGAGTTCATATTTTCTGAAATCAAAAGCTATTTCAATCAAAAAAAATATTAACAGGCCAAGTTATATTTTAACATAGGAGCCCTTGTGTGATAGCAGCTTCAAAATTCTTAAATCCATTAAAATTGTAAGTTTTTGTACAGTTTCTGCTTGGATTTCTTTGCAGGATGTCAGAATAGCCTCCCAGAGCTGCCGTTTGGATGAAAACTGCCTCCCACCGTCATAGAAGTTTTTTTTGTTGAGGCTCCAAATGTTCTCAACAGGGTTGAGGTCAGGAAAGGAGGGGGTCCACATCATGAGTTTCTCTCCTTTTATGCCCATAGCAGCCAGTGATGCAGAGGTTTTCTTTGCAGTATGACATGGTGCGTTGTCATGCATGAAGAGGATTTTGTTCGGGAAAACACGGCTCTTCATTTTGTAGCATAGAAGACAGTGGTCAGTCAGAAACTCCACATATTTTTCAAAGGTCATTTTCACACCTTCAGGGATCCTAAAAGGGCCTAATGGGGCCGACCAGCTCTCTCACCATGATTCTGGCCCAAAACATGACTCTGCCCCCGCCTTACTGACGTCACAGCCTTGTTGGGACATTGTGGTCATTCACCAACCATTCACTACACCATTGATCTGACCATCCAGGGTTACACGGCCTCATCAGTGAACAAGACTGTTTGAAAATGAGTCTCATGTATTTCTGAGCCACTGCAGCCGTTTCTGTTCTTCAGCTTCAATTAACCGTTTAGGGGAGGCCCGGATAGAAGGTTTATGCACAACTGCAGCCTCTGGAAGGTCCTACACCTTGATGTTCGGGCTACTCCAGAGGCACCAGCAGCTTCAAATACCTGTCTGCTGCTTTGTGGCATCTGTTCTCTTAATCTGATGTGTTTGTCTGGCAGAAACTGTCCATATTGTGCCTTTATTGGCACAAAACGGAGTGTGCTCTGAATCATCCACAAATCTCTTATCAGTATGATGATTATGCTTAATCTTTCATGAAATATCGAAGGTTTTCATACCTAGACCAAGGCATTCAACTATTTCACGCTTTTCATCAGCAGAAAGACCCTTTATTATACACAGTCATTCAATGCAATCCGTGTCTGCTACAGAGCAACTCCAACAAAGATGAGTGAGACTTGGATCTCGATCCATAATGTTACACAATTGCTGAAATATTACCTGAAGATGATGTGCCTGTGACATCTGACAGTCCCCTCACTCTGCAGTATATTGGAAAGTAATGGGATAAATGTTAGACGTCACGTGATGACTGGGCCATCCTACAAAAAAAGAAAGCCTAGAGTGAAAAACTCTAATTAGCACATAAGATTTAGGTGGGATATAAGGAGCAACATCATAATAAATTGAAATAAAACAGTGGGTAGTCTTTACTCTTTAAGATGTCAATTTTAAGCGTCGCCTATACAACACATGTACACATGCAATGTATAATTAATAACAAGCAAACGTATAACTGTTGTAGGCAGGATCATTGTTGTTTATTTATTGTTTAAATCACAGCTCTTTCACCACACAAGGGCAGCAATGCTCTATTTGTGAAAATTGTTTTGACCCACCGTAGAACTATTATTATCGTCTATAAAATACATTTGTGTTGCCCACTAAAGCCTCGGACGTGACGGCATGTTCATAACACCTATAGTCAAGCGTTTCTCACTGTTCAGTAACATATTCCTAATGTTGCATTACATTTGGAGCTATGATAGCCTATATTTTGAAGTTAAGATATTGCAGCACCATCTACAGATCTATATCTAGGAAACCAAACAATAGTTTACACAGATTAATTAATGTGAGCAAATATGCCAAAAGAAATCTTCCCACATCAGCATGTGTTAGCATGTGTTAGCATTACAACTGGCTACAAGCTTCTGGAAAAAGTCACTTCTCTATCATCACACAGTGATCATTGGCTGATATTTCTACTCCCTACACAATGGACAACTTGTTAACAATGATTAATAATGTGAGCAAATACGCCAGAAGAAACCTGCCCACATGCTAACACATGTTAGCATGTGTTAGCATTACAACTGGCTACAAGCTTCTGGACAAACTCACTTCTCTATCATCACACGGCTATTCTTGGGTGATATTTCTACTCCCTACACAATATACGGCATGTTGTCAATGAGTACATACCTTCCACTTGACGTCCACGGTGATTTTCTTGAAGATATGACACTTCAGATTGAAACACACGATCTCATTCCATTAGAGTAACGCGGACAGGAAGTCGTTTTACACTGCCCGGAAGGCGGAAGGCGGATTCGTGACGTCAGCGTGAAAAGGGCCTGTTGGGGTCACTCTCACAGTTCTTCAGCAGCACCGACGGACACTCGCCACATTCCTGGGTAAGTCTTCATCCTATACTGTTTTAGACGTAAAACATTTATGTTTTTTTTTTTTTGTATGTTAGAAAACTTGAATGGAAATCATACAAAACGTAGAGCTACCGTAAATGCTCTAATATAGGCCGGGGCTTTTATTTACTCGAGGGCATCTAGCACCAGGCCTTTATTGGAACCAGGCCACAATTAGAGACAGGCCTTTATTCTATTTGAGCAAAACAGACGACCAGGAAAATGAAGAAAAACGAGATTTGTGTCCATTTGCACCTAAAATATTACGTTAATTTATTAATTAACATTTCAAACCCTCTCCCAGCGGCTGGAACATTGACGCCTTTTATTTTGTCGGGACAACAGGAAGTGTTTTGTTGCTGTTAGCGGAGCTTTGATATCAGTGTCACTGCAGGTTTCTGTTTCGTTTTTACCTTGGACCGGATTATTTGTTGTTTTCTTGTGTAAAAGGCGAGTTTAGACGGAGCGTTTGTGTTTGTGATCGATCATGAGACTGACCCGAGAGAAGACGAGACGCTCGCGCTGATGGGAGGAGTTATTTTGAGGCGTGGGACTGACCTGCACACGGAGCAGCTGGACGTGCTTTGAAGACGCGATGGTGACTTTATTAAAACCCTGGAGGGTCACACAACATTTGTTGCTTTCCCTGTTTCCACAAATATTCAGAGGAGGTTTGAAAAGTGGCTAAATCTGTGTCAAAGTTACGCTCGGATCAGCTCCTCCGCAGTGTCCCCCATCGGCCCGGGTTCCCGTTTGTTACTTCCTGCACGTGAGTTTTCATTTACACTCGTATGAGACAAATTCCTAACATGGGGAATATTTCTACCGCTAGTTTCTAATAAAAGCCCCGGCCTGTTTTAGAGACCGGCTTTAATTTGCCTCCACCAGCTGCAAACCCGGCCTCTGTCAGAGACCCGGCTGCTGATGGAATACAGGCCAGTATTAGAGAATTTACGGTATATTCCCAGACAGCAAAATACATTCAGACCGGATCCGGGCCAGACCTAGCAGTAGATCTGGCCCAACTCCGTTATCCCAACCCGGGCCTTTGTCTTTTTTTCCAATGGCCCAATACCGGCATGGATCCGTTTTACGGATCTGGAGGGAAGCCGGGCCAGAGCTGCCCCGGATCTTTCAAAAACTTGCTACCTCCGGTACAGTTCCGGTGCAGATGTTCATAACGGAGGCTATTTTTATATAGATCCGGGACGGGTCTGGCGCAGATACGTGAAATGAGTGTTGATTTTAGCATATTTGGGACGGATCCTATCCGGATCTGGCCATGTGTCACAGAATCTGTTTTAAATCCGGTTCAAAGGTGTAAAACGGATTACAGCCTATCATAAAATTAGCACACATACATACATTCATGTTTAAAACCGTTTATTAAGTCATGCAGAAATTGACAACATAGCATAATTGTTGAAAAATGTTGAATCACAAACATGCATAGTAGATAAATGTACTTGAATAAATAATATTGTTATTGCTGTCTAGTCAGACTGCTTTTACCAATAAATGTGATTTGTTTGACAAAAAGTGAATTGACATAACTGCAGATTGTAATGAAATCACTTAAAAAAGAAACCTTTTATAATGTTTTTGAAATTGCTACAGTAGTCATTATTCATTAACCCCTCCTTTGGGTCTGATAAACTGTTGTCCAGTAGCCCTAGGCCAGACTAAAGGGAGCGAGGCTGCCGATCTCTGCCACTGGCCCCCACTCTTGTTACATTGACTACATCTACACAGGGAGGTGGTGACACAACGACATATTCCAACACCTCACCTTTCAAATATAGGCTGACCCGCTCCTAATTAATGTGAAATTCTCAAATTTACAACAGGGTTTCTACATGTATCAGCAAATCCATTTGAATGACTTTTAAATTCTATAGTTTTAATGCCACAAACACAAAGCATTTTTTTACAAACATTCCATGAAACAGATGAAAGAATGGACTTTTTGATTTTTAAAGTTGTATTGTGCATATGGATCATCATTTTAGTGTTTTTCTGATTATCTTTGCTCTCTAAAAGGCTGTCTTGAGCAATTTTTCATTGTGGTAGCTCCAGATTTCAAAAGAGACGATTGTGGATGAGTGTCATCTAAAGAGTTTTCGATGCTGTGAGCCTCTGCCACCTTTATTGCCGGTCCTACAAAACAGTGTTATAGTCAGAATGTTAAAACAGTAAGTAACTGCTGAAATTCTTTTCACATATGTATCACTTACATGAAAATGAAATCCACCCAGCATTAGTGGAAACCTCAAATTATGTACACAATCTGTGAAGATAGCAACTTCAAAAGTGCAATTAAACCAGTAATTGATCACAACTTTCTAAAAAGAATAACAAAGTGGAAATATCAAACACTTGAATAGGTCCATTCTTACGTAGGTAAACAGTGCAGAAGTAGACTTGACTTGTGAAAGAAAGTAACATTTATTTTAATAAGTCATTTAATAATTTAACAAAGAAAACATTTTAAAATTAAAAACAAATAAGGAAATAAACTGATTTCATGTGCATTGAAAAAACATATTTCATCTATGTACATTTCTTCATCACCAGTTATCCTGTTCTATCTATGTACATTTAAAATGTATACTATGCTAAAATTATTTAAAAAAAAATAAACTTCTGAACAAATAAAACACAACATTAGGCAACACATTAGGTCGGGCCGGGCAATTAATCTAATTTTATCTGCAGCCGAGCAAAAGTATTTATTTATGTACATAGTAAGGTGTTAGCGCTTCAATCAATATGGGGAAAAAGAGATCATTTTTTTGGAAAATCAAATTTAATCTTATCGCAATTATAATAGTGGTCAGTCTGGATAATCACGTGGTGCGTTTTAAGTGAGGAGAATTGGCCAGTCCGGTCGCATTCTGGACAAACATGAACAGCTGTAGAACAATGCTGTAGCGCTTCAGGTCAATCACAGCCGTCCCAAATAAACAGGATGCACTGAATGGCACATGAGGATAAGAGGAGAGGGCCTGGTGATTTGACCTGTTCAATCAGCTACAAAGTCACACTAATTCATCATTGGGCAAAACATTGATTTGTTTTTGAGTCTGCAGCCATGCAATAGTATGTCTTTATGTATATAGTAAGTTGTTAGCGCTTCACTCTGTAAGTTGTGGCTTTGTGAGGCCTAAACATAAACCACTAAGTCTCGCTGTCTGCTTCTGACTTTCTTCAAACATTCCACTTTTAGCATCTGCTTTGCAGATGTTTGTGTGTTGCTTGGACAGGTGAGGGGATGTTGTACTGTCAGGCTAGTGTGGAGCCCGCTTTTAGGTAGCTACAGTTTTTAATTTGGTCGCAGGATCTGTTTACTTGCTTTTTATGGATTTTTTTCTTTAAGAAAAAAAAAAAAGAAAAATATGGGGAAACAATTGTGATTTTTTTTGTCCAAAATCGCCCAGCCCTAACATTAGGCAAACGGAATGAAACCAAAACCCTTTCAAATATATGAATTTAATCTCAAACTTGAGAGTCCTTTAGTGCCCTCTTCTGACGTCCTCCCCCACGGTCTGAGGCCAGATTGAACCACCGGATTGTGCCCTGATTCATTTCCAGATCCCTCATATTTTGGCTAAGATGGTTCTTTCGCACTGCTCCTGTAATTGATGAGAAAAGTTGTTTAGTGTTTTAGGAATATTATTAGAATGGCAAAGAATAAAAATAACAACATTATGGACAGAAGAAGCAAATCCCCCACCATCACTGCAGGATTCTCCAGAAGTATAAATTGTTAAGCTTTGAAAGCTTTAGCAAGTTATGTTTTCTCAAACTGACTTTCAAAGGTCTCAATAATCTGCACTTAAGCCACTAAGTTCATTTGTACAGAGACAAAACAGCAACAGAGTCACAAGAGGCTCCTTCAGTCACAACTGTACAGTTCCTCATCGCGAGACTGCATTTGGTTAATCAGCATTTACGTATAAAAGTGTAAAGTTATGGAACTCATTACCCACAGAACTAAAAACCATGACTGAGTTTAAAATGTTCACCTCTCAATTTAAGTCTTGGCTGTCATCAAAACAAGAATGTAACCATGTGTAAATTTGTAAATAGCACTGGGTTTGTGTGTGTGTAAATTATTTATATCGTGTATATAGGTTCGTTTTAAGATGAAATAGAACATTTAAATGAGTGTAGAAAGGCCCAACCAGGGACTGGAGTTGAAAGCTAGCACTAGCTATATACTCCTTTTGCATTGCATTAGTTAAAAGCTTGTTTGTACTATGTTTGTTGATGGTAGAGCGGGTCGTCTCATGATCAGAAGGTCAGGGATTCGATTCCCACCTCCTGAAAGTGCACACTGTCGTTGTGTCCTTGGGCAAAACACTTCACCCACATTTCCCCAATGTCTGCGTACATTGGTATAAATGGGTGAGTGGATTCTTGCTGTAAAGCGCTTTGAGTACCTAATGTAGGTGGAAAAGCGCTTTATAAGTTGAGACCATTTACCAAATAGAGGTAATAGAGAGGCCAAAACAGATCATTGTGTTATGTGTGTTCAGAAGAAACGGCTACTTACGGGCAAGAAGAGCCTTGATGCTCATAGTGCTGAATTGGAGTTTTCCATTCGTTCCTTTCCAATTGATGTTTTTTGCAATGCTGTCGGAAAAAATTCGCCCCAAAATGTTCCAAACCACTTGCTTTCCGCTCCGACCTCCAATAGAGGCCAGGATTGCAATCTGTAGAAAAAAAAGTAATCAAAATGATATTATAATAAGGATCCACACCCCTCCTGGAACCGCCACCTTAACGTGGTGGAGGGTTTGAGCACCCGAATGATCCTGGAGCTCTGTTGTCGGGGCTTCGTGCCCCTGTAGGGTCTCCCAGGGCAAACAGGTCCTATAGATGACGGGTCAGACAAAGAGCGGTTCAGAAGCTCCTTATGAGAGACCAACAGGCCCGGTTAGAACCGTGAGGCCGTCCTTCTGTGGACCCCCCACCTGCAGGGGGCGCCATAAAGGGCTGGTGCAGTGTGATTTGGGCAACTCCAACAGCTGCCCCCACGACCCGGCAACGGACAAGGGGGAAAAAATGGATGGATGGATCCACACAGACAGAAAAAGTATTCATTCATGTAAAACATTATTAATTTACAATGGAAATATAATGTGTGACCCAAAACATAGTTTTTAAATCAAAATTGTAAAGTTATTATACCATTTGCTTTTTCTTGTTTATATTTTGTGGCTCTTGAAGCCATGTTTGGAAGTGCTCCACTTCATCAGCAGAAACATTACGTCCTCTGGCATCTCCACAGATTGCTCGTGCTCAGGGTAGTTCAGCAGCTAGAAACACAAAACAAAGGAAAGAGCTAACATAATACATCATTGCAGTGTGTTTAATTCATATATATATATGAAAAATAACCCTTACTGGAGCATGGAATAGGTTCTCTACCTGACTGACCGAGTCTGAGCATTGGTTTGAATAATTCATTTTGTGAAGGTGTTTGGGAAGGATCAGGGTCAGACAGAGGGAAAGATGGATGGGATGCAGTGGCGGCTGGTGATGTGAAAACCAGGGGGGGCTGTTGCCTCTACCTACCTTCAATTATATTTTAGAAGATACTTATAAACATTGATTTTAACTTAAAAAAGAAAGTTATCTTTGGGGCATTTAATATTATTATTTTATGTAGAATATATTCAAAACTTATTGTTTAGTTTTATTCAAATGGTAAATGGTAAATGGTCTCAACTTATATAGCGCTTTTCCACCTACATTAGGCACTCAAAGCGCTTTACAGCAAGGATCCACTCACCCATTCATACACCAATGTACGCAGACACTGGAGGCAATGTGGGTGAAGTGTCTTGCCCAAGGACACAACGACAGTGTGCACTTTCAGGAGGTGGGATTCGAACCCCCGACCTTCCGATCATGAGACGACCCTCTCTACCATCTGCGCCACTGTCGCCCAACTAAACTTCAACTAAAAAATAAATAATTTCTGACTAAAGTGTAACGATAATCACTATACATATTAATTTTGTGCACCACTGATATGTGTTTTGTACCAACAGAACCAGAACAAAGGCAGGAGGTGTTTCCTCTTTGATTTCATGTACAGTTTTAGTCCCAGACCTGCTGTGATTTCATTATGAGCCTCAGAGTCACAGGTTTAAACCAGTATAAACCGTCAGACAAATGATCCGCTCAGAAATAATGTGCAGCTCACGTTTAGATGAGAGTCCTCCACCTCCTCCGAAGCACCTGGAGCTCCTCCTCTGTTTCCCTCAGTGAATGAATGACGTTCCCCTCTCCTGTCGTAGCTCCTCCTCACGGTCCTGAATCTTCTCTCCATCAAATGTCCGCGTCCTGGGACAGAACTGTCCAAGTCAGCGAGGGTTGTCCCAAAGTGTGAGATAAACAAGCAGCAGCTAAAGCAGACGAGCTAGTTAGCATCGTCATGCTACCTCCAGGAAAGTTAGACGTGACTTCTGACGGAAGAAAGTTGTCCCAAGTCCATTGGTTTGACTAAATCCTTTCACCTCCTCTCAGGAAACAATAGAAGCTCCTCCGTCTCTCAAATGAGAAGTTTTTCCTCTGATCGTCCGTGAGCTCAGAGCTGCTCCAACAACGAGCTCCTCGTGTTTGTTTACAGGAGACGCTTCCTCGTCTTTCACCTGTTAATTCTCCGATGGGCGCTTGGCCTCAGCGCCCATCGAAGATTTATTATTGCGCGTCTCTGATTGGTTGAATTAATGATATACAGTGACGTTTTTATACCATAGTAGAGGCCATTGGTTGGATGCTTGGGGCGCTGTTCCTGCCGCCCCAAGCACAAAACTACACATTTATGAGACTGTGTTACAGCGGTTACAGCACACAATGAACCAGGCAGACAAAATGACACGCTCCTTCACCTCCGCTCCCCCTCACACCAGTGTAAAAAAAACACCTGTATAAGAAAGTTATGATTTTGCTAAACTTGAAACTTTTTATTTTATTTGCAAAATTGATAGGAGGGGCGGCGCCCACCGCCCACAATGGACCAGCCGCCACTGATGGGATGGGACGGATGACTGGAGATGGATGGAAGCTGGAGGCTGAAGCTCCATAAAGGTTGGACAGGGCGGCAGGTTTGGAGCAGGAAGTGCAGGGGTCTCATGGGAAGGAGGAGGAGGAGTTGGAGGACTTAAAAAATTTGATGGTCCCGAAGTGTTTAGATTGCTGGAGAAAAAAAAACTGTAGTTATGCATACAAATGAGCATGTATGCCAATGGCTGTATGATTATTTGTGAACTGAATGAAGATACAATTACTATCTGAGGTGATTACTCATTAAACCTAACCTACACAATCTGTGACTATGATCTCACTCTGAAATTGTTTGCAAATAGGTTGCGTTCATGTTCACAAAGGTGTCCAAAAGTGGAGACAATATTCAAAAACATATGAATGATGTTGACCAGTAGAAAGGACTTTCAGCCATTAGAATAATATGACAAATGTCATGTTATTGTCTTTTACTTGCTTTCACCCCACAATTTGAAACTCAGATCTGCCGGACAGTGTGGATAAAGGTGATAAGAACAATGCCTGATGACGGAAAAAACAGAAGTAGAAGCAAAGACGCTAAAATGTCAAAGAGTAAGAACAAAGGGCCCGAGGAAGAGGGTGATGAAGGCCCAGACCTGTCAGATATTATGGCAGAACTAAAATCCCAAGGCCAAGACATCATTACTCGACTGGATGGCATTGATAGCCGACTTGATACAGTTACTACTGATGTTTCGGGGATAAAGGATACATTGACAAAAACAAACGAAACGCTGAACGATCATCAGCTACGTCTGGATACCGTGGAACAAAGGATCTCGGACTTGGAGGATGACCTGCTCACTACCAGACGTGAGTTGCACAGAGCCCAAACTCAAGTTAAAACTCTCGAAGCTAAAGCTGACGACTTGGAAAACAGGGGGAGAAGAAAGAACTTGGTTTTGATGGGGTTGCCAGAAAAAACCGAAGGGCAAAATATGTTAAAGCTTTTGCAACAGCGACTACCCAAATGGCTAAACTTGTCACTGGATTCACCGCTGGAGATCGAGCGAGCACATCGTTCATTACAATCGCCACCGGAACCCGGTAAACCATCGAGACCTGTACTGATCCGCTTTTTAAAGTTCAGGGACAAAGAAATGATCCTCCAAGCCTCTAAGAAGACAACGCTACGTGAAGGTGATGTGAAGCTTACCCTGCGCCAGGATCTTTCAGCAGAAGTCCGCCGCAAACGCAAAGAATTCTCCGAGGTCATCGAACAACTCATCCAGAAGGGCATCTTCAGAGGTTTTGCATACCCGCACCGGCTACGTGTCCTCCATGGTGATTCTATCCAACTTTTTGACTGTCCCACGGATGCACAAGTCTTCATCAGAAAGTTGGAGGAGCAACAGGTTTCCACACGGTAGATTTGGGATAATTCCATTTTCGTTATTAACGGAGTGAGAGAAGGTAAGATCTTCCGTTTTATATCTCTGGACCACTTCCCGTATGGTACTCGGATGACTCGATACTTTTTGTTGACTTAATATGTCATTATGTGCGAAAAGGCAACAACGAAAAGCGTGTGCCACAGCACTTCCTTAAACAAACTATGACGTCATCGGGCGGTCGAAACCAACGTAACGACGGGAAGGGACTGTAGTTGGATTGTGTGATAGAACACTATAAATATTTAGTTTGTCTAAAGTTTGACGGAATAGTGAAGTGCCAGCACCAACTCTCACTCA
Source organism: Gobius niger (assembly GCF_951799975.1). Classification (NCBI taxonomy): domain Eukaryota; kingdom Metazoa; phylum Chordata; class Actinopteri; order Gobiiformes; family Gobiidae; genus Gobius; species Gobius niger. The sequence goes on along the minus strand of NC_136873.1, from coordinate 20,577,820 downwards.
AAATGAGGTATTTTCTTGTTATTTTCCTTTCCAATGGGGTGAGGACTAATCGGACCATTTCGTGTAAAAACGGAGGGGAGGGGAGGGGTACGGGTGAGGTGGTTATGTAAGGTGAGCATATTGAGAAGCAAATAAATACAATAAAGACTTAACCTTTTAATTTCTTTTGGCTTTTTCTCCCCACACGCCACCATACATCTCCCCACTAATATTATTTCAGTAGTAACTATAAAGTTTATTTGTTAAATTTTGAAGACAAAAATTTCAGTTTTAGGGTCCAAAACTGATTTGAAATTGAAAAAGTGATTTGTTAGCACTGAGGAGGGACGCTCCAAGCTGCCAAAATTATATGCAGATTTGATGCAGATTATTTTATTTACCTTTCTGTGTCATGTTTATTTCTGTTCTATAGGCTTGTCACTTAGTGATCATTGTCCCCTCAGACCTATTAAGAAAAGGGTGTTGTGGTCGCCACAACAGAAATGGGTGGGTTTATTTTATTTTATTTTATCTTCAGTTCCTAATGGTCTTTTGAACAATTTTGGGTTACACTTACTAATTAAAGCAGCAACATCATTTATGTACATTATATATAATGTCATTTATATGATACAAAGTATACCATGTGTGATATGAATATTATTTCTTGGAATACAAAGGGTCTGGGCAATTACATCAAAAGGGAGAAAATTTTATCTGTACTTAAGCGAGATAAGGCAGATGTAATTTTTCTACAAGAAACTTATCTATCAGATATTGAACATGCCAGATTAAAAAACGATTGGATAAACCAAGTCTACTTCTCTTCATACAAATCACACAGCAGAGGGACATGCATTTTGCTAAATAAGAATTTACCATTCTTTCTAGATAAGCTGATCTCAGATCCAAATGGCAGATTCGTGCTGATCGTGGGCACAATTAATGGAATTCCAGTTACTTTTCTTAATGTCTATGCTCCAAATATAGACGAACCATCATTCATATCAGATATGATACTACTTTTTAATGAACACTGCAAAGGGTTAGGTATACTAGGAGGAGACTTCAACTTGACGATGTCTGAAAAAGACAAATCCAATCAGCTAAAAAGTTCAAATCCAAAGGCTGCTAAGACTCTGAATGATTTGTGTGTTGACAGTGGTTTAATTGATGCATGGAGGGAATTAAATCCAGAAACTAGGGATTATACCTTTTTTTCAAATGTGCATAAATCCTACTCTCGGTTAGATTATTTTTTTGTACCTTCCAGATACATACATGCTATAAGTAAATGTATCTTACACCCCATTATCCTCTCAGATCACTCAAGAATTCAATTATCAATGAAGCTAACTCGTGAAAAATTCATCAATAGAAGATGGAAATTCAACTCCTTTATGCTTCAGGACAGTGAATTTAAGACAAAAATGAGAGAGTGGATAACTAATTTTATCAAAGAAAATAAAAATCCATCTTTAGATCCTAACATTATTTGGGAAGCAGCAAAAGCTACACTTAGAGGTCTTATCATATCGTATACTTCTTTTCAGAACCATGTTAAACAAACTAAAAGAAAAGAATTAGAAAATGAAGTATTAAAATATGAAAGACTTCATAAGAGTGCTCAAACAGAGGATAATTGGAGGTTATTAACAATTGCCAAAGCTCAGCTAAACCTAAATATCGCAAATGAGATCACCCATAAAATGCATTATATTAAGCAAAAAGAGTATGAATTTGGAAATAAGCCAGATAAACTTCTGGCACACCAATTAAAAAAAGAACAAGCACAAAAGACAATTAAGACTATTCAACTTGAAGATAACAAAATCACACATCACCCAAAAGAGATAAATGACACTTTTTTGAAATTTTATAACAATCTCTATACTTCCCAGTCGGAGCACTCTCAGGATGCATTAAATACCTATTTAAAAACTATTGATCTTCCAGAGGTATCTGACCAGGACCGTCAACTGTTAAACACCCCAATCACGGAAGCTGAAATTATTAACACCATTAATTCAATGTCTTCAAATAAAAGTCCGGGCCCTGATGGTTTCACAACAGATTTCTATAAAGAGTTTTGGTTAGAGATCAACCCTATTTTCATGGATATGATCAATAATACCTTCCAACATAAGTCACTCCCACAGTCAATGAATCAAGCTCATATCAGTGTCATATATAAAAGCGGAAAAGATGCCTCTCACTGTGCATCTTATAGGCCTATAAGCCTTTTAAACCAAGACTACAAGATTATTACTAAATTACTAGCAAGGAGACTTGAATCCGTTCTGCCGAAGCTCATCAGTCCTGATCAGTCCAGTTTTATAAAAGGTCGTTATGCTGCCGATAATATAAGAAGAGTCATAAATGTAATAAACTGTCTTAATAACCGTCAGGAACCTTCTCTGCTTCTTTCTTTGGATGCGGAGAAGGCTTTTGACAGGGTTGAGTGGAGGTTTGTTTTTTCCGTGTTGCATAAATTAAAATTAGGCAATGACTTTTTAGAATGGGTCAAAATGATTCATACATGTCCAAAAGCTGCAGTCATAACTAATAACATCTGCTCTGATTTCTTCCCTCTGACTAGAGGTACAAGACAGGGCTGCCCTTTATCACCACTATTATTTGCAATGGTGATTGAACCGCTGGCATCAAGTGTTAAGGACAATATAAATATTAATGGTTTAAAAGTGGGTGACCACGAACACAAAATTTCACTGTATGCTGATGATATTCTTTTATACATAACAGACCCAGAAAATTCAATCTCACACTTACAAAGTACAATTAATGAATTTTCACGTTACTCTGGGTACAAAATTAATTATGCTAAATCAAATGCGTCTCTTCTACACATGATGCCAACGGAAAAACTGCTCTCATCCTGCTCCTTTAATTGGACACCGAAGGGTTTCAAATACCTGGGTGTTAATATTACACCAAATTTAGATAATTTGTATAAAGAAAACTACCTACCTCTTATGGAAAAGGTCAAACTGGACTTAACAAAATGGAATACACTCCCTATTTCATTAATAGGGCGTATAAATGTCATTAGAATAAACACTCTTCCACGATTTAATTTCTTATTCCAAATGGTACCATGTTTTCTATCTGAAATATTTTTCAAATCATTAAATACACAGATTACAAAATTTATTTGGAGTCATAAAAAACCCAGAATTAAGCTTGATACGTTGATGAAACCACAATCCATGGGAGGATTAGAACTTCCTAATTTCCAGTATTATTTCTGGTCGGCTCAAGGAAGAAATTTAGCTTCATGGGTATTGGAGAGACAAGAATCTCAGTGGTTGCAAATAGAAAAACATGCATCTGAACATCTGTCATTGAGCTCCCTCATATTTATAAATCATTTTGAAAAGATAAAAAATATACAGAAAAGTTTTACCATTTTGAATACCTTGCAAACATGGAAAGAATGCAGAAAGAAATGTGGAAAGAACATGGGTTTAACAATATATGGTCCTATCCACCTGAACCCTGACATAAAAACTGAGTCTTCATTGACAAGTATAAGTGTATGGACAAACTATGGTGTAAACAAACTGAAAGATCTATTTAAAGAAAACATGCAATGGAAATCATTCATTGACCTAAGATTGCAATACAATATTTCAAATAAACATTTCTTCACATATTTACAAACAAGGAGTGCTGTCCAGTCACTTATAAAAACAAAAAAACTAAGATTGGAACTTTTGGAAATTGAAGATCGGTTACTAAAATCAGACACAATTAAGGGGAAGATTAGTGAATTTTACAATATTCTTGCAAATGGAGGACAGTCATCATTCCAGACGTTAAAGACCACCTGGGAGAAGGACTTAGGGCTGACTTTTGATGAAAATGTATGGTCAAACATATGTGAATGCACATATTTCCCATTTACAAGCAATAAAATTAAAGAAGCAAATTTTAAATTTATTTACAAATTGTACCTCACACCAGTAAAAATGAACAAAATTTCAAAAGACATTTCTGTAAAATGTCCCCGATGCAAAACGGAGGATGGAACATTTCTGCATATGTTTTGGGAATGTGACAATCTGAACATTTTCTGGAAGTCAATTCACTCCTTCACACAAAAAACATTACAAACGGTATTTGAAATGAAACCTAACTTGTACCTGCTCAATGATACACAAGAGCTCCCATTAAACAGAAAAAAATGCAGATTACTCATTACTATAACGTATTTTGCAAAGAAATGCATACTTACACGCTGGAAGGATGAATCTCCTCCAAATTTCAAAACATTTTTGTCTCAGTTGTCAGAATTTTTACCACTGGAAAAGCTGACTTTTGAAAAATATCACCAGACCCAAACCTTTCATGAACTATGGGACCCATTACTTTCAAGCATGGACGATTCCTTTAGAAAAGTGATTATGGGCTAAGACCCTTATTATTTATCATTTGTAACAAAATTGTGTCATCTGTTCAGGAATCATATGTATAAATGTACCTTTGGATGTTGTGTAAGTAGGAATTGGATGGCATAAAATGATGGTTGCTGCTTTATACCTGTATCAGTCCTGTTGCAGTACACGTTTCATATCGATGTTGTGATGACCAAAACTCTCTAAGTTGATCTCCCTTAAATTAAATTTCAATTAGGATGAAAAAATTTCAACTTGAATTGAGAATTGAATTGAAAAGAAAATAAATAAACAAAAAGAAAGAAATCAAGAAAGAAAGTCGAGTAAAAAAAATGGAATGAAACTGGAGAGAAAACAATAAAACAGTCATTATTAATATTATTATACATAATAATGATAAAATGATAATAACAATGGTGTAAAGAAGAAAAGGGGAAGGGAAAGGAAAGGGGGAAACCCTCCCCCCCCCAAAAAAAAAAAAAAACGATCATGACATCCCTATGATTAGTACTGCTACTCATTATTACTGCTATTCATAGTGCTAAGTGTAACAAGGTTTTTTATTTTAATTTTATTTATTTATTTTTAATTAATTTTCTTGTCATTAGATGAGAAAAAAAAAAACAAAAAAAAAATGTCATGTTATTGAATCCAGTCACTGTCAAATAATAAGCATAAGCTTCCTGTATGTATTCAAGAAAAGTTCAAACCCAGAGAGAATGGCTATAATCTAAGAGGAAGTCATATTTATCAGAAAAGTATATTTGGAACAAACACCAAAGAGGAGTAAATGTATGGAATAGTCTGAATGACACCTTAAGGCGAGACACTGCAGGTGAATAGGGAATAAAAAACTTAATGTAGAGATATCAATTTGAAACTTTTGCTGAACATTACAGATATAAATATGAGACAAAAATGTTTTGCATTTTTTATGTCATGGCTATGGCTTCGTGCAGACGCAAGATAGACTTTGTTTTTTTTCCGTATCGCCCAATAAACGAGTATGGACGATCGTAAACCACACCTCTCCTACGAGAAAATGAATTTTAGTCCGGTGTTAGCCAGGCTACGCCGTACTGGCCTTTTGAGGAGAATTTACTTTAGTGCATTGGTTTCTGACGGTGGGGGGCAGCATTGCGCATTCCCGTGCGTAGCCTGCCGGAAACAAAAAGAAAAAGACGCAGCTGCTCGCTCCAGGAGGCCGTTCCATTTGGGCTCAAAGGAAGCGGTGAGAGGACCGGATCCGCTCCGTTTTGGACCAGGAGCACGTGGAGGGAAAGACGGCCTTTCTACTTCCGGGTCGCCTCCACCTCGCAGGCAAAACATCATAAAATAAACATCATCATTTTTATATCTGACATGAAAACTAAGATGTAAAGGGAGGAAAATAGATACAAATCTCCACTTGGACCACTGCGTGAAAAATCAATACTTTCACCTGCCGCGTCTCGCCCTCAAATCCACTTTTTTTTAAATGAGTGTCCAATAGTGTTGTCCACATATCCTGGTCATAATTTTGGCACTTACGTGCAAAATTAGTTGAAAGATCAACTTTCTGCCTAAAACCGTCAGTGAGTCGCCATCTGCTGGCGACCTGTATTTACGACGTCTGAATTTTGAATTTGGCCCCACCATTAGCGCAGGCGTGAAGCCTGACATGTCAGCGGTGAAGCCTGACATGTCAGAGGGGGGGTTAGTAACTCTTTAAAAAACTCAATATCCTCAACATCCACCCAGCTTTAAAACAAAAAGTCACATCTAATGTAATTAGCAGTTATACAGTACTAGCACTAAATCATATATATCTCTCCTGTGTACAGTATATTTTGACTTTACATTATAATTTGTCACACAATATAAACTTGTGTGAATTAACTTTGTAACCAATGGATGAACATTTTTTTTTGTTCTCATCTTGCAGATGGTAAAATGTCAGTGTTTTCATGTTTTGTAGTGAATCGTGTCTGTGAAGATACTGACTGAAACTAAACTAAACTAAATAACCATCAGGGAAAACATTGGAACATTTTCTTTCAGGACATTTCTTTCAGTTAATTGGCACGGGACTGAAATAGAATTCTATAACCTGAACACAACCTGTTGATTGAACATTTTCAAGCCTAGTAAGCATTCTTGTGTTTACCATGGTGATGCCAAAGTCAGTGGCACTTGTGAGGGGGGAGCAGATAATATTCTTCCCCTGGAGATGGATTCCTCACCATCCCTCTCATCACTTTCACCGTAATGATGGCTAAAAAATCAAACATGTCCAAGTTTAGCACATTTATTTGCCCATATATATATGTGGTGACTGCACTATTCCAGCTCCCTTTACAATTCCCCATCCCATAGTTAAAAAGAAGTTAAATAAGTCAATGTTTTAATGGCATTCTAAGTAAAAAAAAAAGGAAAACATAATATAAATAAGATTGCCAAGGCCCCTTCAGACCAAAATGTTATATTTATTTATATTTATGGACTTACATCAGCTTTGGTTTTCTTTGTCTTTTCTCAGCCAGATGCCCCTCCTCTCCAGAGTCCAATTCTGAGGTGTCACAATTCAGTGACTTTTTAAGGCCATGTAAAGCCGCAAAGTAGCTATCTGAAAGAAGGGTATAAAGTACAGTTATATAATCTACACCAGGGGGGGGGTCGCGGGCCACATATAATAGAGAACATTTTTCCAATAAATGAATAATAATAAGCTGTGATTTGACTGTAGCTTCATTAATAACAACAGCTTGCACTTGTATTGCACTTTACAAGCCTGTGTCACAAGTTCCTCAAAGTACTACATAGTAGTCATTATTCATTCACTGGGGCAGACTGTCCATTTACCACGTGGCTATATAATGTGCTGTTCATACCCTGAGCTCTTCTTATGTCAGTGCCCTCTGCCTAGTGTCTAGAATGAGCATTCTGGTCATTCTTTAAAAAATCATAACTCTGCACAAGAATGGGCTAGACTTTTTTTGTTTTTTACATAACACAAATCATCATTAAATCATCGGGCCGTATGTTTGACACCCCTGATCTTAACAGTCAAGCATCAAACAAATCAGTATAACTCACCATAGGATTTCAAAATCCTTACTGGATGAATGGCCCAGTTAGCCCTGGGCGACTCTGAGGCCCGCACAGCCTTATTTATTTTATCATCAGGGGCATGAGGTGTTACCAGCCTTATGCCAACATTCAGATCACCGCCACAGATGTGTTGTTAAATTGCACAACATGAAACATTCTGCAACAAAAAAGTATATTAATTTTTTTGATCAAGTTTTTCCTAGGTTGTTACTTAGAAATGTCGCTATTTTCAATCTGTTGCTAATCATGTAATACGTAAACTTACTTACATATTTATACAGTTGGATAGGAGAAGACAACTGGTGAACAAGCCATGACAAGCCAAACCCTTAAACCTAGGGGCCACTTCAGTCTCATGTCGTAACCCTGACGAGGGGGGGCTGCAGAGGTGCTCAGCGCTCGCCCAACACGAGAGGGGAGGGGTGACTCAGTTTCCCTCCATGGGCTGCCTAGGTAAGGGTCCCATGCCGTACCCTGGAAAGCTTAAAAAACTCTCTTAAACTGAAACCAGCGAAAATCTAACACAAAACAACAACTGAACCAAACTAGTTAAAATAAACAACAACAACTATATACAGTATTCATATTTACGATGAAACTGAATGAGCTAAGGGTAGGGAAACTAAGCCCCTTTCATCAGGCAACAAAATGCATTTATATTTGACATTGCACAATTTAGCATATTTACAATGATCGGAAATTTGGGAAACGCGATAGATATTGAGAAAATCCGATTCAAAAGGATAGGAAAAAAAGAGGGACTTTTGTGTAAATTTACTATACACCAAATAGATCCCATCAACACATTCAACAATGTTTTTAACAACACACACATCATCACCAATGACAACAGCATTATTTCCTGTCGAAACCTTAACTGTCCATTGTTCTGTTTTCAGATGCATGTATTGGCCCTTCACCATTTTGGAGGAAACATCTTCGGGAACAGGACCAATGAAATGGGGCTTTTTCAAAGAAACTGCTTCTCGGGACTCCATAGAAATTGAGTTATTCTCAGACAGTCGTCGAACAATTTGCGCAAGGGGATGTTCTGGTTTTCTCACTAACTTTTTTAACTTTTGAAGATAATTTTCGAAAGGGAAGGCTGAGATATTGTTCAAATGACCATAACGTTTTGCATCCTGGGCAATGTGAACTAAAGAGTGCACATTATACACGAGGGCATCTCTACCATAAACATCACCAAAATGGGTTACAAACATCTGCAGCAACAAATCTGCGTACGGATTATGGACAGTGGCTAAAGAAGGGGAGAGTAAAATCGTTATCCCAGAGAAAAGAAGCCAAAAATTGTTATATATATTTGGATCCAGGAATGGTGGAAGAATGACCGGGCCGAGATATAACAAAAACATTCTGAATTCAGTCGCCTTCCATCTGTCCACCTCTCTCAGAGATCGTGGCTTTCGGGCAAATTCAACTGGAATATGACCACGCAGTTCTATCATACGGTCAGAAAGCTTGTTGACAGTGGTGGCTGATAAGCGGAACTTCAAAGGCCCTCTTAGCCAGATGTTTAGCAGTTTCCTCACAACACCCAAGCAAACTGAATGCATAGAATCATTGGGAAATTGGGAGACCATGCCAATCTTTAAATCGCTGAATGGATTGGGGCCATCGTGATGATGTTTTGCAGCAAACATTTCATCGGTTCTCAAAGGGCAAGAGGTCAAAGGAAATGTCATGCGCCCAACATACTGACCCTGCTGCCAACATCGGTCACAACCATAATATCCATTGTGGCTCTTTGTATTCTTAACAAAGGCGCGAGCGGGAGTGTCACAGATTACAGAGTCCAGTTCAAAGAAGATTTTTTTGCCTTCAAATTCAATGCCATTCTGAAGATCCCTCATTTCATTCACAAACTCCTGCAGAAACACATCTGCAGGTTTAGGCTTATGTGGGCCACAGAACAAGGCAACCACCACAGGCTCTTTTAGGGGACAACCAAGTAAAAGTGCTAAGATTGGCCACACCTGGATCCCACTACTTTTAAATAATGGCAGCCCATCAATGTTCAGTTGTAGTTTTAGTGTACATTCATGTCCAATTGATGACAGGGAGTGAAGCAACTTGTCCTTTAGCGAATTTAAGATCCCACAGTAAAAATAGTGCCCCCCACAGGCCTTCTCAATGACATGGGTTGTGTTTGTTTTGAGGAGCGTCCGTGCATCCTTTGGAAGCTCTGGATGGAAAGATCGAAGCAATCCAAGGAGGGCTGTAAGAGCCACTATGTTATGTGTTCCCCTCTGTTTTTGTTTTTCAGGCTTGGCTCTTGGCTGGTGGGAGTGTCTCTGAGCAGGCCAAGCTGTCATCCATCTTCTATCAAGCTCTGTACATAGACTCCTGGTTTTCCTGCACTCACTGCCTGATTGTTCTGTCTTCTTCTTCGTACCCAAGCTTAGTAGTCAAGTTTTTTGTCATCTGTTTTTGTGGCTAAAGTTTATTTGTTATTTGCGTGCAGATCCTCTACCTGCCTCAGAGACACCCTGCCAGACCGTGTAGAGCCAAGCCTGTTTAGTTTTTTGTTACATGGAGACGTCTTATTAAATAAAGACATTTTTTGTTCATCCTAGTTGCCTTTGTCTGCTTTGGGGTTCACTTACCAACCCTAACACACTAAAGACACTCCAAAGGTCAAGGCCCAGGCACGCAAACCAACAGTCAGGTCACGGGGCTGGTTTAACTCTTCAAATTCTTCATCTGAGTCAGAATACACAGCATCAAAATCTCCCATCTCGTCCACATATCCAGGACACACATTTTCAACATCAGCATAAGCTGCTCCATCACACCCAGTTACAGGAACATCAGCCTGAACATCTGCCTGAACACCTCCATCACATTCACTCATTTCACTGTCAACACAACACTGGGAGGGGTTTTCTCTGTGACTGTCTAGAATTTGTCCTAGTTGTCTCTCCACCCCTTTCCTAGCTCTCCATCTAAGAGTGGCCTCATTTAGCACCCTCAGATCCATCTTGCCAGGGAATCTGTGTAATATGGCATGAAAGTCAAACTTTCAAGCACAGTTTGTACGTTGTGTACAGTGAATAAAAGAAGAAAAAAAACTTACCTGGCTGTGTTTTGACTGAGAAACTCTGTAACAGAGGAAAAAAGGACGGTGAATAATTTCATTCTAAAGCCCTATTGGCACGGGATAAGCATTATCTAGCGACCCCATTTATAACTGAAGCCTGAGATTCTGGTTGAAATCTCCTGGATATGACATCAAAGCGCTCCTTTCCGAGTTCATTTGTAAAATTAACTTTCACCTGAATGAATATGTGAAGGCTGTTTTAGTCTCTTACCACGGACAATTCTCCGTAAAAGGTGTTTCACGTAGTTGGTTGTAAATGTGTGACAAAAACTCTGAGCGCAGCCCGGCTCTCTAAAGCGCACCAACATGCAGAACACCGCGTGATTTCACTTTGCATTTTGCCTTTAAACAGCCTTTTACAAAAGGGGAGAGACGGGAGAGAGAGGAGGGAGAGAGCGGGGGGAGGGAGAGTGGGGGAGAGAGAGAGCGGAGAGGAGAGAGAGCGGGGGAGAGAGAGAGCGGGGGAGAGAGAGAGCGGAGGGAGAGAGCGGGGGGAGAGGGGAGAGAGCGGGGGGAGAGGGGAGAGAGAGCGGAGAGAGAGAGCGGGGGGAGAGGGGAGAGAGAGCGGAGGGAGAGAGCGGGGGGAGAGGGGAGAGAGAGCGGAGGGAGAGAGCGGGGGGAGAGGAGAGAGAGAGCGGAGGGAGAGAGCGGGGGGAGAGGGGAGAGAGAGCGGAGGGAGAGAGCGGGGGGAGAGGGGAGAGAGAGCGGAGGGAGAGAGCGGGGGGAGAGGGGAGAGAGAGCGGAGGGAGAGAGCGGGGGGAGAGGAGAGAGAGAGCGGGGGAGAGGGGAGAGAGCGGGGGGAGAGGGGAGAGAGCGGAGGGAGAGAGCGGCAGAGAGCGGGGGAGAGGGGAGAGAGCGGAGGGAGAGGGGCGAGAGCGGAGGGAGAGAGCGGGGGAGAGGGGCGAGAGCGGAGGGAGAGAGCGGGGGGAGAGGGGCGAGAGCGGAGGGAGAGAGGAGTGAGAGAGCGGGGGAGAGGGGAGAGAGAGCGGGGGAGAGGGGAGAGAGCGGGGGGAGAGGGGCGAGAGCGGAGGGAGAGAGCGGGGGAGAGGGGCGAGAGCGGAGGGAGAGAGCGGGGGGAGAGGGGCGAGAGCGGAGGGAGAGAGGAGTGAGAGAGCGGGGGAGAGGGGAGAGAGAGCGGGGGAGAGGGGAGAGAGCGGGGGGAGAGGGGAGAGAGCGGGGGGAGAGAGCGGGGGAGAGGGGAGAGAGAGCGGAGGGAGAGGGGAGAGAGCGGGGGGAGAGGGGAGAGAGCGGAGGGAGAGAGCGGCAGAGAGCGGGGGAGAGGGGAGAGAGCGGAGGGAGAGAGCGGGGGAGAGGGGAGAGAGAGCGGAGGGAGAGAGCGGGGGGAGAGGAGAGAGAGAGCGGGGGAGAGGGGAGAGAGAGCGGAGGGAGAGAGCGGGGGGAGAGGGGAGAGAGAGCGGAGGGAGAGAGCGGGGGAGAGGGGAGAGAGAGCGGAGGGAGAGAGCGGGGGGAGAGGAGAGAGAGAGCGGGGGAGAGGGGAGAGAGAGCGGAGGGAGAGAGCGGGGGGAGAGGGGAGAGAGAGCGGAGGGAGAGAGCGGGGGGAGAGGAGAGAGAGAGCGGGGGAGAGGGGAGAGAGCGGGGGGAGAGAGCGGGGGGAGAGGGGCGAGAGCGGAGGGAGAGAGCGGGGGGAGAGGGGCGAGAGCGGAGGGAGAGAGGAGTGAGAGAGCGGGGGAGAGGGGAGAGAGAGCGGGGGAGAGGGGAGGGAGAGGGGAGAGAGCGGGGGGAGAGGGGAGAGAGCGGAGGGAGAGAGCGGCAGAGAGCGGGGGAGAGGGGAGAGAGCGGAGGGAGAGAGCGGGGGAGAGGGGAGAGAGAGCGGAGGGAGAGAGCGGGGGGAGAGGGGAGAGAGAGCGGAGGGAGAGAGCGGGGGGAGAGGGGAGAGAGAGCGGAGGGAGAGAGCGGGGGGAGAGGAGAGAGAGAGCGGGGGAGAGGGGAGAGAGCGGGGGAGAGGGGAGAGAGCGGGGGGAGAGGGGCGAGAGCGGAGGGAGAGAGCGGGGGAGAGGGGCGAGAGCGGAGGGAGAGAGCGGGGGAGAGGGGCGAGAGCGGAGGGAGAGGGGCGAGAGCGGAGGGAGAGAGGAGTGAGAGAGCGGGGGAGAGAGCGGGGGGAGAGGGGCGAGAGCGGAGGGAGAGAGCGGGGGGAGAGGGGCGAGAGCGGAGGGAGAGAGCGGGGGAGAGAGCGGGGGGAGAGGGGAGAGAGAGCGGAGGGAGAGAGCGGGGGGAGAGGGGAGAGAGCGGAGGGAGAGAGCGGGGGGAGAGGAGAGAGAGAGCGGGGGAGAGGGGAGAGAGCGGGGGGAGAGAGCGGGGGGAGAGGGGCGAGAGCGGAGGGAGAGAGCGGGGGAGAGGGGCGAGAGCGGAGGGAGAGAGCGGGGGGAGAGGGGCGAGAGCGGGGGAGAGGGGAGAGAGCGGGGGGAGAGGGGAGAGAGCGGAGGGAGAGAGCGGCAGAGAGCGGGGGAGAGGGGAGAGAGCGGAGGGAGAGAGCGGGGGAGAGGGGAGGGAGAGGGGAGAGAGCGGGGGGAGAGGGGAGAGAGCGGAGGGAGAGAGCGGCAGAGAGCGGGGGAGAGGGGAGAGAGCGGAGGGAGAGAGCGGGGGAGAGGGGAGGGAGAGGGGAGAGAGCGGGGGGAGAGGGGCGAGAGCGGAGGGAGAGAGCGGGGGGAGAGGAGAGAGAGCGGAGGGAGAGAGCGGGGGAGAGGGGAGAGAGCGGAGGGAGAGAGCGGGGGAGAGGGGAGAGAGCGGAGGGAGAGAGCGGGGGGAGAGGGGCGAGAGCGGAGGGAGAGAGCGGGGGGAGAGGAGAGAGAGCGGAGGGAGAGAGCGGGGGAGAGGGGAGAGAGCGGAGGGAGAGGGGAGAGAGCGGGGGGAGAGGGGCGAGAGCGGAGGGAGAGAGCGGGGGGAGAGGAGAGAGAGCGGAGGGAGAGAGCGGGGGAGAGGGGAGAGAGCGGAGGGAGAGAGCGGGGGAGAGGGGCGAGAGCGGAGGGAGAGAGCGGGGGGAGAGGGGAGGGAGAGGGGAGAGAGCGGGGGGAGAGGGGAGAGAGCGGGGGGAGAGAGCGGGGGGAGAGAGCGGAGGGAGAGAGCGGGGGAGAGGGGAGAGAGCGGAGGGAGAGAGCGGGGGAGAGGGGCGAGAGCGGAGGGAGAGAGCGGGGGAGAGGGGAGAGAGCGGAGGGAGAGAGGAGTGAGAGAGCGGGGGAGAGGGGAGAGAGCAGGGGGAGAGGGGAGAGAGCGGAGGGAGAGAGCGGGGGGAGAGGAGAGAGAGCGGAGGGAGAGAGCGGGGGGAGAGGGGAGAGAGCGGAGGGAGAGAGCGGGGGAGAGGGGAGAGAGCGGAGGGAGAGAGGAGTGAGAGAGCGGGGGAGAGGGGAGAGAGCGGGGGGAGAGGGGAGAGAGCGGAGGGAGAGAGCGGGGGGAGAGCGGAGGGAGAGAGGAGTGAGAGAGAGGGGGAGAGAGCGGGGGAGAGGGGAGAGAGCGGAGGGAGAGAGCGGGGGGAGAGGGGCGAGAGCGGAGGGAGAGAGCGGGGGGAGAGGAGAGAGAGCGGAGGGAGAGAGCGGGGGGAGAGGGGCGAGAGCGGAGGGAGAGAGGAGTGAGAGAGCGGGGGAGAGAGCGGAGGGAGAGAGGAGTGAGAGAGAGGGGGAGAGAGCGGGGGAGAGGGGAGAGAGCGGAGGGAGAGAGCGGGGGGAGAGGAGAGAGAGCGGAGGGAGAGAGCGGGGGGAGAGGAGAGAGAGCGGAGGGAGAGAGCGGGGGAGAGGGGAGAGAGCGGAGGGAGAGAGGAGTGAGAGAGCGGGGGAGAGGGGAGAGAGCGGGGGGAGAGGGGAGGGAGAGGGGAGAGAGCGGAGGGAGAGAGCGGGGGGAGAGGGGAGAGAGCGGAGGGAGAGAGGAGTGAGAGAGAGGGGGAGAGAGCGGGGGAGAGGGGAGAGAGCGGAGGGAGAGAGCGGGGGGAGAGGGGCGAGAGCGGAGGGAGAGAGCGGGGGGAGAGGAGAGAGAGCGGAGGGAGAGAGCGGGGGGAGAGGGGCGAGAGCGGAGGGAGAGAGCGGGGGAGAGGGGAGAGAGCGGGGGGAGAGGGGAGGGAGAGGGGAGAGAGCGGAGGGAGAGGGGAGAGAGCGGGGGAGAGGGGAGGGAGAGGAGAGAGCGGGGAGAGAGAGGAGGGGGAGAGAGAGGGGAGAGAGAGGGGAGGGAGAGAGCGGAGGGAGAGAGCGGAGGGAGAGGGGAGAGAGGAGTGAGAGAGCGTGGGGAGAGGGGAGAGAGAGCGGGGGGAGAGAGAGGAGGGGGAGAGAGAGGAGGGAGAGAGCGGAGGGAGAGAGAGGAGTGAGAGAGCGGGGGAGAGAGTGGGGGAGAGGGGAGAGAGAGCGGGGGGAGAGAGGAGGGAGGAGAGGGGAGAGCGGAGGGAGAAGGGAGGGAGAGGAGGGAAAGAGAGGAGGGAGAGGGAGAGGGGAGAGAGCGGAGGGAGAGGAGGGAGAGGGGAGAGAGAGGAGGAGGGAGAGGGGAGGGAGGGAGAGGGGGAGAGAGGAGGGAGGAGGGAGAGAGCGGAGGGAGAAGGGAGAGAGGAGGGAGAGGGGAGAGAGCGGAGGAGGGAGAGAGGGGGAGAGGAGAGAGAGAGGAGGGAGAGAGAGGGGGAGAGAGCGGGGGAGAGGAGAGAGAGAGAGGAGGGAGGAGGGAGAGAGCGGAGGGAGAAGGGAGGGAGAGGAGGGAAAGAGAGGAGGGAGAGGGAGAGGGGAGAGAGCGGAGGGAGAAGGGAGGGAGAGGGGAGAGAGCGGTGGAGGGAGAGAGGGGGAGAGGAGAGAGAGAGAGGAGGGAGAGGGGAGGGAGGGAGAGGGGGAGAGAGCGGGGGAGAGGAGAGAGAGAGAGGAGGGAGAGGGGAGGGAGAGGAAGGAGAGAGCGTGGGGAGAGAGGAGGCCCTCATACACCACTGTATGAGTTGATCTGTGGTCTGAATTAGCAGTGCCTTTGTGGCTGTGTATTATATTTTTAATAAATAATGATCTGTGGTGGAGTGTGGCAGATCAAAGCTATGATTTAAAGAACAACTAAACACCAGTGCCCAGCCTTACTCTGCCCACAAGAAAATTTGAAAATTCCATCTAAAAAGGGCGTTGCTCAGCAGACCAGGGGGCAAGCAGGGGGGCATAGAGTTGGGCGTGGTCTGGGCTGTGATTGACACATTGGCGCCGTGACTGACCGCTAGCTAATGATGGAGAGTGACAGTGACAGCAGCTTCGCGACCGAGAGGTCTTTTGAGGTGGAGGATTTTTCTCCCCCTTCATCACCGGAGGTGGAGGATGTTGATGTGGAGGAGGCCGGCGGCCCTGAGCCATACATGTTTGAGCCGATGGCTCGCTCGTTGCCCGAGGCCACCGGTGCGGCCGGTACTGACGAGCCCGCCGAGGCGTCAGTGCCGCGAAGGATGGGTCCCGTTAGCGAATGGTAAATTGGTGTTAGCATTAGCGCTGATCTGATTTAGAGCAAACGCAATCGAAAGGTTCATATTTATATTAAATTGTAGATATGTTCATACATGGATATTGAGGTATCATACAGACATAATAAGCTATGACTGAATCAACAGGTGTTTATGCGGCCACTGCACGTCCTTGTCCCCAGTGGAGAATGTGTGCTGCAGGGAGACACCAAAGGTATACTTGAATAAAATAAAAGCACAAGACATAATAATTCAATGTTTAGTTCTGTAGTAATATGCACAAAACATTACGACTTTTTCCTCCGCAACTTTCGCTAGCATTAATTGTCCCATTTGTGGTAGGTGATGCACAGATGTCAGCAGGTGGGTGTCAACCAGGGACGTGCACAGATAGAGCCCAGGTGGTGCTCAAGCACCTGCCCCTTTGCCCTGTGCCCTTTAAGTGCCCTTCTCAAGACCTGTTTTTTTTTCTCCCCAATATTATGTATTATTTATTTTATTGTTCTTAGATATTTGCCCTATTAAGGCAACATGTGCTGAAAATACAGTTTTAATGTTCAACAACTTCAAATCGCGCTTCATTCCTCCTCTGCCTCTCGAGCCGCGGCGGCGCTGACGCTCCTGATCAATAAAGGGCATCTGTGCCGTCCCCGTGTTTCCCCCGGTTTGAGAAGATGGTACAGCCCATCTCTGCAAGACCCGGGAGTAAAGTAAACTGAGTAAATTCGGTAACTTTCTGAACGAGCCAGCGCGACATGACTGGATTATTAAGGGGAAAGGAAACGAGAGGGCCGACAGTGCGAGACTGTCAGGGCTGCGCGTGTCGAGACCGTCCGGACAAAGTCCGCGGTAACAAGTCAGTCACTTTAGCGGTTCTGTTTGTCGCTATAAAATGTTCTGAAAATGAGCTGTATTATTCAGACTAAGTCAGGGCTGAGCGTAGACCAGGGTCAGAGCAGAGTGAGCTGAGGAGACAGAGGAGAGAGGAGGTGAGGAGGTGCCTGGGTTCTGGACACTGTGCATCTGTGTGAGGAGCACAGGAACATGATTATTGTTTTTTAACATATTTTTGACATGGACAAAAATATCCATGTCATGATATTGACAAACCAGATGTTTTAAGGGTAGGCTATAGTACCTTTGCATCATTTATTTGTGCTAGACTTAAAGCCACACTGTGTAGAATTTTACCCAATAAATAAAATTGAAATACAAGCATTTATTTTATCACCATTATTTTCATCATTGAAAAATACCTCAGAATTGTACAAACAAACATCTATGAGGCTCACCCCGCCTAAGATATGGCTGTAAACTTTACTGGGAGTGGGTACGTCTCCAGCCCGCCTCCATGGAGATGTGACCAAAGGCAGTAGAATTTGAGATTTAGACGGGTTTGTTTCTCACCCAAACCCATTCTTTTATTACACACAGCAGCAACAGCACTTTCTGTGTTGAGCTGGTCATTAGGAGCATGTTTTGTTTTGCCACAACAATATAGTCCAACATGTTATGCAGTGTACCTTTAAGTGCAGTACATTGTCCTTTAAAGTCTATGTAGTTTACTATTAGGTCCACATAGTTGGACATTTTATGTTGCTGTGTTAATCAATGGTCTGTTAGTGTCACTAATTACAGAAAACCCCCTTTTTTTTTTCTTTTTTTTTTGGGGGGGGGGGGGGGGTGGCGGGGTTGTGCCCTTTTGTCTTGGTTGAGCACCTGCCCCTCAAAATGTCTGTGCACGCCACTGGTGTCAACACCTGCATTACTGAGCACCCGGGTTTCGAGGCAGTTGCCCTCAACCCATATGTACTGCAGGCAGTCTATGGGACATATGTGCAGCTCTTTGGTGAGATGCCAGAGACGTTGGTGCACAGGTTAGTTTTTGCAGGATAGCCTATTGATTTAAAATGATGTCGTTGACAACACATACATCACTTCTTTCAGCAATTACTGGCACCTTGCGTACCGGAATGTGGTCAGGTGGTGCTGGGGCTACCTCGGGCAGCACATTAGAGTGGTGATCCCGTCCTGTGCCGTCACCCGCATCAGGCAGGAGTTTCCGGAGGATGTGGCCTATACAGGGTTCCTTCCAGCCCTGGATTTCCATGGCCAATAAAAAATATCCAAAGAACACAATTGCCATTCTGAACATTTTTATTGCTTGTCTTGTCATATAAATTTAAACACCTGTCATTGCATAGCACACACCACAAATTATCATTCCACCCTTATATACACGCTTACATAATTGTATTGCTAGACAGCTGAAGCTGAGCCTCAGAATGGGATCTATTAGCTCAGTTGCAGTGTCTCTCAACTGAAGTTGACCCTCCTACATTTCAAGGAAAGCCATTTGACTAAAAAAATATATATAATTTCAGTACATAATACATATTTGGCATTTTAACCATCATTGTAGAGTATATAAATGCCAAAATACATAATTCTAGTTTTTGTTGAAATTTGCCTCGAAGTTTACTGTGCAACACACCAGTTGATAACCAATCAATCAAAGTTTATTTCCGTGGCACTTTACAACTACATCTTGGGAGACTCTTAATGAAAAAATAGTATAAAAAAGCCATGTTCTGTAAAAGCACAGGCAAAATAATGGGAGTGAATTAAGGCACTGCCACGACAAAAGCACGATTGCGCCACTGCCTGTACCTGGACACATACAAAACATGTTAGAAGAGGAGCGCAGGGCTCTGCAGGAATTATTCTAGTACATGTAATTTATCTGTTACAGACACTTTGCATATCGCACTGTAGTTCTGTGTGACAGTGCATACCTTGGACAGTAAGTAAAGCTTATTGATTTCTTTTTTTTGTTTACAGTTATTTACGTTATGGCCCCTTGAAATGAATCATCTTTCAAGGAGTTCCTTGATTAAATCATTATAATACTTTGCCAGAATGCAGAGTACAGATTTGCATCGCAATCATTTTAACATTGAAAGACCTTTAACACCTAAATGTATTCACAAATGGTTTGACAAATAAAAAAATCTTTGAATCGTGGTATGATAAATGATATGTGACACATCTGCACATTGAGGTATAACACACTGCTGATCCTGAGTTGGATGAATTGGTTGATTTTATAAAGTAGTACTTTATCTGTGACATTAGTCCTATCATCAACATGCTAGCCGCATGAGTCGTAGTGTTGTCAAGTACATGCAGAAATACATGTTGTCATTAGTTCTAACAAAACAAAAAATATTAAAAAATCAATTAAAAGTTTATGTGCAGGCTTATGTGGGAGGGATGCATAAGCACCATTCTTCCTGGTGTATACATCGTGAGTTAGGAGCATTGTCTAGAAATAACTGGTACTTATATTAATTCTGCCCATAAACACCTAATGCACATAATGTGGCAAAAAAACAAAATGAATGATGAATTTATAGCTCATTAGCCACAATTCTCCCACCTGCTGGTGTAACATGTAAACTACAATTGCTAAATTATTTTACATTATATTCAGACATTTTTGGTCTTTCACAGACAAATCTTAGACCCTGTGACTTATATTAATGATAATATTTGTAATTCACACATTTTCTTTTTAGATATGACTTGTGAGAGTTAATAGTTAATAGGAAAAACTGGCTCCTGTGACATCATCACATTCTAGAACCTGCAAACAACCAATTCCTGACAAATGGCTTTACCCCGACATTACATACACATTTATATGTATAATCTACACTTGTATACATTCTCCGGCGACAGTGGTGCAGAGAGTGGAGAAGGTCGTCTTGTGATCGGAGAATTGATTCGAACGCCGCAGGTGCACACTGTCGTTGTGTCCTTGGGCAAGACACTTCACCCTGCTTCCAATATCTGCATACACTGGTGCATGAATGAGAGTTAATGGGTGACTGGTTCCTTGATGTAAAGCCCTTTGAGTTCCTAAAGCAGGTAGAAAGGTGCTATATAAATGTGACCATTTTACATTCAATATTTCTTTAGTGTCCTACAATGATACATTAATGAAATGTATAATGCAAATTGATCCACACTACGATCATCAATTTATCATCAATATTCTGGTGGGCTCTCATGGAGGTATACCTGAGACTGAGGTCCATCTCCACCTCTGGTTCATTGTTAGCCATGTCTCTTGGCTGACTCATGTCTGCTTTCTGAAAAGATTTTAGTTGTTATTGGCATGTAGGCATGTCAGAAGCAAACCTATAACAATGATCATCTTGCATAGTGTTTAGTTCTGGAAGGTCTTATTGTATATTATCTTCTGGTCACCTTATGTGCTCTTGAAAAACCGTGACCTGTGCCTGCTTACTGCCTCCTTTTTGTCTGGCCTCTCATACTGACCACAGAGTGGTTCAGGCACAGGTATATTGTCCGAGTACTCTTGATATGGCGCCGCATCCTGAACCACGCACTCGAACAGCAGAGCCATCAGCTTGTCAATGTAGACTTGGGAAAAACGTACAACATAATTATTATTACAATACTCATACATAACCGTCAAGCTTGTTTTCGGACATACATGTGGTGGATTTGGTCTTCAGAGCTCTCACAGTATAGTCACCGTGTTTGTACTTCGGATACACTATGGAGTATCTCAGCTCACCGGTAGAAGTTCTGGCATGTGTGCGTTGCGCGTTCTCATTGTAGTGCATAGCTGAAATTTGTAACCTAGAACAATCAAAACAAACAGAAGGCAGCACTGACATTATTACAGTTTCAAAGAAATATATAATGAGGAAATAAAAATGGATACTTTGAGAAGGTTTTGGTATTCATTACCTGGCCAACATTCCTTTAAAGGAAAAGCCCACACTTTTCGGCGAGAACCTAATGATCAGGCTGTGGAATGCCTCAATGTAGGACGTGTGGTACAGTGGGCTGATTTTCTCCACGTCCTTTAGAAACCGTGGAGCCAATAAAATGGCTGTGAGTCTTTCACATGCTGCTGTGCCTAAACAAAAATGATCATGACATCAATGGAAAATTTACTTGGTTTAGAAAGCCAATGCTAAATTTCCAATGCAACTTAAAATATTATTTAAAAAAAGCATAGTCTTTACATACTTGGCCTGAGCCACTGCCTTGCTCTTTCCCCAACCAGAGGCTCGTGTTGGCAGCATGGGAACAGGGCATTGTCATGGGCGTGAACATCCTGTATATGGTTGGCCACAGAAGTCCACTTAGCCACAGCTTCTTCTCCTGAGGAGGAAGTTGAAGCTGACCAATAAAGATGGTTGACTATGCTCTTCCTCCACGGGCCCACGTCCTGAGTGGTCTTTTTCCTCGCCAGCTCATCAATCTTCTTCCCAATTCCTATATATAAATGGATACACATAGTATTTTTTTTATTTTTTTGTGTTAATTTTACACTCAATACATACCCTTTCCCATGTGCCAAGGGTCGAAATAGTGAGTGATGTCCTTTTCTTCCTCCCTTATAAACTTCTGCACTCCTGTGTGTCTGTCTGTCACAATGGCCTGTACTTTGACACCCCTCTCTTCCAGCATGGTCAGACTGCGTATAAATCCCTCTTTCTCCATCCTTACACTGTTTCCAACTTCATTGCTCTGAAAGAGAACAGAATGCTCTACAGAAATGTGCACAATGATCCCTATTTAAATGTCCAAATGTAATCATGATGGTGTTTTACCTGGACAAGTTGGATGTCAATTACTCTGTTACTTTGCAGATTCATCATAGTCTAGCTACCATACTTGGCTGAATGTCCTGCAGCAATGCACATTACACTTTGGCATACTTTTATTCAAACATAAAAAGAATCTTCATTAATTAATAAATGATTTACCTGGAGAGTCAGCGCGCATATCCACGCCCATTGTCAAAGCCCCACTAGCAGCTGCCTCCCTGATATGTTCATCCTGCTCAAGCTTCCACTGCCAGCTGACCGTTGGGATGAGGAGCTTGGCCTGATGCTTGTGAAAAGTTTGCTCCGACAGCCCTTGAATGTTGAAAGCCCTCAGGAACTATAAATTGTAAAGTAATATTACCAACTGAACAATATGGAAACATAGTCAATACAGATGAGAATTTGGCTCTACCTTGGAAATCTGAGCAAAACACAAGCCAGTGAAGAGGACAGCAGCACAAAGCTGAAGGTTTCCAGCTGGGATGTCCTTCACCATCGGCTGGCTGGACCAGTCGTTGAAGTACTCACAGGTTGGACAGTGCTGTTTCACCCGGAGGAGTGTGCCCAATGTGGCTGTGTCAACTGTACAACGATGAGTGCAGACAGGACATTTCTGGAAAAGTGCCAACAGTTGGTCCTCGTGAACGATGTACTTTTTGGCTTTGTGGGGAGGGACTTCAGTGGAAGCGCTATGTTGCAGAAAAAGGCAAATGTAACCATTGAAGACAATACAATCCAATATTTTTAAACATTACAAAAGCATTTCTCCCCCCATAATTTGTACCTTGAACAGTTCAGAGAACTGTTGTTCAGATGGAAGCTGGGGTCAAACACAGACACGTCACACCTTTTCCTTTTCAGTGGTGTGGAGGCTGCCTGGGGACTTTCAGGAAGAGGGATTTCCATGAAGGTCTCGGTACCACATGAAACGCTGACGCTCCTCTGTGGAACCTGCACTTGCAAGCCTGTTTACAAGAATAAAGAAAAAAACATTTTTAATAGCACTAAGAAATAGTTACAGTAGAATCTAGCAACAAATCCAAAGCAAAATGAAAATCTTATACGATTCAAATAATGTATTATCCAGACAATGTTATAAAAGACAAATCACCTTTGCTCCGCCTGCTAGGCTTCACATTGGCCTGGACACATGCATGCCTGCTGATGGTCGGATCAGTCTGACAGGCCATTTCTCTGGTTGCTTTAGGCTGAAAACATAAGCAATAATATTAGTAATAACACATAGTTTAAGGGAGAAAAGTCTTTATTTGTATAGTGGTATAGAAAGACTAATTTCTGCAGAGTAGATTATTGCGTTTTATATCAGAGTAGTAAACAAAGTAGAAGATGTTCCCAGCAAAGGTTTGAAGCCTGTGCGCTAAGACATATGTCTATTGTAGGGCTTCAGCAACCCAAACCATGAGCAACATGCAGCTACCATGCACCCGGAAAAATAAAACTAATTCAACACTAGAATTACAGAAATAATCGCATGTGCTTTGTGCAACAAGAATACTGATGAGGCCAGGGACAATTTGCTGTATGGGGTCTTCCTAATGACAGTAATACTTGACTTGTACTTGAGTAACTATTATTTATAAAGAAAAGCAGGCTGTCTGCTAAATATTATGGTACTTGACCTGAGGAGTATTGGGTTAATATTTTTCTATCTTTTAGGAACTAAATCTTGCACTTTTACTGCATTTACCCGTTTTTGGCTATGCTTTTGTGTTTCACACTGCAGTGAGCAGTGACTGCAAAAGACACAGGATAAGATACTAAACTTGACGTTATAGCTTTATTACTTTTAATATGTTGAAAAGTTAGCAACACAGCGCACTTCAGGAGATACCTTTAGCCTACTGTGACCACGGAGACTGTAGAGCTGAATGTTTTATTTTAATACCGTTGTTCAACACGCAGCTATGTGGACGTGATAAAAACAAACGCTAGTGACAGTCATGTCCTGGAGATCGCGTTAGCTTACGACATTATAAACTCAAGGCAAAAGTTAGCCCTCCACTAGCTAACAGAGTGAACAACAAAACCGAGAGCATGTAATATACTGCACTAAACTCAGCAATACAGCGGTGACCTGCTCCGCGGAGCTGCGCAGTTCCCTCGCGGGGCAGGGGGATGTTGAAGCCGGTCTGGAGGCGCAGTCAGCGCCCACAGCCCTGGGGCTGGATCAGGACTGTTGTGGCGCTGAAATGGCCCCTTCGGTGCATTCAACATTCATAGTTATTAGCGCTGTTGTGACCACGGCACCGGGTCGCCTACACAAAGCCCTCTACCCCACTCCAAATACGTTTTAGTATAGATATGCACGATTTACGTGGATGACCGTTTTCAAGATCAAAACGGCGTTTTCCGCCAAAAGGTGACAAGTCTGCAGCTCTTGACGTTTTGTGTCTGACACTGCAGCTACAAAGATTGCTATTATAAGCGCCAAATCATCAATATTAGTTGTTTTGGTCATGACTTTGTTCACTCACCTCAGCTTGGCGCCCGAAAGCTCCGGGTTGGCGGGGCAGCAGTGTTGGTAGCTCCATCCTCAGTTGTGGAAGACCAAGGGTGGGGACAGCCTCGCTCTTCAAAAGGCGCTTCTTAGCAAAGCCAAGCTCAAACTCCATCAAGTTGGCGAAGGAATCACGCGTAAAATGTTCTTTGCAAACTCCAGCATAAGGCGGGAGTTCGCAGTTTTCCCCCAGGCCAATTGCGCGTAACCACTGGCGCCTAAAGTCTAAGTCCTGTGGAAAGTAATGTAACCCTACAGTACTATGACAGCCCACAATACTACACTTTCTCCCCATCCTGACAAACAAGACTACAACAAACACTACACGCTAATATTACACACAATAACACTAACTACAACTAATGCTAACACCTAGCCTATGCTAAAAGCACTCCGTTAATCTAAACTAACACACAATAACAAAATCAAACTAATCTAACCACGCTACGAAACTACCTGACAAAAGTAACTACACTAGAAACACTAAAGAACTAACTAAATACTATGCTAATATACTGCTAACCTGAAAATCGATGTAAAATGCTCGCTCGCTATTCCAACTCCAACTCGCTACGGGGGCGTGTGCGAGACTCGGCTGGTTTTATACCCCAAGCGCCAGAGCGACGGACGTCACACAGCACAAAGTAACGTCACACAGAGGCCAGAGCAAATGGAGAGACAGGGCACGAAATTCAAATAGCTCAACCGAAAATGGAGAGAGAGAGCCACACAGAAGTTTTTTGGCTCAAAAGTGAGATTTTATCTAATTTGCACTAAAATGTAAAAAAAATGACCAGGACGTGTAGAGAGCACTATAAGAAACATATTTATGCAGTTTATAAGCTAAGAAAAGTTGATTTGGTGCTTAGTTGTCCTTTAAGCACGTTTATTATTCCTGCTGCCTGTCAATTTGTCTTATTCCAAAATCATATTTTGGTACAATGGTGAGAGTATGGTTTAAGGAATAGCTCTGTAGTGCAAGAGCTGTGAAAGATCAAATATCTTTTTTAAACTACCACTAACACAACAAATAATGTGTCATAGAGATACTGCATTGCAGTACAGTCCTTGATTAAAAATAAAAGACATTGGAAAACAATTCTTGAATTAAAGGAAATATCATTATAATAGGCTCTCTATGGTCCTAAAACATAAAAATGGAGAGGGTGGGGCACATGTGTTTTTTAAATATAAATAATTTTCACTGCAATACTCCACCACAGAACACATGAGCAAAAAAAAGTGTATATTTATATAATAATATAATAATAATAATAATATAGGGGGGGGGGGGGGATCACTTTCAGCTACAACCTCCTCCAAATGCAGAGTACCTCCGGGTTTGAAGCTTTATTGGGGAAAGCAAATACCTGTTAAGCTAACACACAATTTCCCTCCAGGCTAAAGTAAGGAAGTTTTATTTTAGTCGCGGACACTTGCTTTCACTTGGACAACTTTTTGAGGAAAAAAGTGTAAAATCACCGTTAGTGGACTGAAACGGTATACGAGGCCACCGCGTCTCACGTATACGCCAGGAATAGAGCATCTTCAACGGGATACACAGCGCACGAGGACTCGCTGATAGCCTGCTGGAGCACGTCACTAAAATGAATATGGAACTTTTAATGGAGTAGCTTCTGATGAAGGCAACACAAAGTAAGACAGTTATTAAATGTATTTATTCGGCTGATTGCAATTCTCTGTTTAGAATGGATGTGGATCACACATTTGCACAAACGTTAGCGGCCAGAACCAGGCCAAACTTGACAGGTATCATGCCCTGAAACAAACTCCCGGGCTGTCCGCTCTCCTTGCCGGCGTGCGCTTCTAGCTTCGTGTTTGGCTGTCTTGTTATTGAAGAAACACTTATTGTTTGTGTTTTGGTTCACATAGTAAATATGAAAGAAGAGTTAACGCGTCTCCGGTGGTAGTTGAAAAGCTCGTCAAAGAATCCCCAGTTATACAAACGGAGCTGGCCCGGACCTAATTGCTGTCGGGGTTGTGTGTCTACAGTTGATCTGTTGAAAAGCCAGTTTTTAACTACTACCGGAGGCGCGCCCTAACTCCCCCGTTTCATATTTACAATATGAACCAGAACACAAGTAATACAATGGTTTCACAAAACAATGGTTAGACCGTAAAGTCAAAAGCTTAGCATCGAATGAACACAAAACTAAAAGTGTACCCCGGTCCTGTCTGGGATTCGCATTTGTTTCAGGGCATGATAGCTGTTCTGGCCGCTAACGTTTGTGCAAATGTGTGATCCACATCCTTCATCAGAAACTACTCCATTAAATATCATGCTCATTTTTGTAGGCTATCTGCGGGTCCCTGTGCGCCGTGTGTCCTGTTAAAGAGGCTCTTTTCCTGGCGTTTAGTGAGGTCTCATACTTTTTTTTTTTAAATCATGTTTTATATCTCTACAGGTTTTGTACATAATTTGAGGTTTTCATGGACGTTGGGTGGACATGCGGCGCGGCTGAAATTTTCAATATTGTTTACTAGTTAACAGAGCCCATAGATACAGACGACATCTGTGGAATCTCCCATATATGGTAATTTTTGAAAACAGTTAAGGGGGAAAACAATTTTGAAAAAATCTAAACTTTCTCTAATTATTCAAAAACTACTGTAACAAATGTTGAATTACGAATATAGTTTCTACTAAATAAAGAAACAAAGACATGGGGAGGAGCAAAGTGGTTTAACAGCCCATAAATACATGAATAACGGAGAATGCTAACTTCATGCTACATGTTAGCATCGGGCTAATGCTAACGGTTAGCTAGCGCTTGCTACAACTGCCGTCTTTTCACTTCTACTGAACAATCTGCTGTGAGAAAAATATCCATATGGGCCTGATTTACATTTTACTTTATTTATGTGATAAATAAGTTCATATTCCACCAGAAAATGGCTAAAAAGAGGGAAAATTGTGTTTCTCTAAAGCAGGGGTGTCAAACATATGGCCCGAGATGATTTAATCCGGCCCCTGCCCTGTAGAGCAGAAATTCCAGAGTATGTCAAAAAAAAAGTAAGTCTCTAGCCCATTCCTGTGCGGAGTTATGAATTTTTAAAGAATAACCAGAATGCTCATTCTAGCCACTAGGGAGCAATAAAAAAAAAAAAAGGATAGAGTTCCACACGTGTCCAGCAGAGGGCACTGACATAATAAGCGCTCAGGATATGAACAACACATTATATAGCCATGTGGTAAATGGACAGTCTGCCCCAGGGCGGCTGTGGCTTCAATAACAGTTTACCACCACCAAGTAAATGAATAATGACTACTGCACTTTCAGGAACTTGTGACACAGGCTTGTAAAGTGAAATATAAGTAGAAGCCGTTTCTATTAATGAAGCTACAGTCAAGTTGGGGCTTTGATCAAATCACAGCTTATTATTATTCATTTATTGGAAACATTTTCTCTGTTATATGTGGCCCGCGACCCGCCGTGGGAGCTGAATTTCGGCCCGCGACCCAAAATGAGTTTGACACCCCTGCTCTAAAGATTCTATTTTCCCCCTCGGCGAAGCCACGCCCCCTTCTATGAGATGCCGTCTGTACCTATGTGCTCCTGCGATGATGAGAAACCGCCCCTACTCCCCTCCCTTATTGAAAAAGCAGCTTACAGAGCCTTGGATTTGCCTTCGAAATAGTGATTTGGATCAATTCAACATTGATTACAGCAAGGCAAAAAACCGTGGACAGTTTTTTTCACCCGCGGACTGGCTTTAAAAAACGCCCAATTCCTTTTCCCCAATCCCCTTAAAGATAGACACTCATACTACATCCAATATATGTGTAGTTTTATTTTATTTTTTATGCCCGACATGTTCAGGACTGAAGCTGGATTCAGACGGACGACGTCTGGACTAAGATGTTCTGTGATTGTCCATGAGGGACACACTGGACTTAACATGTAAGTGATATTTACTGGACATTGTTTGCCTTTGTCCAGTACATGTCTTGTGTCTGACCCGTGTTGTTGTTTTTGTGTTGGCAGCCCCGAACCAAGTGCTGTTTCTGATGAAAACATGAGAAAGAGAATTTTCCTCTGGAGCAACAGAACTGTAAAGACTGTGTCCTGTTGGGAGGAGGCCGTGTTCGAGGCCCAGGACACGCTGGAGGGACTATGTCTCTGAGCTGGCCTGGTGTCGCCTCAGAGTTCCCCCAGGACAGCTGTGTGGGTCAGGCAGTCTGGGCATCTCCGTGACCCGGCCCCGGATAAAGCGGAAGAGGATGGATGGATGGATGGATTTTTCATCTTTTACGGCCTTCTGGGTGTGCAGGTGAGATCACACCCAGTCAGAGAACACGTTAAGGCCAGGGCAGTCCAGAGCCAGCCATGTCCTAATGTGTAGAATGAGCTCAGACCTGTTCACCACAACTGCCTCTAAAATCCTGCACTGTCACTCAAAATGGTGTTAACACGGGTCCAAAGAACTGTCATGCATGAGCTTAAAGAGACTAGATGCAAATTGGTAATTTTATGCTCACTACTGACATCTCAGGTCTTACGCATAACTGCAGCTTCTATATTAAGCTCGTGCATGTTTTCATGAAATCAAAACAACCCGTTTTCTTTCATGAAGGACTATAGGAACGTCACCACCAAAGCCGAGTGCCTGGCGCTAAACTACAGCTGGAAAAGCCGCCAATTCAACTTCAACAATCTGGCTCAGGTTTTGTTGATTCAGATGAACTTTTCGTTTGGAGTAAAAGTTTTCAAGCTGTCATCTGTCCTGGGTTATTTGTCCAGGCATTGTTATCGCTGTTCATCATGTATTCACAAGCTGGGTGAACCAACATCATGTACGACGGCATCGACGCGGTGGCGGTGGACGTACAGTTAATGCAGTTGACCCTCCAGCTGTTTGTGTGAAGAACCTTGTCTTGTCTCGGCAGCCGGTCGTCAATCACAACCAGGCCGTGATTATCTATTTCCTGTCTTTCATGGTGCTGAGTTATCTCCTGCTGGACATGTTCATTAGCACCATGGTTCAGGGTTACTACAATGAGCAGAAGAAATGGCAGACGGAACTGGACGGGGGTGAGTAATAGGGGTTATATATTGTACATCAATTATATGGAACACAACAAGTCAACATACATTTAACATTTTATTGGTTGAAAAAAGATGTCTGGATTTTTTTCTTTTCAGTTCCATGTTGTAGAAACTATTTTCAATTCAGTTTCAGTCAACAAAATATGACTTTGACAGGCCATTCTGACCATTAGCCTGGCTCGACATGTGGAGAGGGGTCTCCGAGGGCAAAGTAGTGGAGTTTTGCTTTGTCCCATTTCAGCGCCTGTGGACGACAGCTTCCACCTACTATACTCTCCATGGCGGCTCAAGGTCTACCCAATCGTCATCATCCTCAGCGTAGTGTTGATGATGTTTGAAAATTACAACATGCCAGCGGTAAGTACCATCTCATCTTCCCTTCAATGGTCTTAGTGTCGCTTATCATCTTGTTTAGTGAGCTAAACTTCACATATGAAATCCCCATCAACCCCAGCATTCTCCAGGTGCTCCGGGCGCTCAGGCTCTCCCATGGTACACACGCACGCCTCTGCTCAGTATGTGCACTGTGACACGTGGAGCGGCCATTTACTTGCTGTTGTTACAGTGCTCAAGACCAAGAAGCTTCGACTCCTGGTGAGGACGGTGATCAAGACGCTCCTGCAGGTGCAGAGCTTGATCTGGCTTTTCGCGTTCATCTTCTCCATCTACGCTTTTCACAGAGGCCCTGATGTCCCTCTACAAGATCTACACTGGTGACTGGAGCGGGATGCTCAAAGTAAAACTAAAGCTATATACCTACAACACTCATCTTAACTTTTTCATTGCGTTGTATTTTTTTTGTTGTTGCTTTTTTGTTATTTTTATTGTACTCTTGGTTGTTTTGTTCTGCACCTGTGATTACCTGCACTAACACAAATACTATCGCATTAAAGTATATCACAACCTCAGGCTCTTTAAGGCGGCCTGACGTCAGCAGAGGCGTCTCTCCTTCCGCTAAGGGTTCAAAGTGTTCTTTATTTTATACTACAGTCACCTTGACTTCCTTCAAGCTTTCATCAATCAACAAATCTACCACAAACAAGGGCTTCTGTATAACTTATACAGACTTTGCTATTCTCGTTCATCTAGCGTATTTTTAACTGTAGTTGCGTTCCGCCTCTATAAATGTGAAATTTGACTTACGACTCCAAAATGCAAAAAATGATGTTTTTTGTAGAACTAAAATTGTCCTCCCTATAACTTAGGTTTACGCATGGGTCCACTGACCTTAAGGTTAGGGCCAATGACTGGATTAGGCCATCTATCCCCCAACTCAACTTGGTTTAACCCCTTAAGCCCGACGGTCCCACCTGTGGGACCAAAATAGGTACTGCATCATAAACCTCTGTGGAGTACATCTTAAAAACTTATCACGAAGTTATTTTTTTAATTTAAGCAAAGTGTACACCCTAATGCACACAAAACAAACCATAATGTTAATCTTTATGCACATATTTATCTGTACAGGCCATTTTTATACCCCGTTGTTCGCAAAAGAGCGTTTTGAAAACCTTTGGTTTTGTACGAAAAGACGTTGTTTGCGTTGCCATTGAAATCCACGTACAGCTAAGTTTGTAGTCCTGTGAAAGGGGAGAAGTCACTGAATCTAATGATAACAATTACTCTAAAAACTACAACACCCCGGTGTTGCAAAGGGAACGCGTAAACACTGCGCCCTATTTCCGCTTCCGTGAGCTCTCTTCTTCGGCGCGAAACAGTGAACAGAGCGCACGTACTCCCCCTCGGTTTGGCGACTGCTGCGAGGTTTTGTTGTTGAGTTTCCGCGAAATATTTAGTTTTATTTCTTCGAAATCATGGCTAAGAAGATGTACAACATTGAAAGGGACATGGCGGAGATTTTAGCGGAGGTTCAGAGGCGGTCCGATGTGGAAGTGGAGGATTCGGTTGATACGGAGGACAGTTCGGACGACGATGATGAGCGGTCAGAAGATGAGGCGTTCATCTTGCATGTACCTGTTTACAAGTAAGTTTATTTGTTTGTTGTTATATTACTATTATTATTATTATTATTATTATTATTATTATTATTGTACATTATGTATTTTCAGATAGTATAATATAAAATAACACGCATAATTATTGTCTTTCACTCAAAATTCTAGCCAAGCTTGTTACTAGTATGTGATGTAGAATGTGGTGTCTGCAACTTTCTACTTTTCCGTGAAGACCCTCAAGACGCTCAAATGACAACATATGTTTACAGTAATAATAAAAATAGTAATAACAATAGACATTATGATAAAAAGTAGTTATTGAAGACGTTTTACAAATATTGAATTATTCAAAATCAATAGCATTTTTTTTGGAGGAGAATATGATTCATTTTTTTCCCTCATCAATAATTGTGTATGGATTTATTTTATCCTCACAGTTACTTGTATCTATTCAGGAGTGTTTGTGAAAAAACAAATGAAAACAAAGGAATAAAATGTTTAGAAAATGCACTAATGAATCCTAGTACTACAATAAAATGTTGCATTTTTATTTTGATCTTACATTTCCCTGCTTTCTATTTCATACACTAAATAATTCACGCAGCATGTTTTATTATCAATTACTGGGTAACAATTGCCTTTTTTTGTCCTATTTCCAAAGTGATCAAGAGGAGAATGGTGAAGCAGAGGGGAAAGATGAAGCAGAGGAGAACGGTGGAGCTCCATCTACCCACCGTGGTGCAGAGTCTCCTCTCTTTCTGAGGTTAGTGTGCTGATTTGTGTTGCAATACTCATCTAATACTCATATCTTGTCTGAAATCAGAAGTTGATGTAATTTATTTATATTGATGGTGATTATTTTTCTTACAGTGATGATGTTGGAGATGATGAGGACTATGCACCCCCTAAGCGGAAGAGGGTACCATCCACTTCATCTTCCTCCAGTCCTGCATCCCCTGAACCTGGGATAACACGAGGGGGGCGTGGAAGAGGCCGTGCCCGAAGGCGTGG
Organism: Gobius niger; assembly: GCF_951799975.1. Classification (NCBI taxonomy): domain Eukaryota; kingdom Metazoa; phylum Chordata; class Actinopteri; order Gobiiformes; family Gobiidae; genus Gobius; species Gobius niger. Next base: position 20,545,595 of record NC_136873.1, on the reverse strand, counting down.
AAGAGGCCATGCCCAAGGCTGTGGAGGGCTAGCGAGAAGGCGTGTTTTGGCTGCTGAAGATGCAGGGGAGGCATGGTGCACCAAAGAAGACCCGGATGTTGCACCGGAAAGCCCACCCTTTGAGCCCAAACATCCTCCAGGCCCAAGAATTGACGGCACCGTGAGCTGGTCTCCTTTAAGCCTGTTCAAGTTGTTCTTTAGTGACAGGGTGCTGCGCACTGTCATGAAGAATACTAATGAAAATGCAGCAAGGCGACTGGCAAGCGGCAAAAAATATAAGTGGTCCCCCTTGTCTCCGGACACTTTTTTTGTGTTTTTAGCTGTTATCATTTACTCTGGTTTGGTGCACACTCACGAAAGGTCTGACATGTGGAAAACCACCTTTCCCTACAACTTCCCCTTTCCTCGCTCTTTTATCACCAGGGACCGGTTTGAAGCCATCTTTTGGTCCCTTCATCTCTCTGATTTGGCTGAAGATGAAGAAAATGAGAAAAAAAAAGGAACCCCCCAGTATGATCGGCTCTTCAAAATTAAACCCCTCTACACTGAGATTGTTGATGCCTGCAAGTCCCATTTTCAACCGAACCAAAACATCACAATTGACGAGCGTATGGTTGCAAGCAAGGCCCGTATTGGATTTCGGCAATATATGAAGGATAAGCCCACCAAATTTGGCTACAAGTTATTTGTTTTGGCGGATTCGGAAACTGGCTACACTTCAAATTTTTTTGTTTACCAGGGAAAGGACAAAGAGCGCAGGGTCCAGAGGCAAGCGGAGGAGGGCCTCAGTGTGTCATCTGTGATGGACTTGCTGAACTTTGAGCTTCTGGGGAAAGGCTATCGACTCTATGTCGATAACTTTTACACAAGTGTGCCTCTGTTTCACAAGCTTGCGCAGAACCACACTGCAGCATGTGGCACCATTCGAACCAACAGGAAAGGCTTTCCCAAAACAACCCTGAATGATCTCCCAATCAGGCCACAAAGAGGAGACATGCGCTGGATCAGGAAAAACAACCTGCTCTTTTTGCGGTGGATGGACACAAAGGTCGTGAACGCGTGCAGTACCTTTCACAGCGCCTACAGCGGGAATGCTGCTCTCAGAAGGGTGAAAGGGGCAGACGGGCAGTGGCGTAGGACGGCTGTGGACATTCCTGATGCCATCAAGGATTACAACGTCTACATGGGAGGAGTTGACCTGTCCGATGCCCTTATTCAATACTACTCCGTCTTGAATAAGACCATGAGGTGGTACAAAACTTTTTTTTATCATTTCATTGACATAGCGGTAGTCAACAGCTATATCCTGTACAAGCGTGTGAACAAGTCTCCATCCCTCATGACCCACAAGATGTTCCGGGAAGCTCTCATGACGGAGATGGTAGCGCAAGCCAAAGCTCTAATTGCAGACTCTGCACCCCGCCCCACCCTGCGCAGCACATGCATGCCAATGTTCAGAGGAGACAGCTCATCTGAGCGGAGAAGGTGTGTGGTATGTGCTGCTAAAGAGAAGGAGAAGGCAAAGCAGATGCCAGGATACAAAGTGCAAAACATCAAGACACCCGTTTACTGTTCCAGCTGTGATGTGTCTCTCTGCTTTGTTCCTGGAAGGAACTGCTTTGTGGAGTTTCATGGCTTGTAAATGTAAATATTGTAAATGTAAATGCTGTTAGCAAAATGGTGTTTTAATGTAGCAGGACAACAGGATCTTGCATAAACATGTACCCTTTACACAGTGAGATGTGTGGCAAGAACGGATTAGGGGCACTTTGTATTACAAAAAAGTTTAAAAGTCCTTTATTATTACATGGACATGCCGATGTGTTTTGAAAGTACAGAGTCTTTGGCGGGGGCAAACAAAGACTCTGTACTTTCAAAATGCATCGGCGTGTCCATGCAAAAATTAAGGATAAACCTTTTTGTAATAGAACGTGTCCCCTAATCCATTCTTGCCACACATCTCACTGTTTAAAGGGTACATGTTTATGCAAGATCCTGCTATAGGCACTTTTATTTGAAAGAGCACTTATATTTCTTATATAATATATAATCATTTTATATATGTTTTAGACCTTGTTGACAATGTTGACAAACTTACTTCCAGATTGCTTCTCTTTCAGTAACACCTGGTCACGGGACTGTCTCGAAAACTGCTTCATTCTGTGATTTGCGTATCGTGTCTCAAAGCGGGTCATCGTTCAGAGCGTCTCACTGAGCTGCCTTTAGTGGCTAGGCGCTAAACAACGGAGGTTTTCTTGTCCGTATAGTTATGTAAATCATTAGTCATAGATAAATGTGCTGTATTTCCCCCATTTTCCATTGGCTTATTCTGACTGTGGGCCAGAATACATTTTGTATTTTCTTATTCTTCACAAGGGTCCTTCTTTTGAACAGATACAAAAGCAGGCGTGGAGCTGATCAGGCGAGGGAAACAAAAGGAGCGCCATCTACAGCAAATAGTGCCAAAATTAGTCCGTGAAGCACAGACCCACAATACAAAGAAAATTACTCGTGTTGGTGCTTCAGTCGTGTTTATGAGAAGTAATTAAGTTAGTAAATAAATAAATAAAGAAGTAATAACGTTTGTCCACAAGAGATCACTGTTCAAACAGAATGAAACAGCTCAGGGACTAGCTACAGCACTTTTTTGCTGTGTTACAAGACTTTACTCGCCCATCACTAGTAAAAAAGAGTTGTGTTATGTCTGTAGTTTCTCATAAATATTGATTTAATGGCTGTTTGAATCCAATTGAATGTTTTTTGTATATATCTGTCAACTGAATTTGCACATACAATTGTTCTATAGTTTCTCCAATTATTGTACTGTGCTGTGAAATGATATGAGATTTTATTTTATTAAGTTTGAATCAACCTTTTATATATTTGTACATATTTGACAGTTATTATTACCTTTTATATGGATGTTTTATATAATATTGATGTTTATGATTATTGTTATTTGACATTTATGGCATTTTGTGAGAGTTCTTGTAGTAAAAATACTCATTTGGTTACAAACTAATCTAGTTTGATGTCATGTGTATGAATTTCTACTGTGCACAATGGTGGTAATTGATGATGCGCCAACTATATATTCTTTCCAAAAGCACCATTAGATGGCAATTGACTCAGATAATGCTCATAAGTAGAAATATTCAACCAGTTTACTTTGAAAGTGGAAAAAAAAACCTTTGGCACACATTGTGCCAAAATGTGCCATTTTGTGCCAAATGAAGGGTTCGCCTGGTAAAATCATGTTTCAAACCTAGTGTGTAGGCCCTTCCATTCATCCAATTCAAATAAAATTTGGTAGAGGTGTAGTCAGCAAGTTACTTTAGATAACCAAAGGCATTTGTGTGCATAGAATCTGTGTAAACATGGTGTTACCCATTGTTATATATCATAAAACATCAGGCGGAGGTTAAAAAAAGTACAAATTACTCTAGATTAATCCTAATTTACACAGCCATAGTAACACAATCAATAATTTTAACATTGGGAATGAATTCCTCAGGTCCATAGCTGTCCATAGACACCAAGAACATGCATATGGAGTGAATTACTGAAGAGCCATTCTTGGTTTACCTTTGAGATTTCATTTTGGGTGTTTTTGTCCTCAAAAACGGCTAGGGCTTAACAGGTTAATGGAGAAATTAATAGAGTAAACTGATAATATTAAATTAAATTAAATGTTAAATTGTTTTAAAAGTCGGCTAAATTGCCTTAAAAATTGGGTTCAGCGCCCCCTGGTGTGTATTATACTTTGATCTGAGTCACTCTTAGGTCCACGTGTGTCCTTGATTAGCCTTGCTCTGACTGAATGCTCCCTGCTTGGTGAGCTTCTTATATACTGTGCGCCAAATCCCGCGTTGCTCTATCAAACTTGACCAAATTTGGATTTTAACTGTGAGCGGTTCCCCTCTGTGCACTGTCACGATGTTTCGGATCAACTAGTCCTTCTTCAGGCATTAGTGCACACTTCCTCATGACTGCTTGTCATGGTACATTATAGGCACGTCTTACGGTATTTCCCCAATTGGCTTTAAAGGCGTCTTATGATGAACGCTGGCATTTCCAACAGCCAGATAGGCGCTGGCGGAGTAGGTTTTTGAGTTAGACCCAACTCCCTAGTGGAGCTCGGTAATGCACGGGCCATATCTGCTGAAAGTTGTACCCTGAGGTTTTCCCAGTCGTGTTGTACACACCAAAATAACAAACTAAAATAACAAGCTAAAATAATCCAAAATGCAAAAAATGATGTTTTTTGTAGAACTAAAATTGTCCTTCCTATAACTTAGGTTTACGCATGGGTCCACTGACCTTAAGGTTAGGGCCAATGATTGGATTAGGCCATCTATCCCTCAACTCAACTTGGTTTAATGGAGAAAAAATAGAATAAACAGATAATATTAAATTAAATTAAATGTTAAATTGTTTTAAAAATCGGCCAAATTGCCTTAAAAATTGGGTTCAGCGCCCCCTGGTGTGTATTATACTTTGATCTGAGTCACTCTGGGTCCACGTGTGTCCTTGATTAAGCCTTGCTCTGACTGAATGCTCCCTGCTTGGTGAGCTTCTTATATACTGTGCGCCAAATCCCGCGTTGCTCTATCAAACTTGACCAAATTTGGATTTTAAAGGAGCTATATCATGGTATTTTAGCCATTCCAAAGTTAAGTACAGGCATTTATATGATATATTGTACCCAGAAGACACAACGCTTCGATTCAGTTAACTCCGCCCCCTCTCTCCGCACATACAACTTTACCGTAATATAAATAAACAGCAATAAGTGAAATTGCTTCATGATGCAGTTATACGGAGTGGACATCTGCAACACAGCTTCATAAATGGCTAACACACACATGCTAATATGCTAACACACACACTAATATGCTAACACACATGCTAATATGCTAACACACAAGCTAATATGCTAACACACAAGCTAACCCGCGTTTGGATTGACTCACCGCTCTGGTCCATCGCTGTTTACATTGTGGGACTTGCGTTGGTTATAAAAGTTAATCCACTTTGATTCTGGCGAAGGTTCACCAAACATCCATCAGAAACAGTCACAGAGAAACACTATTTTGGTGATAGTCGCTGAATCCCGGAGAAAAAAACAGCTGAGTGGCCTCTTCCTGAAAAAGGTTGAATAAACTCCGTAGCCAAACGCGCTTCTTTTTCTCCGTGACATTATCGTTAGTTAAGAATGAAGAACAGGTGTGTCCAGAACAAGTTATAACGAGCTCCATCTTCACAGCTGCAGCGCAAACATGACTGATCTGTTCAGACCAGGGTTGCCAGGTCTGGGCAGCCAAACCCGCCCAAAAATATCTTAAAACCGCGGAAAACCCGCGGACATACGGCGCGGCTGGAATTTTCAATATTGTTTACTAGTTAACAGAGCCCATGTGCTCCTGCAATGATGAGAAACCGCCCCTATTTCCCCCTTATTGAAAAAGCAGCTTACAGAGCCTTGGATTTGCCTTTGAAATAGTGATTTTGATCAAGTCAACATTGATTACAGCAAGGCAAAAAAACGCAGACAGTTTTTTTCACCCGCGGAATGGCTTTAAAAACCGCCCGCGGAATTGGCAACCCTGGTTCAGACGCTCAGGGGATGTGTTTGTTTTGGGCACAGCTGACCCGGAAGCACCTCGGGCACATCCTTTTTTATTTTTTTAATTATTTTTTTTCTCTTTGTTTCTCTCTTACGACAGAAATAATGAAAACGCTGTTTTACAAATTAAAATCAGGTCGTAAGCATAGAATTAAAGGAATAGGCCACCGTTTTTACATACTAAAATATGTTCTTACCTCACTTTAGTCGAGTTAATATATCCCCGTCTGGTCTTTGTCCGCGCGCTCTGTCACGCAAACGGAGCACATACGCAGCCTCTCCCACATGTCATATAGCTCCAAAAAAGCTCACGATAGAAGCTACCAAGCTCTTCCACGTGTTCCCTATTTAAATAAAGTTACGTGAAGTGTTTTCATGCGAAGTATATTTACACAGAAATGTAACATGTCGATTTTATAAGCAAATAAAAAGGGGGACTATATTGTGAGGCGTAATGATACGAGGAACACAGCGTCCGCGTAGTAACTCCTAAAGACTTCCCCCGCTCACTTCCGTCAATAACCTTTAGGAGTTACTGCGCGGACGTTTTACTCCTCGTATCATTACGCCTCACAATATAGTCCCCCTTTTTATTTGCTTATAAAATCGACATGTTACATTTCTGTGTAAATATACTTCGCATGAAAACACTTCACGTAACTTTATTTAAATAGGGAACACGTGGAAGAGCTTGGTAGCTTCTATCGTGAGCTTTTTTGGAGCTATATGACATGTGGGAGAGGCTGCGTATGTGCTCCGTTTGCGTGACAGAGCGCGCGGACAAAGACCAGACGGGGATATATTAACTCGACTAAAGTGAGGTAAGAACATATTTTAGTATGTAAAAACGGTGGCCTATTCCTTTAAGACATTGCATTACAGACGTCGAGCACTTCCGTTCCGCTGTGACGACACAACTGAACACTCAGTCGTTCACCAGGAGAGGGCGGAGCCTCAGAGAGCAGGATTCAGGAGGATTACTGAGAGCTGCGTGAATGAAGCCACAAACCACTCTGGGGGTGTTTTTGATAAGGAAATAGCAAAACAACATGGCTAAAAGCACCAAAAAGTCGATTTTGCATGATATAGGACCTTTAACTGTGAGCGGTTCCCCTCTGTGCACTGTCGCGACGTTTCGGGTCAGCTAGTCCTTCTTCAGACATTAGTGCACACTTCCTCATGACTGCTTGTCATGGTACATTATAGACACGTCTTACGGTATTTCCCCAATTGGCTTTAAAGGCGTCTTATGATGGACGCTGGCATTTCCAACAGCCAGATAGGCGCTGGCTGTTTATAAAAACTTCATTCATCTTTTATGCTTTTGTTCAATAATCTGCTGTTTGCGTTGAGGAGGAAGACCTCAGCTTTGGAGGGTGTGCGTCCAGTTCTTTGACTACATCTGGATGACTTGACGTGAGGTGAGCAGCGGTTACCAATCTATAGGCTCTACGCAAATGACACGTGACTTCTGAGCGGATCCTCAGTCGGCACTTGCGTATCCTGTCTGTTATTTCCCCATGAGGTCTTGTCTAAAAGAATAAATAGTTGAAGAAAACATCGCTGACAGTGAAATACTGGCTCGAAGTCTCTCGCTTCGTGTTAAAAACATAACGTTGAATGTAAATTCTTAACTGCAGGAAATGTGTGGATTTTTGAGGACTGTTTATTTCAGAGCTAAAGGCTAGTATTAGTTTATAGCTTCACAACAAAAACACCTCCAGTGAAGTATTTTCTCTGACACCATTTTTTAAACATGATGCAGTGGCTGTCCATCAGTACCTCACTGTCTGCCATGTAGTCAGATCTATTGGTCACGCTGTAAATAAAGTAAATCTGCAAATTCAGAGTGCCTCAGCAAATCCTCTTTCGCTTTATAGTATGCTTGGCCCCAAGAGCTCTAAGAGCGCCTAATAGGCGGCGTTCACGATTTAGAATGTGATGATGTCATAATGTCAGATGGAGGGCAGGGCCAATGCAACTCTATGGGAGAAATGTAGTTTTTGGAAGAAATCTCCAAAACGAAAATTGACAAATGTTTTTCCTCTGCAGTATTTGATCGTGATCGGATTCACAAACCTGTGATATTATTTTTTTGTCTGAAAGTCCTTTCTATTGGACAACATCATGGTCATGTTTTTGCATATTGTCACCACTTTTTGACATTTTTTAGAGAAAATAATTGGACATTAGTTCATATGTGCCGACAGAGGAGACAATGAACAGTTTTTGTTTCATGTGGATTCCTCCAGTAATGACTGAGATATGAGCCAAAAAACAAAGACATAAATATATGCATTTTGTCAGTTACCACCGTTACCATAGTTACCATCAGTTGACCTCCACCTCAATGTTAAACTATAGGCTCTTTAGAATGTTGTGATGTCACGTGAACGCTACCTATTTGTAAGTTTGTTTGCATTTACTATCCTACTACGGTGATCCAGCAAGCACTCTGCCTCTCCTTTTCTAATCTATTTATTTATTTGGACAAGACCCTTTCACAATCTTATGAAACTGATGAAATGACGAGGCAGGATGAGCAGAGCCGCCTGACAATTCACTTGTGTGCATATGGCGATGGGTAGAAGATTAATGTAGTTATGGAAGTATAAACTGCTAGTCAATTCAAATAATTGCACTTTCCCCCTCAGGTTGAGCCGTCTGCAAGTCTGTACATGAATTATCGATTTATTGTGCCTAGAATATTCTGTAAACCTGCTGCATAGGAGTATATGGTGCTGCTAGACTTCTGATCAGTAAATAACATGCTACCTGATGTTTCACCTGTTATGTTTGCACGAGCTGCTTATATAAATACTTACACTTGCTACTTATTATGCGGTTAATGCATTTGTTAATCCACCAACTTGCACTGCTTTGTGTCGTCGATACAGTATTGTATATACTCTGAGTACATTAAAGCTGATATTGTTTACATTGCTATATCTCGTTTATCTTTTTGGGGGGTTTTGACATGCATAGAAGTTTTATAATTAATGTTTAAAAGTCAGTTTCATGATGCACCACTGCCCCAAATACATTGGCATTACAAAACATTGCAATGGCAATAAAAGCTTATTCTGATTGTAAAAAGAAAGCGATCTGGAGGATGGTGTGCTTCATCTTCAATGACATGCTGAAACTGATTCACAAATTGGTTCTTGTTTCATTTTCTTTATTTTGGAGACAAACACTTGTGTGACATGTTTTTTGGACTGTATTTCAAATGAATAAATGAACTATCTTGCAATAGTAATGTGTATAATTATATACATCAGTGTCTATCATCTCTGAGGAGACAGTGAGGTGCTCTTCATATCATGACTAAATAGCCTATGACGATTTTATTACAAAAAACATAATATATATTTCTACTGGTATTTTATTCAGCTCGCTTGGGATGGTAGTATAATTTAGCCTTTAGCTACGATGCTAACACTTAAACTACTACAGTTTTGGAGATTCTTCAGGTTTCATATTGTTGAGCTCATGAGTTAAACCAGTAGAGCAGAGGCCCCTGCGATGCTCACACTTCCACAGGAGGTGGTACAGGGATCATTTCTGTAGAGAAACGGTGCGATGCTACAGAGCTAGCGCGCTCTCTCTCGATGCAGTCATGACAGCGAGCGAGTGCGGCGGAGATTTTTTTTTAACGTAGGATAGTTAGTACATCAACCAGTCACAAGTCATGAGAGTGTACCAACTATCCTACGGGGGAATAAAGCGTAAAGGCGACCGGTAACGGGAGTCTGTCAGTCCTGTCTACTTTGGGGGCTTGGTCTGAGACTGTAAACAGAGCAGACACCGCCCACACACTCACCCTCCCGGCGTCCCCCCAAAGCCTCCCGCCCATAGACTGTAGAAAATAATGGACGTCTTATGCTCACTCCTCCCCGTTTACCAGATTGACCACGGCCGTGGGGCAATTCATGGCGGATTTACAGGCTCCCCCTCCCCAGCTCTGACGAAGCATGTTCCTAAAAAGGACATACGGGCGGGATTTTCACCGTAGACTCGGCCCTTGCGTGACATGTAGCTCGCGCTGCTCCAATGCTAACAGTCCGAGCCTCATTAAATACGAGATTTCAAAAAATCATATTACGAAAACCAGCCTGGTTTCATATATTGTTATTAACCCAGCGTTATCTCAGGAGGAAGATCTAGCCTAGTCTAGTGTTGAAACAATTGAAACCAGGCTTTAAAGTAGTTTTTAACGTGTCTAAAGTCCAATGCTTTTCAATGGGGGCCTAGCGGCGATATGGAGGTACTGCAGCAACGGCGGAGCAATGGCGGCCCCCACGTTTGTGGTCAAAAAGCAGGGCAGCCAGCGGCCATTGCTCCCGCCTCGCCTCTTTCGCTGAGTTTTTTGAATTTTGGGAGTGGGTGGAGCAAGCTCTGGAAGGGGTGTTTAGTTCTTTAAGGTTAGGGCCAATGATTGGATTAGGCCATCCAACCCCCAACTCAACTTGGTTTAATGGAGAAATTAATAGAATAAACTGATAATATGAAATTAAATTAAATGTTAAATTAGGGTTAGGGTTAGGTCTATGAGTTAGACCCAACTCCCTAGTGGAGCTCGGTAATGCACGGGCCATATCTGTGAAAGTCGTACCCTGAGGTTTTCCCAGTCGTGTTCTACACACCAAAATAACAAACTAACATAATCCCAAATGCAAAAAAATGATACTTTTCTGAACTGAAATTGTCCTTCCTATAACTTAGGTTCAGGCATGGGTCCACTGACCTTAAGGTCAGGGCCGACGGTTCTATATGTATGGCAGGCCGTTTTAACATTTATTATTAAAACTTTACTATCCTTTATTACAGTTATGGATATCTTTAATTGTATTTTGTCTAGTCATATTTAATTTGGACTAGTAAAAATGACAGTTGCAGATACCTGAAACTCAGTTTTCACTCGTCTTAATTAGAGTTAGAGATATCCATAAGTGAGTTTTTACTAGTCAAAACTCAGTCATGGATATCTATAATGACGTCACTTAGTCATCACTACTAAACATCATGTATCTTAAATGACATCAGCACATATCCATAATTGAGTTCTTACTAGTAAAAACTACAGTTTTAGATATCCGTAACTTCATTCTCACTAGTAATAACTGCAGTTTGAGATATCCGTTACGTCATTTTTACTAGTAATAATTGTCACTCGCGGCGCCATTTTGAACGTGCTGCGGATCTGGCAACGCATCAAAACAAAGCAGCTTCACCAGACCACACCGGCGGGCTCGCTAAAGGTTGGTATTACTCAACTTATTGTTACTGTATGTTGGCTTTGTGCGTGTTTATTTACTTTTAGTGGAGAAAAAAAATTGGAAGTTGGTAAAAAATAAAAAAGTGACGTTAGCTAGCTACTGAAGGTGTTGGTGATTAGTTAGCTAGTGTCCCATGTGTCGTGTTCGTAGGTAAGTGTGTGGGGCTTTTTTTAAAAATAACCACGCAAACAAATAATGATCTAAGTTCTTCACAATCATGGTGATATAAATGCCCTTATTTTCACTGCTTGGCGGTGCAGAAGCACACAGGGTTTGAGCTGGAGCGGAGAGTTGAGAGAAAAGCAAACCAGTGACATCAGGATTACTTGTTTCAGATCCTTGACCCAGCTTTTGTTTATAATTGTCCAGATTGTTAATCACCTATTCTGTGTGTGTATTTTTCTATCCACTATAAGCGTCAACATTGAATGTGTCATGAGTGGATAAGAAAACGAGGCTTCCTCTGTCTAGCCATGAATGTAGTGGAATAATTTAAAATACAAAACAATAACACATTGGGCAAGACACTTCACCTACTTGCTTCCAGTGTCTGCGTACATTGGTGTGTGAATGAGAGTATGAATGGGTGACTGGTTCCTCACTGTAAAGCGCTTTGGGACTGGCAAAGATGGAAAAGCGCTATATAACTTGAGTAGACTTTTAAAGTCTCTTAAATCACGCATGTAAGTACACCACTGTATGCCTCTCTTTTGCAAATATAACGCTCAGATGGTTAAGACTTGTGGCTGTCATTGGAATGAGTTTTTTTCACCCTCCATCTTCTCCATTCTTTCTGCAAAACATGTGTCCTTTACAGATTTGGAGAGATGGTTGATCAAGGACATGGACAGAGGAGCACGGAGGAGATCGGTTCTCTCAAATGCCTCCATGTCATAGAAGAGTGTTTTCCTGAGGTTTGCAGCGGAAAACATCACCTACTGTATTGAACCTGCTTGCACAGACACCTGGTACGGAAGATGAAGGCACTTTTCACTGACTCACTTGGCTAAACTAATCATGTCTGGAAAATACTTTTTCGTAGGGATATGAACAGATGGAATCTAAATAAAATTCTATTGATATGAATTGATAACAATTGAAAATAAGACTATAACCTTTGTAGGGTTGGCAATGTTCAAATGCAGGTTGACAATAAGATAATTTGAATAATCGTGATTTAGTTTACGACTAAAAACAATTGTGATTTACCTATTTTCCTATAATTGAGCAGCCCTACATTTTATAGAGCATACTTAAAGTCAATGTGGTAATGAAAATGTAATTTGAAGAATACATCATCGTTTTACTTCAATTCTTATTTTTTTTACTTCACACCTAACAACTATTTGTAAATTGTGCCCCACAAGGTTCTCGGGACATGCCCTGACAGCCAGCCCCACCTGCAACGAGCTTGGATTATCAAAAAGGAAGACTTTGGGAAATGCACATTTACTTGTCATTGATTATGTACATTGAGGAGTAAAGAGTAAGGGCTTCCAAACTCTACAGTTGTGCGCTCTATGCACAGCCTGAAGTCAGGGGGAGGGGGGGGGGGATGCTTTAAGTGTTTATTTAAAATACTGTTGATGCAACATGACTCACACAGAAGTAGAGGAAGAATCATGGGGAAGGCTGTTAGTTTTAGTATTTAAATGACAAGTCCGAGTATTTGAAGTCGTGCACTTTCATCCACGTGCACTTTCTTGGAGTGCAGCACTGGACAGATGATCCCTGATGAACCTGTGACTGGGTTTATATAAAGAAATAACACGACACACGCATTAAGTCCTGCTGTAAATGGCATCCAAGTATTCCTCTCACATCATTAGTTGTTTCAGGTTGTTACACACACACACACACACACACACACACACACACACACACACACACACACACACACACACACACACACACACACACACACACACACACACACACACACACAGTAATAGAATGTCATGTTATCATAACTTGAAATATAGATGCAGTAAAGCAAGGATACACATAGTTAGCATATAGATTCTCCAGTCATATATTTTTTACATTCATTTGTGATCCTGGTTTGTTTGTTTTTTTGCACAGAAAGTAGTATCACACAAACACTTATCTGTGCTGCAAGTGCATACTGATGGATTTATAAATGTACACTTTGCATTTTTTGATTTTTGACTGTAGGTCACATCTCAAAAACATTACTGGAACCAGGAGTGTGGAGATCTTAATGACCGACCAGATTCACCAAATGAGGACAACGACGAGGTCTTGTGGGAGCTGAGGAATGCATTTGTTCCTTATACAAAGACACCTGATCTTGTTTTTCTTATGTACAATCAACCAAGCTCATAAGACAGGACTCAGGATAGGACAACTGCAGGTTTTTTCCTTCATACAAGCAGTGGAGGATTTACTCAGATTTACCCAGACTTTACTTAAAGTACAACTTCAGGAGTATAACATTTACTAAAAAATATCCCATGGAAGTGTTTCACGTGGATCGTACTGTGACAGCTTGTGACAGCTATATGACAAACCTAGTCAAACTGATTTCTGTAAAATAAAAGAATAATGTAATAAGTAATGTAACCTTTAACTTTGTACTTTGGTAAATACCGCTATATTTCCTTTCCTTTTTTGTAAAGCATGTCACACGTTGAACACAATACCTCTACATATCTGAAGTGCTGTATTTTGTGCCATGGAGAGGTTTGTATTATGTCATTTGTGCGATTGTTGATAATCCTGTTTTGAAGGTACACAAACATGCCATGGGAAATGTCAAATTGTGTCCAATGGACATCAAAATATCCCTTACAAATAAATGTTTTAATACAGACACAAATATTATTGCATCTAATAGTTTTATATACAAGGATTAAAATCGCCTGCACATAAAACGTTTTAAGATTCAAACTGAAAATCTAAACATAACTAATGAAGTGAAAAATGCTGGGTTGCTGTTCTGGTTATAATATAGACTATATATATCAACATACACAAACATAAATGTGTATTTCTATGAAGGTTGCAAAGGTGGCAACCATTGCAATCTTCATAAAAAAAAATATACATTAACAAAGGTATCGTAAAATTCATCATTACAGAGAAAAAAAAACACAAACCCCACTAGAGGGGGGTGTCGTCTTAATCAATCCAAATTAATTAGCGCCTCAACCACTTAGTTAACGCTGGAGAGGTAAAACTGGCCAAGCACAGTGTTAGTAAGTAAGTGCTTTGCAAACGGACATGGAAATACTAGTGTTAAGACAGTCCTGCCGCCACTGTGGGCCGACCTGAGCAGCAGAGACCCGTCTGGCCGCCCCAGCGCTCCTCCCAGACGGTGCAGAGGCTGCCGGTGTAACGTCCAGATGCACTTCTTTGTCGAATTGCTCTTTTTAGCGTCTCTGCGCAAGCGCATGACCGCTGCCTGTCCATTGGAACTGTTTAGCTCTTCAGCGCATGCGCAACCCTCTGCCGCTCTTTCCATCTTCAGACCCGAACGTGAGTTATTTTCTTTGCATACAATTTTACTATACTGGTGTAATTTGATGACTAAAATAAAGATGGTTGGGAGAATAATTGCTAGATTTTGATATATAACTATAGCCTATAGAAAGAGCAATGTAATACCGCGTAAATGTTCTACGGTGATATTTGGTTTCATAAAAAATAATCTATGCGTCGCACATGTCGTAGGTCAAGCTAATGTCTTTATGTAGCTTAATCGCCGCAATATAATTCCGCTGACTGAAAGGTTTATGTGCAGTCTAACCAAGTGATTTCCATCCAGTTAAAACTTTAGCATAGGGTGGTGTTTTGCTTCGGCCCACTCCATGAGCAGAACGTCAACTGCTCAAATAAACAAATAAACTAAAGTAAACATACTACTTTAACAAATCTACACAATTGTAGCCTTCATTTCGACGACTATCGTCATTCTCTGCTTTGAATTGCAATTATAATCGATCAATAGGCAAAACAACCTGTCGAGTTTTGATCGTCGATCTGAGCAGTCAGTGCACGCAGCTACTATACATCCTCATCATTTGTGTAAATACTCACACATTTAGATTTGATAAACGGTTATGATGAAATTATTTTTCTATATTTTGGTCATCAATTTCTTTTCACTAGTCATAATAACAATGTGTCCTTTTTTTATCCATTACAGTGCCAGATTGTCTTGCCTTGCCAGCTCTCTATCCTCTTTTCATTACATCCTGCTTAGTGATTCTTGGTTTTTGACCCCTGCCCGCTTTTTTGACATCGAATTTGCCTCACCCCTTTTTGATTTCTTTGCACATTTATATTGAATTGAACTGACCAAAGATGGAGAACAAGTGGAACGAAATTTTCAATTGTTTGACTGAAAAGACATACCCAGACGGCTGTTCTAAAGGCCAGAAAGTAAACTTGAAAAGATATGCTGAGAAATGTACTGTTAAGAGTAAGTATATTGTTTAATTTAAACTTTATTTCACAATGTGTTTGTTTACATTTATATGGATTTATTTATTTTCTGCAGATGGAGAGCTTTTCTATAAAAACAGAAGAGCGATTAAAGATCGAGAGGAGACGTGGAAGCTTTTTAAAGAATTTCACTCCTCTCCGATGGGCGGGCACACCGGCATAATAAAAACGCGTCATGCCCTGTGCTCCAGATTTTACTGGCATGGCATGACTGTCCAAATTGACAAATGGGTATGATTTGAGATATATATTATTATGAAGTGTAATGTTATTACATGTAGTTGTTTATATTTTGGTTTGTTAAAGGTATCGGAGTGTGACAAATGTCAGCGTGAGGGGAAGCCTTTGGCAGCTATGGTGCCTCTGCAAAACATAAAAGTACATTTTCTGTCTCGCTACTGCACTATTCACATCATAAATATATTGTTTAATTGTTTAACTTCTTAGGTGTCTGCGGTGTGGGAGTTGGTGGGAATTGATTTGACGGGGCCACTGCCCACTACCCCAGATGGCTACCAACATATTCTCACAGCAACAGATTGTTTTTCCAAATGGGTCGAAGCATACCCTTGGAAAACTAAATCTGCTGCTGAAGTTGTGTTCATCATTTATCGGTTAGGGTGCCCAAAACGTATCCTCTCCGATCAGGGACGTGAATTTGTCAATGAGGTATACAGCGTTTTTATGAATTATTTTCACATTTCATGGACTAAATGAATGTACTTGTTTTTAGCTTAACACCACTCTTTGTGACCTCATGCACATTGAGAGGAGCGTAACTGCAGCTTATCATCCTCAGAAAAATGGTCTGGATGAAAAAACAAATCACATAAAGCGGCAAGTTATTTTTTCTTAAATATTAAATATTGTTTCAGTGTCTAACCTGTTACAACAAAAGGCTTTTACATTATAATCTATTTTATTACTAGTACTTTGTATTCACCAAATGATGACATTCTCTCTCTCTCTCTTTCGCAGAGCTCTGATGAAGGTGGTCAATGATCGGCAAAACAATTGGGACATCTACTTGGAGGCTACTTTGTTTTCACTTCGATCGAAGCCCCAAAGCTCCACAAAACACACTCCGTTCAAACTGATGTATGGCAGGGAGGCTGTGTTCCCCGCAGAGGTCCCTGTGGATGTCCCAGTGAGCTCGGTTCACGCAACAGGTCATTTAATGTAGATTATCTACTGAAGTCATGTCTTTCTTTTCAGCTTTCCATTGTTCTTCCTGAGGAGGAGGATGTGGAGGAGTTTGTCACCATGAACCATGACGGGTTGGACACAAGTTTTAAAATAGCCAAGGACAACATTTCAAAAGCACAACTAAGGCAGAGTTTGGCCTATGGGAAAAGAAAATTAAAGAAATACAAAGGATTCCAAAACAGTGTGGGACAGGAGGTGCTCCTCTTTAATTCAAGGAAGCAGGGACGCAAGGAAGGTGAGCATTTTCCTTTTTTTCTATTTTACTTAGATTTACTTGGTACAGTCTTATGTTAGTAATCGCTATACTTTTTTTTTTTTACTTATAGGACGACTTGAGCCGGACTTTACAGGGCCTTACACAATCCATGAAATAAGTGGAAAAAACGTGTTACTGGTCAATGCTAATGGGGTTGTTCTGAAAAACAGACACAACATCGATCATGTCAAACCATACAAGCGAGATCCTGACATGGTTGGCCCTCCAAACAAACGGTACTTGGAGCAGATGTGTTTTTTTATACTTGTAGTGCAGACTTTTTGAGAAGCTCCTATTCGTTCTTGCCTTTCTTAAAATACACAAAACAGTGGTTTGACCTGTGCCTACACCCTGCCCTCCAGTGGTCAAACAAAATATAGATGCACTGTGCCCAAACATAAACAAGGACAAATGACAACAAATATAATTAACATCAAAGGCCCCTACTAATTTTAATAAGCTTGTTGAGAATGTACCAAAATCTTTTTGTGTTTTAAGCTTGTGAAATTACTTGTGAACTGATACTTGATGTACATATTTTTATGTTCTGAATTCTCCTTTTAGTCCGCACCTGGAGGATCATTATGTATGCCCCTCCTCGCCAATTAATGGTAAAAGTCATTTTAGTGTGAAAGAAAATGTTTGTACATTACTTATTTTGTCCTTACTAATATCATCTGATCTTGCAACTTCATAATCTGTCTTTAATGTCAGTGAATGGTCATTGTTGGAAATTGGACTTGGTTATATTGCATGTAACTGTTTGTCTACTAATCACCCTGTAGCATCCACAAGATGCATGCAAAAGCAAAGACATACAAGAGCGAGGTTGTAATGTAAAAAAGTTTGACCTGTTGGGTCGTTTTTTTCAGCCCACCCGAGTTCATGTTAAGGGTCTGGCCAGTTGAAACTATATGTTTGAAACATTGTGCATATTCTTGCATGCTGTTGCTTTCCTACTTTCTATCCTAATTTGCCTCTTTGAGAGCATTTGAAAGGATTCTTTGTTTCATGACTTTCAACACTCAATAAGGGACCAATTCAAAAATGAGGTTTACACACTTTTTTTTTAGTGATTCAAAATGACAAAAAGTATTTTGACATTTGACATTGTATGAAGTATTTAACATACTTTTTTTCAGAACAGTACAGTATAAATCATAGATGCTAAAACTAAATAGTATGCACTTAATAATATGAACTTTGACACCTAATAATACTTATGTAGAAATGTTTTAAGCATTGAAGGAGGCACTTGGAACTGGCTGGAAAGGTACAGAATTATAGGGAAGATACAAAGAAATATTTACAATAGATTTGTAAAACGACTGTGTGAAGCTCATTTCGGAACAGGGTTCCCTTGTGCAACACATTGCAATCAATCGTCTTCGAAAGTTCTTTGGTTTATCTATGTCAGTTTCTAATAGTTGTTTTTACTTTCAGTCAAATCAATTTGGGCTTCACAAGATGAAGGTTTTGTGGAAGCTGTTGCTGGCCCTTTTAAGCTCTTTGACAAGTCCTTCAGGACACTTGCTGGTGGAAATTGGCTCTCAGATGAAGTAAGACTTTTTTTTTGTATTTAAATGACCATTTCTTTGGTCATGTTCCAAATTGCATTGTCTGCTATGCAGGTCCTTGATGCAGATATCCATGTGCTGCACGAAAAACACCAGGTATGTTGATTTTTATAAAATTTGTATTGCATTGACTGTTTTT
Organism: Gobius niger; assembly: GCF_951799975.1. Taxonomy (NCBI): domain Eukaryota; kingdom Metazoa; phylum Chordata; class Actinopteri; order Gobiiformes; family Gobiidae; genus Gobius; species Gobius niger. Next base: position 20,527,045 of record NC_136873.1, on the reverse strand, counting down.
AGCAAATGCGACGTATTAGATTTACCATTGTTTTTCACAGAAAGTTTTTTATCATCTTAATGCGGTAGTTGCCGCAAGTCTTTTTGTGCGTGGAAGGATGCAAACATTTGTAAAGGTAAATTTGATTCATAACTTGTGTATTGTGTTTGTCACCATAAAGTTTCTTAATTTCCAATCAGATGAAATTTCCTGCGGAGGATCAGTGGCTGTGTCCTGTCAATGTGGGAGCGCACTGGATTCTTGTGGTGGTCAGCATGTTGAAGAAGGCACTAGTTCTGATAGACCCACTTTCAAATGAGGGTCGATATAAGAACAAAATTCTCAAAAACTGGAGGTTTTTAAACTCATATCAAACTATTTTTCTATATTTTACTATATTTACCAACATTTTCTCAACACTGCTTCATCTAACAGGAGGTTCTTGTGGAAGGTGGGCAGAGACAGTGACGAATGGTCTGTCAATATGATGGTGCACAACAAACAGGAGGACTCATCTAGCTGCGGGATTCTGGTTCTAATGGTAAATCAAGTTCTCAAGTATGTTTGCTTCTTTTTAAGGTCTTACTTTCACTGAATACTTACATAGTTTGCAGAAGCATACCTTGTCCGGGGAAATGTTGGACATGTCAGCACAGCCCAACAGGACATTGCAAGGGCTCGTATGAACGTAGCATGCTCCTTGCTCCAGAGAGGAGGTTTGATGGATCATCATAATACAGTACAACATTTAATTCTTTTTTAACAAATGACACTAAGAGAGACTTTCTTAAACGTTTTAAGGCAACGAGGACTACTGCGTTGTGTGTTCCTTGCATATAAGCACGAGCGGGCGTGAAAAGGTGACCTTTGTCATAGTAGTGTTTGAAGTTATTTTTGTTCTATGCTCTTCATGATTTTGTCATTTCTGACCAGGTGCAGTGCTCTGTGTGCACGAGGTCTGCTCATGTCCTCTGCAACCATGGAAATGAAGCGTTTATGTGCAAAAAATGCCAACATGCCAAAAGTCAAACATGTGTATAGTACATAAATTAACGCATTACAGCTTTCACATGACATCACAACATTTCTGTTGTAACTGCTAACCATCAAAATGTATCTATTGTATTGTTAATATCTGTAAATATGGGGCTTATCCCAATGAAACACAAACTTTTATAATGTCCAATGGCTTCTCTAACAAAGCATGTGAACTATGAAGGTGTCCAAAAGCAGTGACAAAACATTTGAATAAAATTGTGCCTGATGTTGGCCCATTGAAAGACTTTTAGCCAAAAGTTTTGCATGGCAAGTTGAGTAAAATACCACAAATATGGTCTAAAACATGTGCAGCTGCCTTTTTTTGGGGGGCTAAAAATTTTGTAAATCTTAAATGGACAATGTAGCGATTTTTTTGTTCTGTAGGCTTATATGTAGTATTAAAATATAGTACATAAAAATGTAATTAAAAAGCATACAATTTGAGTTGCTACTGCCTGTAGAAATCCTGTAATAAAAAGGTGGTCATTGAAGAATCCTAATTTGATTCCCTTTTCTATTGATGGTGTTACATAATTTCACGTTATAATACTGACGAATCTACAAGGAAACGTGCCCTGAATAAATTATATATAATTACTGGCCGTCCAGTACTGAGTACTGCTGATGAATGCTATCATTTGTAAAAGTGGCATATTAAGCGATTTTATTGAGTATTTATTCACGTTTGTGTAAGGTGTAACTGCGTAATATAATGAGGGGGAAAAAGATACACAGGCAAAAGTGGCATATTAAGTGATATAAATGTTACTAAGCATTTATCCACGTTTGTATAAGGTGTATCCAGTGATGTACCTGAACGCGTTCATTGAACGAAAGTTCATGAACGCGTTCATATTTTGGGCGAACGTGAACTGAACGCACAGTGTTACTGCCTGATGAACGACACCATGAACGTTCATTCTGGTGTCCGTGAACGGCATTACCGTTCTATTTACGTTCGTTCATTATGGAGCCAGATTTCTTATATCAGTGAATATAAAACCCCGCTGCGCCGTCAGTTTACCAGCAGCTCTAAACTCTGGCGGGTCCGCGGTGTAGCTCACGCTCGCTCCGCCCCCGCGCCCACGGCCCGACTGTGTCCAGTTCTGAGGCGCTGAACTCTGCTGTTTATGGCTCTGGCACAGGCCCTGGCACCGGTAACCAGCGGGTCTGCACGGTGCCCGCGAGCAGCCACAGAGTGAGGCTACGAAGCGAGTTTCCCTTTCCCTCTGCTCCGCGGTGCCACTCATTTGCATAAAGCCACAATGTGGAGTTTTTAAACTATAAATTAGCTCCTAAAACAATCTTATTCACATGATTAATTTACCAAATTAAAACAAATGCAATGTTTGTAGCTTCATTTTCCACTAAGAATTTTCCAATTAAACTAAAAAATAAATAAAAATAATAATAATAAAATAAAATATGATTAGCAAAGACATCCAAAATCCACTCATAAAACAGTGACAGGCTGACATGAAAGAGCTTTAACACTAAGTGAGGAGCCATAATATGTTTGACTCATGGCTGAAGTCAACTTTCTCCAGCTCTACCAAGGTTGGCAAAAATACCTCTCAAAATACTTAAGATCGTTGCTTCCTGAGGAGGGGAAATATACTTCTCACCTTTTTCACCCCGATCCGTTTTCATGCCTCAATAATAGCGCGCAGCAAAAAAAAAAAAAAGAAAAAAGAACTATATGAACTAGTTCATTTTTGGAACTATGAACGAACTATTTACTTTAAACAATTAGGAACTATGAACGAACTAGTTCATTTTGAAATTTGTGAACTGAACTTTGAACTAGTTCATGTAGAAAATGAACTTTCCCAACACTGGGTGTATCTGCGTAATACAATTGCAAAATTCTGAAAAAAATCAGGATGAACGCCCAGGTTAAGTGTTTTCTACAGAAAAGCCTAATTCGATAGATCTGTCCAACTCGACGCATAACCTTGTCAATTCACACTGACTATAGATTATTCAGCGCATGCGCAGAAGCGCTGAGAAGTGCGAGTCGACAAGTAGTGAGTTTCGATTGTACACCGGGTTTGTTCCAGTCCCAGAGCGCGGTCTCCCTCCCGCAGCTTTCCCTTCAAAATATACTGTCAAATATACTGTCAATGAGCTCTCCCCACTCCACAACAGTCCCCCACCATCCTCCGAGTAGAGCACAGGCAGAGCCCTGCAGTTCATCCACTCCTGGACTATCCTTCCACCGAGCTAAAACCTCTAAACTAGCGCTTTCTAGCAACAACAAGATATGTATTTGTAAAAAAAGAAGTGGAAAGTAACAAAACCTATAGGTTCAATGTTCCACGTAAAGCAACTTTAATGGATTTAGCAAAAGCTATTTTCACCACGAGAAGCCTCTTAACCTTTTAGATGCTGCCAGATTTGTAACGCAGACTCTTATACGGTGACGTAATTGACGTCATTTTTGATATCTCTTACGTCATTTCCACTAGTAATAACTCCAGTTATGGATATCCGTAACTGAGTTTTCACTAGTAATAACTCCAGTTATGGATATCCGTAACTGAGTTTTCACTAGTAAAAACTACAGTTGGAGATATCTGTAATTGAGTTTTGTCTAGACAAAACATCTATTGAAGATATCTTGAATTGTGTAAAGACCTAATAAAAATGAATTGCGGATATCTGTAACTTAATTAAAGATATCTCGAACTACATTGTTACTAGTAATAATTACAGTTAGAGATATCTGTAACTCAGTTTTGACTAGTAACAAAGCCAATTTAAGATATCCATATTTGTTTGAGTATAGTCAAAAAGCAGTTTTGTATATACCTAAAACATTTTAAAGATATCTTTAATAAAGTTGAGTTTTAGATATCTCTATCTAGAATTATGTCTAGTAAAAATTAGGTTAGAGATATCTCAAACTAGAGTTATTACTAGTCATAATTCAGTTACGACTAGTAATAACTGAATTACGACTAGTGAAAATGACAGAACGGATATCCGTAATGACGTCACCCATAGAAATGAATGGGAAATATGATGTCATTTGCACTAGTAGAAATGATGTAACAGATATCCAAAATGATGTTGAGTATAGTAAATAATAATAATAATAATAATACATAGGTCTTATATTTTGTTGTGTTGTTGCTGCTTTTCGGGCTTTTGTTCCTTCTGTTGTGCCTCTTCTGTCACGTTTTGTTTGTCACTTTTTGTGTGGCTTTTGCATCACTTCTTTCATTACTTTTCTGTCGTGTTTTCATCACATTTTCGCTTTGAGATTTGCGTAATGCAAAACTGGAGAAAATGTGCTCGGTCCAGGTGGGGTTTAACAGGTTAAAGCCCATTGTCATGCTTATGAGATGTTTGTGAATTCTTACTTATCTAAGCAGTATTGTTTTTGTTGTTTGTTGCAGCTATGAGATTATGAAAGTGACATCCACACCTATGAAGCATGGCATGACTGCTGATTTGCCACTTCCATCAGCATCCAGTGTTTATTTTATTATTTTATTGACCTTTATTTAACCAGGATAGTCCCACTGAGATTAAGAATCTTTTTTTCAGGGGAGTCCTGGCCCCAGAGGGGAAATTTCATCTGGATCACAATCAGAACAGTGAGTCAAATAGGGCACATCTTCCACAATATTCGTTATTCTCTGTGTTTTAAAGCTGTAGTACATAATGGCTAAGCCAGTATGTTATAAATTGAGCTGTGCATATTTTAAGCAGCTAAATATGTTATCACAATATGTTATGGAAAAAGGGAAAAGTTTATGAAAAATTGGGTCGGTTTGGGGTTAACGACATAAAAGTAGTATAGTTGAATACATTTAATGAGGCCTTTGTGTGTTAGAATTAACCAGGCTTTTGTGTGGTGAAAAGTGTGGAAACTTTGACTGAGCGGTCCGAGAGATCAGCTCCCTGTTTAAACAATGTTCCATTCAGTGTTTGGCCGTGGGCCATGTATGTGATATGTATGAAACACATTGTAATACATACTTAGTGAACATGGGGTCACGTAAAAATGGGCCTTAACCAAAAATTGAATGGAAGAGGGCAAGCAATAAGACGGGGGGCCTCCTCTCACAGACATTAAACTGTACGAGCAACAATCGAACCTGTGTTTTATTCCAAACTCATGACTGTGACTCAGAACAAGGAGGAGGGGATAATGTAAACGTATATAAGGGGATGTTTTTCGTTGATTCAGAGGCTTTTTGGCACCTCGAGATAAGGTTGTACTGGCTGCGTGTTTGTATTGCTTTGTAATCTTTTATTAAAATCCACAAAACGCAGTACCTGTCCTCGAGTCTTCTAATTTTAGGTCGAGTCCACTTCTGACTTAGTATCTTTAGGAATATTGACCTTGTATGCCATCCTCCCACACGAGGACGCATAGTTAAGGCCAATATTCAGTAAAAGTTCTGTTTTTCTTCAAACCTGAGAGGGTCACGACTGGGAACAGAGTAAGTATTTTTGCTGCATGGTATATCCTGTGGGTGTAGGGAATAACCTTAACTTGTACTATGGAGAAACTGTGTTTTTATCTGAGTCGTAAGTTCGAATTTCACATTTATAGAGGCGGAACGCAACTACAGTTAAAAATACGCTAGATGAACGAGAATAGCAAAGTCTGTATAAGTTATACGGAGGCCCTTGGTTGGGTAGATTGTTGATTGATGAAAGCTTGAAGGAACTCAAAGTGACTGTAGTATAAATTAAAGAAGACTTTGAACTCTCTCAATAGATACGGGAAGTATAAGCAGAGGGTGCGTGTCGGGCTTCTGTCGTCAGCGGGAGGAGAGACGCCCCTCCCTGATGTCAGGCCGCCTTTAAGAGCCTGAAGTTGTGATTTACTTAATGCAATAGTACTTGTGTTAGTGTAGGTAATCTCAATTATAGAACAAAGCATGCTTAATGTTTTCAGTGTGGATGACTTTGCTATGGCTGGTGTTGGAGACCTTGAAAGGAGTCCAGTTGACGAGGCATCCATACAGCAGCTGGATGCAAGGCAAGGGAGTAACTTCATGTTCAAAGTTGATGGGGACATGCTGTGGCGGGGAAAGGTGGTCAACCCAATCACCACCCGATGTTTTTTTTTTTCTTCTTCTTTCTATGCTACAAATAAAGTCAACTGCAGACTCTCCCTTCCACCTGGCCTTTATCCTCAGAATCCTCATTGCCCTCAGCTGATGAATGAGTTTCCTTTGAGACACATACGTTAAATTAATATCCTCTGTAAATAAACATTTGCACTGGTTTAATGTAGTGGTTCTCAAACACCAAGTACTTCTGCTTTAAAATATCAGACCAACCACTTCACAAAATATTTGAACCAGGCCAAGATATAAATATAAAAAAAAGGGGGAAAAAAGGCTAAACCCGATCTGACATAAACCTAAATATGACAAGAAAAAGAAGAAAACAAAAAAATCATGATATCTATGACTAAACCAGAAACACACTGGACTTTAATGTATTACTAAAACATAAATGAAATCCTCAATAGTTATAAATCCTAACAGTGGTACACGTACCACAGCACCTGCAAACTCCCACACACACAAAACCATGCGCGCTGCTTCTGGAGAACGACTCTTTTAGGACATTTTTTTTATGAACAGGAGCGCGCGTGGCTCGGTCAGCGCTGTGGGCGTGGCTCGGTCAGCGCTGTGGGCGGGGCTCGGTCAGCGCTGTGGGCGGGGCTCGGTCAGCGCTGTGGGCGGGGCTCGGTCAGCGCTGTGGGCGGGGCTCGGTCAGCGCTGTGGGCGTGGCTCGGTCAGCGCTGTGGGCGGGGCTCGGTCAGCGCTGTGGGCGGGGCTCGGTCAGCGCTGTGGGCGGGGCTCGGTCAGCGCTGTGGGCGGGGCACATTCACTTCTCAGTCTCCGTCAGGGGACAGCTTCAGTGTCTGAGAGTAAAACGCACACTTGGAACAGTCTACGCGGTCTTTCCCGTGGACTTCAGCGCTTTGTAATACAGATTGTTTCCCGCCTGCACCTGTCACTGCCTTTGCCCAAAACCGCTCTCACGCTGCTGCAGGGGGGGGAGGGAGAGAAGCGTTCGGCATTGTGATCTCCCAGAGCGGGGATGAAGGGATGAGGACGGTTAATAAGCCTCTATCATTATTCTCAGGCCGGGTTTTATGTTGTGCTCATGTAGCTACACCGGAGCTGAGAGCACAGCTGAGAGGGAACAGTCGGTCTGTTGGTGGGACAGAGAAAAAGAGAGAGAGACGGATGAGCCTGTGATCTCTCGTTTTCAGGGGAGGAAATAGTTTGTAGTGGTTCTACGGTAATTCTGCAGGCCTTCTAGTGGTTATACGGCGCATACCTGCGTATCAAGTAGACTACACCACTGCCTAGTAGCAATAAGTCAGAAAAACAATGAGCCTACATACATGCTTTGTCATATTGAGCTGAAGTTGTCAGTCTGACATAACTGAGACTTACATGTTGTTGTTGGAGGAAAGAGCCACGGATGTCTTGTTTTTTTTCCGGTGGCATTTTTAACAAAAGATCGATGTTTTTCGAAAATAGCAACTCCTCATGTCACGTAGTTACGCACGCCATCAAAAGCCACAACCAATCAGATTGCATCTATCCAATCAAGCAACCGAAATGCTGGGGCAGCGGGCTTGTCTAGCATTTGCGCACTTTCGAATGGCGTCCGCAAATGTAGAAAATTGGTTCAAAATATTGGTGGGGACTGTCCCTGCCCAGCCAAAGTTGGTGGGGACATGTCCACACCAGTCCTTCAGGCAGTTACGCCCTTGATGCAAGGTATAAGGCTTTCTACTCTTTTTGAACACATGTAATGTCTGTTATCACTGGCACATGTCTGACACTCTTTGTATGTAGTATGACATCGCTGGACTTGAATGCTAGTGCAATTGATTATGAACATTGGTATGGTGGGGAAGAACACATTCTTCAAAATCCAAGACACATACTGTGTGGACACCATAGAGGACTTCTGGGAGGAGAAGCGGAAGGTTATTACATCCCGTCTACAAAACAAACCAGATTTAGTTGTGCTTGGTAAGTTTCACCTCTGATTTCAATTTTTCATTTATTTTAAAGGGGGGGTATTATGCAAAATCGACTTTTTCAAGCTTTACATCATGTTATTAAGTCATTCCCTCATTAAAATCATGCCTGAAGTATTGCCTTAGCACATTCACGTATTTTCGAGTAATCTGTAAAAACTCTGATGGCGGCCATTTTAGGGATAAAACGCCTGATTCCTTCAGGGAACGCCTCGAACCTCCAGGATACGCCTCCGACCTTTCGTCACCAGCCGAGTAACCAACCACTGCCCCTCAGCAGAACCCCCTCCCCGCAGTGTCTAGCCCTAAGATGTAAACAGAGTCATCATGGAGGATTAGCTTCATGTGTTGTGAACCGGAGCCACAGCAGACTTTTACAAAGACACACATCAGTGTTTCTGTTACCGAAACACCCAGGATTAAAACCGGTGACAAGAACACTTATTTCAGTGTCTGGTTCTGCGCTGGGCCTTGATGATGCACAGAGCCTCCGGAGAAAGCTAATGCTAAGCTAAACCTCGAGTCATCACGTGAAAACGAGAAATATGCACAAATAAAGTCAATAAAACCACCACACACATAAAGAACCGTTTAACAATGATCACACACGGAGCCTGGCTTGTTGATTTGGAAGTTTATTGCTCACATTTCATCTACAATGGGTCATAGCCGAGTGGCTTTCTCCTGGAGCTAACAAGCTAGCCGCGACAAGCTAACGGGAAAATTCACTGAATACAAGCAGCATATTATGCATTGAAAACGTCACTAAAACAGGCAACTGCTTGAAGCAGCCTTTATGATGATCACACACGGAGCCTGGCTTGTTGATTGTGTAGTTTATTGCTCACATTTCATCTACAGTGAGTCGTAGCCAAGTGGTTTTCTCCCGGAGCTAAGGCACTATTAGCCGTGACAAGCTAACAACCTTCACCTTCACAACATTCATTGAAAACAGGCAGCATATTATGCACAAATAACGTCAATAAAGCAGCAACTACTCGAAGCAGCCTTTACGATGATCACACAATGAGCCTGGCTTTACACATTTGTGGTTTATTACAGACTTTTCATCAACAATGAGCTGTAGTCGATTATAACAAGCTAACGGGTAACCTCGATAAACCACTGTCCACCTGCACAGATAATGTCCGTCTTTTGAATCGTATGGGCTCCTGCAGATCCTGGTGTCGTCCATGGGGGTATAGTTAGAGATCCATAGGGCATGGCAGATGCAAAGAGAAGCCTCCAAACAGCAGTTATTTTTCAGGCAAGAGCCCCTTCCAAGCGTCCGGTGTGGAAGGTTCGTCTCCAAATAATATCCTGTGTGGCCATTGTTCACAAAGTGATAAACAGTAGCTCCTTTCCAACAATAAAAATTAAAATGCACCGATCATAGTTTCAATACTGTTGAGACAACGAGCGCAGTGTTGTGATGCCACAGACAGCGTGTGGAGGGGGCGTGTCGCAAAGGGTCAGAGGTTCTTAAAGAGACAGAGGCCTATTTCAAGTCATTTGCTACCGCCATTTTGAAAGAGCAATTTTATACAAGGCAGTTATTCTAATTTACTGCATTGACAGACCAACAGAAGGTTTCGTCATCATTGTAGTGTGATATAGACTGGTGCTATGTGGCTGAAACAAGCATAATACCCCCTCTTTAAACACTGCCTTGCGAGCCTGACAGCAACGTTAGCAAAAAGCACATTTAACACATTTAAATAATTGGCACATTTAAATAATTGGCTGAGCAATTAGTTAATCAATGATTAAAGACCGTTTTAATTTGACAACATCAAAATCCCCGCTTTCCCACATAAAATCCACATGAACACAAACCAACTGGGGACAATGATTTCGGCCTTTTTTGTTTTGATTTTGAGAACGCTACAGTATATCTGTTAAAAAAATCATCCCAAGTGTTTTTCTGAATTGTTTATTGTACAATTGCTCATTGTGAAATAGCATGTGTAATAATAGTAAAAATAACAACAAATACACTCTCAGAAGAAGAAGTGAGCACGCTCGCAGTAAAGACACATGCTGTTGAGGGTTCAATTGCTGGGTTGCAGGTGACATCACAACATTCTAAAGGCCTATACTATTATATAGAAGAAAAGGACATTTTTGGTCTTGTACAGAGAGATCATGGTGACTGATATTAATGATCATTTTTCAAATCCATACAATTTCTTTTTAGCTACGACTTTTGGAAGCGTAGTGCTGTTAATGGGAAAAACGGGCTCCCGCTGGGTCACATGTGACATCGTCACATTCTAGAACCTGCAACCCAGCAATTACCTATCCTCTGATGTATGTTTTAATGTACTTTAATGAACAGGTTTTCATACATAAGTTATGCAAGGCTGCCACTGGACGCATACCTCTTCACGACCCTAGTAAATAACATACAGAGGTCATTAAAATACATAAAAAAAACACACATAAAATCAAATCAAACTTTATTTCGAAAGCGCTTTTCATACCGAAAGGTATCACAAAGTGCTTTACAGATTACAACATTTAAAACAATATGCCTGACACACCCTCCCATCCGTCCCAATATATAGAAACGTTACACATACACACACGCTGCCTGCGCCGGGAGTAGTCATCCAGCACAGATAAAATGATACACTGTGTAAATGCCAATTGGTCCTAAATTAACTTAGCACTTCCACCTACATTAGGAACGAACAGCGCTTTTCTATCAACTGTCGTTGTGCCCTTGTGCAATACACTTAACTCACCTGAGTGGTCACCCATTCACACTCTCATTCATACACCAATGTATAGAGACACTGGAGGCAAGGTGAGTTAAGTGTATTGCACAAGGGCACAACGACAGTGTCTACCAAAAGGAGTCATGATTCGACTCTGGGCCACTGTCACCTGATGTTTCTCCTTAAAGGAACAGGCCACTGTTTTTCCATACGGAGATATGTTCTTACCTGAGCTTAGACGAGTTCATTTGTGCCTGTCTGGTCTTCACGCGTGCCCTCAGTCACGTCAACACAGCGGAGCACTTGGGCGTCCGCAAAGTAAAGTGCAGATATTACTGTGTGGATGTCGAACTACTCCTGATATTATTACGTCTTACAATATAGTTCTGCTTTTTATCCACTTAGAAAATCCACATGTTTCATTTTGTGTAATTATAATTTATCGTGTAACACTTCACCTGACCATGTTTAAGGGGAAACGTGGAAAAGTTTGGTAGCTTCTATCTTCACCTGGTTTGGAGCCATAGAGGAGAAGAGGCTAAATGCTAACGCCGCCTGTGCTGTGTTGACGTGACTGAGGGCACGCCTGAAGACCAGACAGGTACAAATGAACTCGTCTAAGCTCAGGTAAGGACATATCTCAGTATGGAAAAACGGTGGCCTGTTCCTTTAAATCTTGACAACAAACCTCCCTCACTCTTTCCCTGATCATTTTCTTGACAGGGTAGAACTCAAGATTATGATGCTGGCATTCTGAAATGTATTGAGAAAAAAAATCATTTCTGTTATGTACATGTTTTTAACACGCGTTTAATATTAAGAAGTACGGTCAGTCATTTAAATTATCATTTAGGTTTTTTGGCCCTTTTGGTTGCAGCTTGTGGGGGGGGCAGCAGTAGAAGAGAGGTCAGAAGGAAGAGTAAGTGAAGAGGACGAGCTAGGAAGAGGGGTGACAGTGGTCAGTTCTGAAGATGAGATTACAGTTGTGCAAGGAGGGATAGGAGTAGTGAAGGTAGAAGAGAGAGGAGCAGAGGCAGGAGAGGAGCTGACAGGGGTGAGAGTGGTGAAGGTAGAAGAGAGAGGAGCAGAGGCAGGAGAGGAGCTGACAGGGGTGAGAGTGGTTAAGGTAGAAGAGAGAGGAGCAGAGGCAGGAGAGGAGCTGACAGGGGTAAGAGTAGTGAAGGTAGAAGAGAGAGGAGCAGAGGCAGGAGAGGAGCTGACAGGGGTGAGAGAAGTGAAGGTAGAAGAGAGAGGAGCAGAGGCAGGAGAGGAGCTGACAGGGGTGAGAGTGGTTAAGGTAGAAGAGAGAGGAGCAGAGGCAGGAGAGGAGCTGACAGGGGTAAGAGAAGTGAAGGTAGAAGAGAGAGGAGCAGAGGCAGGAGAGGAGCTGACAGAGGTGAGAGTAGTAAAGGTAGAAGAGAGAGGAGCAGAGGCAGGAGAGGAGCTGAAGGGGTGAGAGTAGTGAAGGTAGAAGAGAGAGGAGCAGAGGCAGGAGAGGAGCTGAAAGGGGTAAGAGAAGTGAAGGTAGAAGAGAGAGGAGCAGAGGCAGGAGAGGAGCTGAAAGGGGTAAGAGTAGTGAAGGTAGAAGAGAGAGGAGCAGAGGCAGGAGAGGAGCTGAAAGGGGTAAGAGAAGTTAAGGTAGAAGAGAGAGGAGCAGAGGCAGGAGAGGAGCTGAAAGGGGTAAGAGAAGTTAAGGTAGAAGAGAGAGGAGCAGAGGCAGGAGAGGAGCTGAAAGGGGTAAGAGAAGTTAAGGTAGAAGAGAGAGGAGCAGAGGCAGGAGAGGAGCTGAAAGGGGTGAGAGTAGTGAAGGTAGAAGAGAGAGGAGCAGAGGCAGGAGAGGAGCTGAAAGGGGTGAGAGTGGTTAAGGTAGAAGAGAGAGGAGCAGAGGCAGGAGAGGAGCTGAAAGGGGTGAGAGTATTTAAGGTAGAAGAGAGAGGAGCAGAGGCAGGAGAGGAGCTGAAAGGGGTGAGAGTGGTTAAGGTAGAAGAGAGAGGAGCAGAGGCAGGAGAGGAGCTGACAGGGGTGAGAGTAGTTAAGGTAGAAGAGAGAGGAGCAGTGGCAGGAGAGGAGCTGAAAGGGGTGAGAGAAGTGAAGGTAGAAGAGAGAGGAGCAGAGGCAGGAGAGGAGCTGACAGGGGTGAGAGTAGTTAAGGTAGAAGAGAGAGGAGCAGAGGCAGGAGAGGAGCTGACAGGGGTGAGAGTATTTAAGGTAGAAGAGAGAGGAGCAGAGGCAGGAGAGGAGCTGACAGGGGTGAGAGTATTTAAGGTAGAAGAGAGAGGAGCAGAGGCAGGAGAGGAGCTGACAGGGGTGAGAGTAGTTAAGGTAGAAGAGAGAGGAGCAGAGGCAGGAGAGGAGCTGACAGGGGTGAGAGTAGTGAAGGTATAAGAGAGAGGAGCAGAGGCAGGAGAGGAGCTGACAGAGGTGAGAGTAGTGAAGGTAGAAGAGAGAGGAGCAGAGGCAGGAGAGGAGCTGAAAGGGGTGAGAGTAGTGAAGGTAGAAGAGAGAGGAGCAGAGGCAGGAGAGGAGCTGAAAGGGGTGAGAGTAGTGAAGGTAGAAGAGAGAGGAGCAGAGGCAGGAGAGGAGCTGACAGGGGTGAGAGTAGTGAAGGTAGAAGAGAGAGGAGCAGAGGCAGGAGAGGAGCTGAAAGGGGTGAGAGTAGTGAAGGTAGAAGAGAGAGGAGCAGAGGCAGGAGAGGAGCTGAAAGGGGTAAGAGTAGTGAAGGTAGAAGAGAGAGGAGCAGAGGCAGGAGAGGAGCTGACAGGGGTGAGAGTAGTGAAGGTAGAAGAGAGAGGAGCAGAGGCAGGAGAGGAGCTGAAGGGGGTGAGAGTAGTGAAGGTAGAAGAGAGCGGAGCAGAGGCAGGAGAGGAGCTGACAGGGGTGAGAGTAGTAAAGGTAGAAGAGAGAGGAGCAGAGGCAGGAGAGGAGCTGACAGGGGTGAGAGTAGTGAAGGTAGAAGAGAGAGGAGCAGAGGCAGGAGAGGAGCTGAAGGGGGTGAGAGTAGTGAAGGTAGAAGAGAGAGGAGCAGAGGCAGGAGAGGAGCTGACAGGGGTGAGAGTAGTAAAGGTAGAAGAGAGAGGAGCAGAGGCAGGAGAGGAGCTGACAGGGGTAAGAGTAGTGAAGGTAGAAGAGAGAGGAGCAGAGGCAGGAGAGGAGCTGACAGAGGTGAGAGAAGTTAAGGTAGAAGAGAGAGGAGCAGAGGCAGGAGAGGAGCTGACAGGGGTAAGAGTAGTTAAGGTAGAAGAGAGAGGAGCAGAGGCAGGAGAGGAGCTGACAGGGGTAAGAGTAGTAAAGGTAGAAGAGAAGAGGAGCAGAGGCAGGAGAGGAGCTGACAGAGGTGAGAGTGGTAAAGTCTGTAGCAGAGAAAGTAGAGGAGCTGAGACAGGGGAGAGCAGAGGGAACAGGAGGAGGGGGTAGGAGGGTTGACCCAGCAGGGTTGGGGGTGTCTTCAGGAATCCTGCCAGCTTCCGATAGCATTCTAACTAAGGAGGGGAAAAAATTAGACACTGTCCATGCATTGAACAACCCTGAAGTTGGCCATAACACATGTTAATTATCCTTACCATTCAGTACACTTTCAAATATCTTTTTGATCGTGGCCAGAGCTTCTGCCTCCTGCTGGCACGACGGGTCCACTGGGCACAGACATTCTGCCACAAATGTTTGCCCCATTGTCTTCCCCAGCAGGAGCAGGGGATACCGCTCCAGGACACTCCATTTGTGCAGCTGAAACACAGACATGTAACAGTAGCGTAGTTTCATTGCATGGGGGGAATTGCCTCCTGCATAAAAGCAATTCTTACTTGTGAAAGTGCATTTAAATAATCATTTAAACATTCACTGAAGTATTCAGGGGTAATCACAGTTATACATGCATGTTTACAGACAGATGGAAGTTATTTAATGTGAAAACCCTTTTTCCGCTCTATAATGCAATAACAAGAAATACTCACATGTGTCATACAGCTTGTTGACACTTTTGTTTTTGTGTTGCGTGTCTTTCCAGTTACTGTCAGTTTTCTTTTTGGCAGCCTCCAGTTTTGACTTGTATGTCTGCTTACAGCCGCAGATCCCACATGTTTTGGCTGCCACTCCAATTTCTCTGTGGCAGCCAACACAGTTCTTGTAAATTGCCATCTAAAGTAAAAGCACACGTACATGTTAATAAGTTGACATCCTGAGCATATGTTGTGGTAAAATATAATGCAGTGATGTACCATGTTATGGTGTAATAGATTTTATTACTGACATTGTGTGGCAGTTTTCTCTGTCTGTAATTAGGTTTGCTGCTATCCCGGGATCGCAGCCACTATGTTGTTCCATATTCACCTGTGCCCAGTCAGGTATGATGGGGTTTGGGGTCATCATCAATTATCTCGCCGTGTTTGTTCATTTTTGGACATTTACCCATGATTCCTTAGCATGATGTAGACGAAACCCTCTATTTCCGCCTAGTTTAAGAATCATTCCGCTCCCTGCTGAATTTCGTTTGATACGCCAACTTTCAACATTTCTGTCAACTTTGGCACCCAAAAAACACAGACCAGACAAATAGGATTTCATCAACAGTAGGTAGGATGGTAATACAACATTTCAACTACACACTGGTGGAATGTCATAGCAATCTGATGCCAAGAAGTGGTCGTAAAATCACCAGATCTGGGGCTCCAAATCCGCTCACTAAAACAATCCTATCGTCACCATATTAACAAATAGCAATAATGATATAATTAAAAAAAAAAAAAGTTGTTGGGGTCACAAGTCAGATTTCATTTTCTTATGTTTTTCCATTAAAGTGAGTTGCCACTATTGGGCCCGTTAGACAATACAATAAGTGCTGCATCTTCCTTTCCATTAATCACAATCATCAGAATTGATGGTCATCATTGGTATCATCAGAAAGGTCTCAGGTTTCAGTTGCTGTTGGTCATGTTCATATCCATTGACTTTGGAATATTTTGCAGAATACCTACTCTAATGTTTTTTCTGCTCTAGTACTGCTTAATGAGTACTTATTGATTATAACTGCTCTGCAGTAGGCATCACCAACAGTTGGTATATAAACTGGATTATTGAACAAGAAATCGGTGTTGTTCATAGAGGATAGCTTGCAGAACTTTCCTGGTTAAATAAAGGTCAACTAAAAGTAACAATTTCAGTGTATGTGTAGCTGCGGTTAGTTGTCTAATATATAGGCCTGTGGTTTTAGCAAAATGACCTTGAGCACCATCTGAAGAAATCCAAGTGTGCCTATGACAGTTTGACAACCACTGATCTATGCATTTGATCATATGTCACAGAAGGTGCACACATGGACATGTAAAGCTGTGAAGGCTAACACATTATGCTAACAAAGACTTACAGCTCCTATGCATGTTGCATTCAAACATTGAAGGATTTAATATATGTAATAAACATAATTAATTACATGTTTACAAGCATTACTGTAAAACTTGCCTCACTGCTTTTCCCGGGGTTGAACGCAATTGCGTGGTGACGTGTATCCGCTAACGCGCAGACGTACATATTGATCGATTTGCACTTTGGAAAAACGATCTATTTCACCGTTTCCTGAGAAATTGCAATTATAATGTTCCAGTTTAATCAATCGTAATATTATGGTTTCCTCAGTATAATTTAGTATAATTACAACCGGTTTTCACGTTTTGATACTAGCATAAACTGAGAAAAAAGGTCGTTTGCTGATTTCGGTGCACTGGCTCGTTTTGCATTGGTCCCAAAACGAGCCACTGTTCCGTTTGCGCCGTCTTGTGGCAAAAGTACGACATTGCAGTGGAACAGGGTCTTTATACGCTTTATTTAGATTAAACTAATATTAGGTTCTAACATAAATTAGCACAGCAATTCTTTTTTTTATTTTTTATTTTTTTATTTTTTTTATTTAAGGTAGTGCAGATGAACAATACAAAAACAGTAGACAAGTCCACTGACGTGTAATAATAATAATCATAAAACAAATTCTATACAAAAAAAAAAAAAAAAGGGCACAAGTTAGAAGTGCTACCTTAAACATTTACATGTGTGTGCGTGTGCGTGTGTGTGTGTGTGTGTGTGTGTGTGTGTGTGTGTGTGTGTGTGTGTGTGTGCGCATGTGTGCATGTGTGTGCGTGCCTGTATGAAATGCTAAGTGCGACTTGGATATGTTTATAGGGGGAACACAAGAGAAGGAGAGTTTGGCAACATAGAAAGGAGCAAAAAACAAAAGAAAAACAAAAAGATACTAATAATAATAATAATAGTAATAGTCATACAACTAAAATATAGAATAGTAAAATAGTAAAAATAGCACAGCAATTCTAATGTTTGTTATTTACAACACAAATTTGCCTGGCTCAGTTTCAGATTCACATACAGTAAACAAATGGCTGTGATTACAGGATGCAAAAAAAAAAATGAACAATTGCATTTTCATTTATTCAAGCAACCTATATGTATTGTTTGAAATTATGAGTAGTTTTATCACACAGTACTTTTTACTTCTGGTTGATTAAGTATTTGTAATTTAATGTAAAAAGCTAAACATAATGGCTTGGGTTTACTGGCCACGCCTTTTGATGACATTGCTAAATATTCATTGGTTAAAAGACACATTTTCCAGATTCATACAACTTTATTTATCCCTCATGGGACAATTCCTTCAGAGCAGAAAAAAACATACAAATAATGTAATAAATGAACAATAAAAAAACTAACAAACAAGCAAGTGGCAGGAGACCTCAAATTAACCTCAAATTAAAGACAGTTCAGGGGGGCTGAAAGAGATCATATAGTTCCTTTTACAGAATGGCCAGGCAGAACGACATCCTGGAGGCAACAAGGAACATTCACTGTATAGGACATGCTGTGATGAAGCTACAACTGTCTTGGCTTTCCCAGATATTAGCTGGTTGTTTATTGCAGTTATACATAAAACATTAGTGACTACATTGCTTCGAAGCAAAAACCATTGCACAGATTCTGTTGATTTATGATATTTTACGAGGGGTTGGTATTTTTTCTAATAAAAGATGAGGCTTTTTATCTTTTGAAAAAAAAAAAGTACAAAGTAAAAAGTAATTATTTTTTCATTCTTAAGTTCAACAATTATTATACTCCAACAGTTTTCTATTTCAAGACGACAATGGCAGGATCCATCGGGCTCACATTGTCAAAGAGTGGCTCAGGGAAAAATAAGGATGTAAATCAACCTTTGGAGATGACTCAACCCTTGAAGCACTTTTTCATTGTGTTGCTGCTTCTTGGTCAGGCTGGCATTGAAAATGAGAATGCCCCTACCTGGTAAAATAAAAGTGAAGAAAAAAACATATAAAATAAAATAAAATAGTATACTCTGACACTGACAAACTGTAATACTTGGTGCAAGTTTTGCATGTTATTAATCTGTTAGCCACAGAGATGTTCTCTTTGTTTTCCTAACTCAGTTAATTCCAAATGAAGTTTCAAGGTTCAGTGCATGCATCCCAGTAGTAAATGATGAAGATGAATATTTTGCTTAGCATGTCTCGGTGTCCCGTCCTGGAACCTCTACTTAACGTGGTGGAGGGTTTGAGCGCCCGAATGATCCTGGAGCTCTGTTGTCGGGGGCTTCGTGCCCCTGTAGGGTCTCCCATGGCAGGCAGGTCAGACAAAGAGCGGTTCAGACTCTTATGAGAAACCAACAGGTCCGGTTAGAATCGTGAGGCCGTCCTTCCGTGGACTCACCACCTGCAGGAGGAGCCACAAGGGGCCGGTGCAATGTGACCCACGACCCGGCAACGGACAAGTGAAGAAGATGGATGGACGGATGGATGGATGGATGGATGTCTCAGTGTGGATGTCCTGTTTGCATCGGCCTGTAGAAGTCTTCCTTGGAGCCTTTGGTGGTGCTGGAGATGAGGTGGAATGCATTGATGAGCTGCTGCTGAGGACCAGAAGTACAGATACAGTATGTACATGTAGCTGGAAAGGATTAGTCTTCTATGCAGCAGGTGTAGGTGAAGCTGGAGCTAAAGTTGAAGTTGTCCAGGCTTATATGTTTCTTTTTCTTCACCCTATTTATGAGGGAAACAACAAGAAATTCACATAAGTTTAGTCATTATAAGGTGGAGCAAAATATTCAAACAAAATTCATTCTTTATTGATATCAAGTCATGACAAACGAAAGAAATAACAGGACGTGTTGCTGTTTAATATCAAATTGTTTACTGCACAACACAGCAATGTGATCAGTGCGTCACAGTGTCTCTCACGTGGGCAGTTTACAGACAGACTGCAAACTCCAGAGCACACATGTATTATGGCAGTTATGAAATAGGATTACATAGCTATGAAATGATGTTTAGGCTGTATGACTTGTGTTTGTGGGTGACAGTCAGGGGCAGGATGAGCTCATGTTGAGCAGGGGTCGTGTGTTTGCTGCTGCTCTGGCCGGAGTGGGGACCTGAGGCACAGTGTGGAAGCCACTACACGGGGCTGGGGACCAGAGAGATGGTGTCAGGGAGGGCCACGAGAAGCAGGAGGGTTGGAATATATGCAAGCTTTGCGTAAAGTGTTGGAGGAATGTAGTATAACTATTCCACTGTCATCAAAGCACAATAAAGTATCAGCTTCATTCACATCTTTAGGGTCATGAACAGCGCATGGGAAAAACCCAGAGGTTTTCTCAGATTCGCACTGTAGAAGTTGCTCCTCCTGAAGCTAACAGAAGCAACACAATGGATACCAAATAGAAGTCCGTAACATGATACAACATGCTGAGTGTGTACATATGATTACCTGTAAGTTGTGGATGATTCTGTCCCACATACAGCTGGATCCTTCCCTGATGTGATGCTGCACTTGACTCAACTGGTCTTGAACACGGGCAGAATCAAGTGTCTGGTTTCAATTGTAGGAATCTCTGGATTGATGGAAAAAGGAAAAGGACAGAGAAGCCAAGGGTGTAACAGAAAATCAATATGCAAAGATATATCAATATAAAAAAAAAATGCTTAAAATATTATAAATGTTATATTATCATATTATTCTAGTATTTATTATCATCATTATCATTATCATTATCATTATCATTATTATTATTATAGCAAAGCATGAGATGGAGGGGCATAGTTCAGAGTGCAGCCGTCTGTATTGTGAATTGCATCACAACACATTTTCTAAGATCACAAAATAGCATTTTGTGGGTCAGATGAGATTATTCCATAAAAAGAAAATGACAGAATCTAACAGTGCCCATACAAGGTGCTTCTGGTTCCTCTTCAGAATTTCCAGGTCACAGATCTTATTCTGGGACTTCATCCAGCAATTAACATTATAATTACTATAATCAGTGTGTTGTAATTAAACGATATAGTGGTCAATAAAAAAAATAAATTACGCAACTGTCCCTAAACGTGTGTCGTTAGTGCTGCTGTCATGTGTGCGAGCTTACGTTAACATAGGACAGGGCACACACAGAAAGTCGCAAATATAGCGTTTGGCAGAGCTTTCGTTAGCATTAGCAAAATTCTACCATTTATGAACCACTTTTGCGCTAAATTGCTTTCCTTCGTTCTTTTTTGCGATGTGATAGCTTCCATTGGTTTATCGTCACGTTATTGTTTCTGGTAAATATACAATCTGTTCTTAAAATATGCTATAAAAAACATTTAGATAACGGTACAAATGTATTTACCTCCGTAGAAACAAACACTTCCTGATGGACGTACGTAAAGAAACGTCATGCGTCACACGTGTGCTCCACCCGACAGCTTTAAAAAAAAAAGAAAAAAAAGGCCGACAGCTTTTCCATACGAACCACTAGGAGTCGCATAAGTAAAACAGTGTCGTTTTTAGGGACTGTAGAGTCGACCTCGGTGGTCGTTTTTTCCAGGAGGACGGTCTGGCTGAGGACATGTCTGTCTCATTATGCTACGGCTACACCTCTTTGTCAGGGGTTTGCACCTTCTACAATTGCAACCAATCTCACATAATGCAGTGGAACGGGAGACTGCAGATGACGTACGTGGGCCAGTGCAAACCTTTGGCTCTCCTTAACTGTTCAATTCACTAAGGAATGAACAGGGAGGTCATCGGGACGTTCCCCAAACCTAACCCTTTTTGCTACAAAAAAACCTTTTGTAGCAATTTTTTGGGGGGGTCAAACCATATATGCAGCCGGCTATATCCAGAGTCATAGCAACAGAGCAGTACATGAGCTAACCAGTGGGGGCGCTACTGCGCACAGCTCCACAGGTGAACAGATAAACTTTTATAAAGTGATTTGAACCATTTGCAAAACAAACCCTCACTGCTGTCCCTCATGCTCTTGTGTCTTCAGTAAATGTAGTGTAAAAAAACACCACCATATTACCTACATTTCTTCTTCTTTTGTGCATTTTCTGACGCACTTCCAGCGCCCTCTGGTGGTAAGTCTTGAAAAAGCAGGCTGGACATTGTAAACATGTGAAAGCATAAACGGAGTGATGGCAAATACGCTTGGGAAGCACAGATTTATTTACACATTTACACCTTTACTGGGGCCAAGTGACAACAGGTTGTGTTTACGTGACATCACCACATTCCAAAGAGCCTATAGTTCAATCAATATTAAAGTGATAGTCTGTAAGTTTGCAAAGTGAGGAGAGATAGAGTTCAATTTGAAAGGAAACAATTAAATTCATCCCCGCTTTATAACATTTGTAAAACATTCGACTTCCAGACTTTCACTTTAAAAATGAGATCGAGGGCAGGTAGAATTTCAGAATGGTAACTATGGTGACTATGGCTTATATCTCAGACGTCACTGGAACGATTCACATCAATCAAAAACTGTCACAAAGTTCAGCATCTTCTCTCTCAGCAGACCCAAATATTTTCTGATAAATGAACCCGAAAGTGGTGATAATATTGAAGAGCATTTTCAGACATAAGACAAATGTAGGTTTGTGATATTTGGCGTTTTTAGAGTAGTATTGACACCTGTCCATCTGAGATTATGACTTCATAACTTAAATTCTAGAGCGTCCTCAGTCCTCAAACTTCATGACGCCCTCGAAGCCGTTGTAGGTGAATGGTTGCAGCACTGGGGCGCAGGTCTCCTGGGCCAGGCAGGCCATGCGGTTGCTCTCACAGCTGTTTTCTGAGCCAGGACCCACGTACACGCTGTCCGGAGAGTCTATGGACGGGTCCTCATCGAAGTAGTTGTGGGGCCGCAGTAAGACTCCGCCCCCGTTGCCCACGGTAACAGTGTTAGGGATGTCCTCAGCGTGAGGGATGTGTAGGAAGCCGGCCGTCACCCAGGCAACCAGGTCCTAGAGAGACAAAATGTAAAGTTTATGTTTAATGTGAAAGAAGTGCCCCAAGCTTGGATATTAGGTCCAGTGTTCCAGTATCCACCAGGGGGTCAGCTCCTTGGGCAGCCACAGCCGTATAGGAATCATGGCTGAAAGCTACAGTATCTCTGGCAGAGTGTATAGTCTGTTCTACATTTGGGGTCAACTAGTGCAGTAAAGTTGGGCTGAATGTGCCGCTGTTGCACAGACTTCTTCAGCGCGCGTGTTGCTATCATTAGTGTTAGCCTTGATAGACTCAGTCTGCGTTTGCCCGTGTTACACCGTGACTAGGGATGGGTAGGTGCCGAAACTAGGCCATCAGTCCAGGTATACCACACCGGTTTCTACTTCTGCCTGTGATTGCATCCAAAGAGCACTTTGCCACCTGTGACTCAATAAAATAATGTCTACAAATATGTGTTTGCTGTGAGCGGCTCACCTCTCATAAAACCTGACTGTAATGTTACTGGGAGTGGGTACATCTCCAGCTCGTCGCTATTGAACAGCCAAATATGAGATTTAGAAGTTAGAGCCTCATTCAAATCCATTCTTTATAGCATTTGGTCATTCAGAGCTTTTCTGCGTCCGAAAACGACGCCAAACCGGATGTGCGTCAGCCATGGCAAGTTGCTTCCGAATTGGTCTGTCAGTTAGGAAGGAGTTAGGAAAAGGAGCCTTGATGCTAACTATCATAGCCACTTTAGCATAGGGACCTCTGATGCTAACTATCATAGCCACTTTAGCATAGGGACCTCTGATGCTAACTATCATAGCCACTTTAGCATAGGGACCTCTGATGCTAACTATCATAGCCACTTTAGCATAGGGACCTCTGATGCTAACTATCATAGCCACTTTAGCATAGGGACCTCTGATGCTAACTATCATAGCCACTTTAGCATAGGGACCTCTGATGCTAACTATCATAGCCACTTTAGCATAGGGACCTCTGGTGCTAACTATCATAGCCACTTTAGCATAGGGACCTCTGGTGCTAACTATCATAGCCACTTTAGCATAGGGACCTCTGGTGCTAACTATCATAGCCACTTTAGCATAGGGACCTCTGATGCTAACTATCATAGCCACTTTAGCATAGGGACCTCTGGTGCTAACTATCATAGCCACTTTAGCATAGGGACCTCTGATGCTAACTATCATAGCCACTTTAGCATAGGGACCTCTGATGCTAACTATCATAGCCACTTTAGCATAGGGACCTCTGGTGCTAACTATCATAGCCACTTTAGCATAGGGACCTCTGATGCTAACTATCATAGCCACTTTAGCATAGGGACCTCTGATGCTAACTATCATAGCCACTTTAGCATAGGGACCTCTGATGCTAACTATCATAGCCACTTTAGCATAGGGACCTCGGGTGCTAACTAACCAGTGATTAGGAGCTATGTGCCGTCCCATAAGCCACTGCGCCAAACCACCCACCCCACTCGGCCCCACCCTCGAGTGTTTCCTGCGCAACCACTGTTGATTGACAGGAGCACATTTAATAATAAAAATAATAATAATTAAAAATTAAGATTCTGCACAAGCCAAACTTTATAAAATTGATAAATCCATGTTGTCGTCCCCACAGTCACATGTCAGTGTTAAAGACGAAACTCAGGAAACGGATTAAATGCTTTTGTTTTCATTTAGTAGAAACTTAAGCCACATGGATCCTTTGCTGCTGTAGCTTTATCAAACAGCTGTTGGAATAAAATAAGACTAAAGGGAAATGTTTGGATCATTTGGATTTATTTTTCTCCTTAAATGTCTTTGTTTGGACACTATGTTGTTGTTGGACACTAGGGGGCGACATGCACTTTTGTTTGGCCTGCACACCACCAATAACTTTAAAGAAGAAGAAAAACAGCTGTTGGTGATGTCACTTCCCTTTCCCCTGTTTAAGGACGGACGGATTGTTCAAAATGCAGCTGAAGCTCTAGTTCCCAAACTGCACAGATCTAACAGTCGACCCAGGAAAGGTTAAGGAGTTAGTTGCTCGTGTTAGTGCTTAGAGGCTACAATGTGATGGTTTCAGACGCAGCCCCTGTTTTGTATAAACCAAAATGCTACGCAGTGTGCCTTTAAGTAAAAGTACAAATACATAAGCGGCAATTCACTTTTCCACTTACATCTGGATGAAAGCGAGAGCCACTCACTCTCTCATTCATACACCAATGTACAAACACACCGGAGGGAAGGTGGGAGAAGTAAGTAAAAGTATAAGAAAATGTCACTTTCAGATGTACTTTCTATTTAAAAATTACCAGACACCGAAAACACAGCCTGATTTGACCACCACCATTTACAGATAAATACACACTTTTTTTGTTGCCGTGTCTCTCCATATTTTCATTCATGTATTGATTTTCCACAATAGAAACACAGTTGCGGTGCAGTACTTGGAATGTTGTTGTAATACCAGCTTTTCACCACCAGATGGCAATATGTGGACGTCTGACTTTGGAAACTGGGTTTGCAAGTTTAAAAGTAGCAAAAATGAATCATGAATGTTTCAAATGTATAATTGCACCCCACTTAGAACTATTGCACCAATAAAATAATTAAAGGTTACTCAAGTAAATGTTCTGGGGCGGGGGTGTTAAAAAAACATTACTGAGGTGTATAGGGAAAGATAAATACATTTACTTACATCAATTTGAAAAGCTAAATATGAGGGAAACATGTATTGGTGCACTGACCTGGTTGTCGATGTTCTCGTTGTCCTGGATGAAGGTGCTGAAGTCCACAGCTGGACTCCACATGTTGTTCTGGCTGTAGAGGCTGCTGCTGGTCTGCTCCTGGTCCTTGTGTTTGGTGATGGCCACTTTGTATCTGCGAAAACACAGGCGCTCACTCAATGTTCACAGCATTTTTCAACCCAACTGGTCTTCACACACGCCAAAATGCAAATGTACGAATAATGACAATAATTTGGGAGAAAATGGTAAAAATGAGGAAAGATTTTGCAAAAATTCAATAAATAATACATTTTAAAAAAGGGAATACATCGAGGACATAATGGGGAAAAAAGTGGGGGGGATAGGGAAAATAATAGCAATAATACATGAACAAAAAATAATGGGAAAATTAGTAAAACAATGGGGCAAAAAGACCCAAAAATTGTGCACAAACATTGGAAAAAATGTGACAACACGGGGCCAGTGTGTGTGTGGGGGGTGTGGCTCTGACCTGGCCCAGGACATGGATCTCTCCTCGGGCTGGCCCTCGGGCAGGTGATCCCCGGCGAAGCTGTACACCTGCAGCCTGTAGGAGCGCTCGTGGCCCCAGCGGTTGGTCCGGTTACTGGAAATGTGCAGGTAACGCGGCGTCTTAGTGCCGTGACGAAGAGCCGCCTCCTGTGCAGAGAAAAACACACATATTATGATTCTTTTTGATCAGTATTCTCACAGATGCCCCTTTACAATGCTCAGTTAAATCTGCTGCATAGCTAGTTACTCAGCTTTAAAGGGACTAGATGCAAGTTCGTCATTTCATGCTCACTACTGCCACCTCAGGTCTTATTTGTAACTTCAGCTTCTAACACCTTTGTGAGTGACAGTGCAGGATTTTAGAGGCAGTTGTGGTGAACAGGTCTGAGCTCATTCTACACATTAGGACATGGCTGGAACATGTAGGGGGAGGAAAATACATCATTTTAACATTCTGTGTTTGATATTTGTGATTAAAGCACTTTTGATCCGTGCTCAGGACAGGACAGGACATAGGGAATGCTAACTGTTCCGGGCGTACCTGCTCGGTGTGCAGCGTGCTCTCCACCAGGTGAGGTATCATGGCGTAGTGATCGGGGATCCAGGGCAAAGACACGTTCCTGTACTCCATGTCCTTGGTTTGAAACATGTTCTGGACTCCTGAAAACAGTTCAGCTCAGTGTTTATCGTCTGCTCATAGCAAATACCAAAAGGCCAGGTACCATCAGCTGCTGACCGACATCAGCCAATAACCTTACTCTGTCCTGGGGCTAACGTCATTGTGGTGCCCTTAAACACTTTGGGAGTAAAACAGCAGAACAGAGTCTCTTCCTCTCTCACTCTGACAGGAAGTGACAAATGTAGAGGTAAACTTCCCCTCCATGTCACAGGTTTTAATGCTTTTCAAAATATGACTTATTTAGAAGGCAAACATCAGCTGTAAATAATTATTAAAGGAACAGGCCACCGTGTTTGCATACTGAGATATGTTCTAACCTGAGCTTAGACGAGTTGATGTGTACCTGTTTGGTCTTTGTTCGCGCTCTCAGTCACGCAAAACGACCAAAGATGTTGTTAGCATTTGGCCTCTCCCAATGTATTCCTATAGCTCCAAACAGGGGTCAAGTTGGAAGCGAACACACTCTTCCACGGGCACAAAGGCCAGACAGGTACACATCAACTCGTCTAAGCTCAGGTAAGAACATATCTCCGTATGGAAAAACGGTGGCCTGTTTCTTTAAGCTAATTGTTAAGCTGCTGGCAGGAAGTGACATAGCATGGTTGGCACAGCAACAGTTTAAAATTGCTTACCTCTATATGTCACTTCCTGCCAGTGTGCGATAAGGAAGTGAAACGATAAACATCACAAAAAATGTTAAAACTAAAGAAAGATGGGTACATTCTTTAGCAAAATCTTAAATATAATTTTGCTAACTGTGTAGCAAATATAGTTTCTAATGTGTCATATGCACTTTAAAGGAACAGGCCACCGTTGTTCCAGACTGAGATATGTTCTAACCTGAGCTTAGACGAGTTGATGTGTACCTGTCTGGCCTTTGTGCGTGCCTTCGGTCTCGCAAAAAGAGCAAAGATGTTGTTAGCATTTTGCCTCTCCCAATGTATTCCTATGGCTCCAAATGGGGGTGAAGTTAGAAGTGACCAAGCTCTTCCACGGGCACAAAGACCAGACGGGTACGTATCAACTAAGCTCAGGTAGAACATGTCTCAGTATGGAGCAAATGTGGCCTATTTCTTTAAAGGTGCATTATGGGACTTTTTATGCAAAAAAAAAAAAAGAGTTACTGTGTATTTGACCTTTACCAGGCGCAGGTGCTGCAGGGCAAAGGTCAGACGGCTCAGTGCAGATGTTACAGGCTGAGGGAACCTCTGGTTAATGGGCTGCAGGAACAGAGGATCCACCAGCTAATAGGGCTTTTTTGGGGTTCTTTTTTGTTCCATAACCCTCTGGACCTGACTGTTGCTGTGTCCCGCCTCAGCTGTGATGGCGCTCTGTGATAGGCTCAACAACTCAACCACGGTCATGTGACATGACAACATTCTAAAGAGCCTACAAGAAGTAATGCAGATTCTATTTCTATTTCAATCTAAATCTTTTTTGGACCAAGATGTCTGGTGTATTTCCTGGGATCTGCTGTAGCCACTCCTCCTCCTGCCCCGAGTGCCCCTATGACCATATATAAATGAAAGTTCCCATAATGCACTTTGAAAGTATTGAGTCCTCTCTCTCTCCACGCCTCTCATACCAGTAGGTGGAATGAGGTAAAATGTAGGTAGAAAAGTGCAGTTAAACGTTTGTGTAGGAAATGTTTCTCAGAGCACTCACCTAGCACATCCAGGTCAGCTTTGAAGTGAACAAAATGCGTGTGAATGTTCCCTAAGACGTTAGGAGAGACTTGATGCCCGTGCTTGAGGTTGCCTGTCATGAGGAAGGAGGTGGAGATGTATCCTGTGGCGTGCACTTTGGCCTCCACAGCGCCGTTCTGGTAGAAGATGAAGTCCCACATGTAGTCGTAGTTTCCGATGGCTGTGATGGTCCTAAAGACCAGCGCGCTGTTGGCCATCCCGCCATAACTGTTATGAAAGAAGTCTGCAAAGTGTCTGCGCAGCGGCTGGCCCAGGTACAGCTCAAAGATGCAGATGGAGTTCCTGAAGCGCATGGGCTTTGGCACATCTATGTATCTGTAGGTGTCCACGTACGTGGCATCGTACGGACAGTCCACACCTCGCATCAGCTCGTGTGCAAAGCGCCCGATGCCAATACTAGAGTCCAGGAACTTGGTCATGCCCATGCCCGGGGTCACCGCGCCGTACACGGACATGGCCTCCTGCACGCTCAGCTCGTAAAGGATTCGCTCGTGCTTGAAGCGAACGTCAAACACGCGCATGCCCGTGAGTGAACTGAGCCCGAAGGCGAAGCTCCAGTCCATGTACAGGACGTGGTTGTGGCTCACGCTGTAGCGAGCGCCCTCGGGGTTCACAAGCTGCGGTCCGAGCTGCAGAGGGGGAGTGCGTGGTTTCAGAGAGCCGTAATCCTCCCACGGAGTCTTCACGATCTTCTTCACAGTGCCCGCTCTGTACTTGTCCTGCAGCTCCTCCACAGACGCGAAGTACTGTCCGTTATAAAGCAGGCGCTCCACGCTCCACTGGGACGTGTTGGTGCTGTGGTGATCCACCAGCACCTCGAAGCCCACGGGCTGGATGTACATTCCACTCAGGTCCCGAAAGAATGAGATCCATGTCTTTCTCTCGCCTGCACATGTCCCCCGGGGCATCTGTTCGAAGGCATTGAGCTTGTGCTCACGGTCCACGCCAAAGCTCTCGTGGAGCAGCGTGTTCAGAGGCAAAAACACCTGCTCCTCGAGGAACTGGAACAGAACAATGTACTCTCCAATGGTGACCGGGCGTGCGCTCAGCGGCAGGTCAGTGCCGTAGCGCTCACGAGTCACGTCGCGATGGTAGGTGGGATTGGGCAGTGGTCCCACCTCATACTCTTTGATGTATCCTTTGGCGCCGTAGAAGACCACCACTGTGGCCTCTCTGCGTGGGACAGGACCACGTGCGTCCAGGTACTTCAGAACCTCAGACTTCCGAGGCACACGCAGGTCAATGAGGAAGAGAAAGTTCTCATCGGGTCTGGTGCTCTGGCGAGTGGAGATCCTCAGGTCCTTCAAAGAAAGGAAGAACTTTATTAGGTCAAATTTATACATGTGTAATTATATTAATATTCACCGAGGTGAACACATGAAGTACTACAAACTTCAATGTGGTCTTCAAAAAGCAAAAGAACTAGAAAACAATAAAATACAAATGATAATACAAAAAAAAACAGACGGAAACTCATTAAGATTTTCGGATCTGTCCCATAAAAAATGTGGAACCTCTTACCCCTCACCTTCACAGAGCGTATTTTGCCTCGTTTGAAAGCTACAACATTCATCTGAATTGATCTTTTTCCTCGCATTGTTGCCATCACTTTTTCCACATCTCTCTTGTATCACTTTATTGTTGCGTTTTTGTCATTTCATTGCTTTTTTTTGTGGCTTATTTTGTCACTTTTTGTCGCTCTTTTGTTACTTTTTCATCATATTTGTTGATGTTTTTTGAAGAAGCTTTTGGTAAATTTGGGTAAAGCCAAACTAACTACCAACTGCCAACTAACTAATAATATCTGAAGAAGACAATCGGTGACTGGATGGGTTGTATTGTAAGAAACCTGTTTACAGGGAAGATGATTTACCCTTTAATTTGACAGAAGGCACCACACATGAGTCACTTTTACACTTCTAGTATTACTTTTTGTCATCACTTATTTATTTTGTATTTTACACACAAATGTAAAGATACATTTCTTTTACAATGAAAAATTAAACCCCTGCCTTCTCATATGTGACAAAATGTCAATTGATTCACCTAATATTAGCACAGCATTAGCACATTCATGTAGTCTCTAAACCCCCACCTGAACCAAGCACATTATTTCCACTTTGGCTTTAAAAAGCTATAAAGAATGAGATTTTTAAAAAGTGAAAAAGTGACAACAACGTGAGGAAAAAGTTCCATTTTGTAGGCCTTAGCTTTCAAATGAGGCATTACACTGGCCTATATTGCAGACGACACAACAGTGGTGGGCTTCATCAGCTACAGAGACGAGTCAGACTACAGGAGTGGGTGACAGTCTGGCCATGTGGTGCTCACAGAACAATCTCTCTCTAAATGTGGAGAAGACAGAAGAGATTGTGGTGGACTTTTGAAGAGCGCGGGTCCAGCTCCTCTGACAAGACCAGCACTAAGTTCCTGGGTGTGCACATCACAGAGAAGCTCTCCTGGACCATGAACACTACATCACTGGTCAAGAAAAGTCATCAGCGTCTCTACTTTCTCCACAAGCTGAGAAGGTCCAGAGTCCCAGTCTCCGTTATGTGCAACTTCTACAGAGGGACTATAGAGAACATCCTGACCAGCTCCATCACTGTGTGGTTCTTCTACAGAGGGACTATAGAGAACATCTGACCAGCTCCATCCTTGTGTGGTTCTTACAGAGGGACTATAGAGAGCACCCTGACCAGCTCCATCACTGTGTGGTTCTTCTACAGAGGGACTATAGAGAACATCTGACCAGCTCCATCACTGTGTGGTTCTTCTACAGAGGGACTATAGAGAACATCTGACCAGCTCCATCACTGTGTGGTTCTTACAGAGGGACTATAGAGAGCATCCTGACCAGCTCCATCACTGTGAGGTTCTTCTACAGAGGGACTATAGAGAGCATCCTGACCAGCTCCATCACTGTGTGGTTCTTCTACAGAGGGACTATAGAGAGCATCCTGACCAGCTCCATCACTGTGTGGTTCTTCTACAGAGGGACTATAGAGAGCATCCTGACCAGCTCCATCACTGTGAGGTTCTTCTACAGAGGGACTATAGAGAGCACCCTGACCAGCTCCATCACTGTGTGGTTCTTCTACAGAGGGACTATAGAGAGCATCCTGACCAGCTCCATCACTGTGTGGTTCTTCTACAGAGGGACTATAGAGCATCCTGACCAGCTCCATCACTGTGTGGTTCTTCTACAGAGGGACTATAAAGAGCATCCTGACCAGCTCCATCACTGTGTGGTTCTTCTACAGAGGGACAATAGAGAGCATCCTGACCAGCTCCATCACTGTGTGGTTCTTCTACAGAGGGACTATAGAGAGCATCCTGACCAGCTCCATCACTGTGAGGTTCTTCTACAGAGGGACTATAGAGAGCATCCTGACCAGCTCCATCACTGTGTGGTTCTTCTACAGAGGGACTGTAGAGAGCACCCTGACCAGCTCCATCACTGTGTGGTTCTTCTACAGAGGGACTATAGAGAGCATCCTGACCAGCTCCATCACTGTGTGGTTCTTCTACAGAGGGACTATAGAGAGCATCCTGACCAGCTCCATCACAGTGTGGTTCTTCTACAGAGGGACTATAGAGAGCATCCTGACCAGCTCCATCACTGTGTGGTTCTTCTACAGAGGGACTATAGAGAGCATCCTGACCAGCTCCATCACTGTGTGGTTCTTCTACAGAGGGACTATAGAGAGCACCCTGACCAGCTCCATCACTGTGTGGTTCTTCTACAGAGGGACTATAGAGAGCATCCTGACCAGCTCCATCACTGTGTGGTTCTTCTACAGAGGGACTATAGAGAGCACCCTGACCAGCTCCATCACTGTGAGGTTCTTCTACAGAGGGACTATAGAGAACATCCTGACCAGCTCCATCACTGTGTGGTTCTTCTACAGAGGGACTATAGAGAGCACCCTGACCAGCTCCATCACTGTGAGGTTCTTCTACAGAGGGACTATAGAGAGCACCCTGACCAGCTCCATCACTGTGTGGTTCTTCTACAGAGGGACTATAGAGAACATCCTGACCAGCTCCATCACTGTGTGGTTCTTCTACAGAGGGACTATAGAGAGCATCCTGACCAGCTCCATCACTGTGTGGTTCTTCTACAGAGGGACTATAGAGAGCATCCTGACCAGCTCCATCACTGTGGTTCTTCTACAGAGGGACTATAGAGAGCATCCTGACCAGCTCCATCACTGTGTGGTTCTTCTACAGAGGGACTATAGAGAGCATCCTGACCAGCTCCATCACTGTGAGGTTCTTCTACAGAGGGACTATAGAGAGCATCCTGACCAGCTCCATCACTGTGTGGCTGGAACATGCAGGGGGAGGAAAATACTGAATTTTAACATTTTTATACTCCATATAGTCCCTTTAAGAAATACACTATAAGCACATTTTCTTTTTGTCATCAGAGAGACAGCGATTTACAGGTCTGAATGTTCAGTGCTTCACTGCCACAGTAACTTAGAAGGATAATTAGCCTCTTCAGGTCCTACTTTCTGCACACCTTTGAACTAACGCCAGAGTGATTTAAAACATTTTGTGTGATTTAAAGTGCCTTAACTGTCCATCTGTCTCATAAAATAAACATTTGCAACAATAAATGAATTCTGATTCAAACTTTCTTAACTTCGCCGCAAAATGAGAGCAAGGAGAAAGTAGTGGTCTTCTTGACTATATAGGACATTCGGACACAGCCTCTGTAGTGCATTTGAGTTCAGCTTACACTGCGTTCCAAATTATTATGCAAATTATATTTTTGTGTCAAAAAGGTAAAAAAAATAACAATAATAATGAAACTCATGGATGGTGTCGTGTCTTGGGGCTCTATGAATCACTGACATTAATCTCAGAGACCTGGGATGATTAGTTTTCAGGTTAAGCCCAGTTAAGGGAGAAACTATTGAAAAAGGACGTTCCACTTTATTAAGCAGATCATCATTTTCAAACAATATGGGAAAGAAAAAGGGTCTGTCTGCTGATGAAAAGCGTGAAATAGTTGAATGCCTTGGTCTAGGTATGAAAACCTTTGATATTTCATGAAAGATTAAGCGTAATCATAATACAGATAAGACACACTCCGTTTTGTGCAGATAAAGGCACAATATGGACGGTTTCTGCCAGACAAACACATCAGATTAGGAGAACAGATGCTATAAAGCAGCAGACAGGTATTTGAAGCTGCTGGTGCCTCTGGAGTCTCCCGAACATCAAGCTGTAGGACCCTCCAGAGGCTGCAGTTGTGCAAAAACCTTCTATCCGGGCCTCCCCTAAACTGTTCATTGAAGCTGATTAACAGAAACGGCTGCAGTGGCTCAGAAATACATGAGACTCATTTTCAAACAGTCTTGTTCACTGATGAGGCCGTGTAACCCTGGATGGTCAACTCAGTGAAGTAGTGGATAGTTGGTGAATGGCCACAATGTCCCAACAAGGCCGCCGTAAGGAGGGGGCGGAGTCATGTTTTGGGCCAGAATCATGAGGAGAGAGCTGGTCGGCCCCATTAGGCCCTTTTAGGATCCCTGAAGGTGTGAAAATGACCTTTGAAAGATATGTGGAGTTTCTGACTGACCACTGTCTTCTATGGTACACAAAGAAGAGTTGTGCTTTCCCGAACAAAATCATCCTCACGCATGACAATGCACCATGTCATACTGCAAAGAAAACCTCTGCATCACTGGCTGCTATGGGCATAAAAGGAGAGAAACTCATGATGTGGACCCCCTCCTCCCCTGACCTCAACCCTATTGAGAACCTTTGGAGCCTCAACAAAAAACACTTCTATGAGGCTGGGAGGCAGTTTTCATCCAAACAGCAGCTCTGGGAGGCTATTCTGACATCCTGCAAAAAAATCCAAGCAGAAACTGTCCAAAAACTCACAAGTTTAATGGATTAAAGAATTTTGAAGCTGCTATCACACAAGGGCTCCTTTGGTCAAATCTAACTTGACCTGTTAATATTTTTGTTGATTGAAATAGCTTTTGATTTCCATAAATATGACCTCCTAATGCTACAAATACAACAAATGACCATTTTCAGTTAATTATAAGCTTTAAAATGTGTTGAAACGATGAGTTGCATAATAACTTGGAACAGTGGATTTTGAGGTTTTTACTATATTTATTTTTGAAAAAAATACTGTTATCACTAGGACATTTTTTCCACCACATTTAAATGATCCTCTACCAGTTAAAGACTTGAAAATTATTCTGACTCTCATTTGAGTTGACAATTTAGAAAATCAGAGAAAAATGTCATTTGCATAATTTGGAACGCAGTGTATAGTGATGACGTAACATCCTGTCACTCGAGCCAATAGGTGTTTCAGATGAGCGAGGCGCTGCAAGCGGCAGGGTGGGGGGATTGGCGCAGTGGTTTATGGGATGGCACATAGTTCCTAATCACTGGTTAGTTAGCATCAGAGGTCACTATGCTAAAGTGGCTATGTAGTTAGCATTGAGGCTCCTTTTCCAAACTCCTTCCTAACTGACTTCGGAAGCATCTTGTCATGGCGGACGCTGACGCACATCTGGTTTGGCGTAAGAGCTCTGACCAATCTGCTCGTTTCGGACGCAGCATCAGTCTTTTTTGAATGGGGCGGGCTCAACGCCCAATAGGTGTGTTTAAGATGAAGTTCGCCCCGCCTCGATTCCAGACGAGCCCAGGCAGTGGCCGCCTGCAGCCGCCTGCAGCCGCCTGCAGCCGCCTGCAGCCGCATGCAGCGCCTTGCTCATCCTAAACACACCTAATGTATCGTCACTGTAGATTGTGAATTGTAAACCTCAGCCCTGAGCTCCTCCTCAGGCCTGAGCTCCTCCTCAGGGCTGAGCTCCTCCTCAGGCCTGAGCTCCTCCTCAGGGCTGAGCTCCTCCTCAGGCCTGAGCTCCTCCTCAGGCCTGAGCTCCTCCTCAGGCCTGAGCTCCTCCTCAGGGCTGAGCTCCTCCTCAGGCCTGAGCTCCTCCTCAGGCCTGAGCTCCTCCTCAGGTCTGAGCTCCTCCTCAGGTCGTTCCAGAATCCAATTTTGGCGCAGAACAAATGGGGGACATTGCTGCGGTCAATGTGCCAATTGTGACAGGCCCTTTAAAGGGACTAGATGCAAGTTGGCCATTTTATGCTCACTGCTGCCACCTCAGGTCATACGTGTAACTGCAGCTTCTATATTAAGCTATATTAAGCAGACCCGAATGAACACCTTTCTGAGTGACAGAGCAGGATTTTCGAGGCAGTTGTGGTGAACAGGTCTGAGCTCATTCTCATTAGGACATGGAGGAACATGTAGGGGAGGAAAATACTTATACAATACATTTTTGAACTCTGTATAGTCCCTTTAAGTCTCAATTCACAAACAGCAAGTTTAAGTCAAGTCTCCCACCTCGCCTTTACCAAAACAACCAAAGCATCCAGGCCTATTTGTTTAACTCTATAAATCTTTAAGGCTTACCTTCTGCTTGCACATGTAATGTTGGATTGATTGATATTCTTCGTTGCTCAGGTCTGCAAACACCCGGCTCCTCGAGTCATGTTTCCAATCAGCTTTCCCTGCCGTCGCGCACTGGGTCTTTGTGCGCAAGTAAAGCACAACGAAAGCCAAATTTAGCAAAAGAGAAATCAAAACAAAAACGCCACAGCCTAATTTGAGTCGAGAATGCATGTTTGATCACTCTCTCACACTGAGGCTCAGTCTGTCTGCTCTACTATATGAACTCCACACCAAACTGACTCCACTGTGACCCCGCCCCTCTCTCTGAGTCTCTCTCTCTCTCTCTCTCTCAGGGAGGGGGGACGCCCCGCTGGGAGTGGGGGGGGGGGGCTTCACTGTTCTGCGGGGGAGACACAGCAGGACGTCTTCAAGATTCCAGATTTAGGGCCCGTTAACTATTAACCTCTTGAGCCCCAGCGGAAATGTACTGCAATTTCTCCACTTCAGTTTGACCCAAATCTACAAGCTTCTCGACTGGAGCGTCCAGCCCATAGGCCAGAGAGACACCCCATTTGAAAGCTAAGACCGACAATACTGATCTGAACATTTTCGTCGCTGCGTTTATGTCACTTTTTTGTGGTTTCATCTCTGGCACTTTTTGGCTCTTTTTGGGCATGCTTTGGGTTCTTTTTTTAAACTCTTTTTTGGCTCTTTTTTTTTATCCCCCTTTACTCTTTTTTGTTGCTTTTAAGGCGCTTTTTTTTGTCCTGTCTTTGTCACACCCTTTATGGGTTTTCATCCTTGCTTTTGTCGCTCTTTGACACTTTTTTTCAAGAAGCTTTTGGACTCGGGTGACGCCAAACCCGCTTTAGTCGGGGGTCAAGAGGTCAAAGGCCGTGTACCTGAAGAGGAAGCCACTCAATTATAATGTTGCTTGTGGTACAAACTCATTCCTAACTTTCCAAACATATTTGTTCCATCCCAGGTCTTCACAGGGATTTTTAAAGGCACATTTCACAACTTTTCAGGGTCACTTTTACAAAAATGCTACAAAAGTGGCCTATAAGTTCATAAAATCTACTGTGATCTACTGTGATCTACTGTGTTTCCCCCACACATGTCTGAGTCTACAATAAACCTATCAGGTGCAGCTCCTTTCAAATATGAAGTGTATTAAAGTTTGCTTTAACATTAACGCACCACACTATAGAGGACAAACATGACAAACAACTGTAAGAACCAAACCCTCCTTCACGCCAACTCGAACTCTAACTGAATATTCTGCACACTGTTTCTTTTTTGAAAAGTTGCTTCTTGCATCTCCTTCTCTGGGTCTTATTTTATTTTTTAAAGCAACATGGTGAAACCCTGGAGGGACCGAGGGAATGAAGGGAGAAGCAGAAAACAACCTCAGTCTCTGAAGGTTTAGCACTTGGCTTCACCCGAGTCGAAAAGCTTCTTGAAAAACAGGGTCAAATAGCGGCAAAAACAAGGATGAAAGCCCATAAAGGGTGTGACAAAGACAGGACAAAAAAAGCGCAACAAAAAAGAGTAAAGAAGAGGGGGGGGGAAAGCCAATAAAGAGCCAAAAGAACCCAAAGCATGCCCAAAAAGAGCCCAAACAGTGCCAGAGATGAAACCACAAAAAAGTGACATAAACGCAGCGACGAAAATGTTCAGATCAGTATTGTCGGTCTTAGCTTTCAAATGGGGTGTCTCTCTGGCCTATGGGCTGGACGCTCCAGTCGAGAAGCTTGTAGATTTGGGTCAAGCTGAAGTGGAGAAATTGCAGTACATTTCCGCTGGGGCTCAAGAGGTTAATAGTTAACGGGCCCTAAATCTGGAATCTTGAAGACGTCCTGCTGTGTCTCCCCCGCAGAACAGTGACATGCCCCCCCACCCCCACCCCCCCCGCTCTCACTCACAACTGTCACTCATTTGCTACATAGCAATCCGATCTAATAGACTCTATGGGAACTGTTAGAACTCATAGACTATAACCAACCAAACTGTGAACTTTCCTTCATCCACCTCCTGGACGGGGAAACACTTTGGGAGGGGGTTTGTGGTTGTTTGTGTTGTCACTGAAATCAAAGCACTTTTCTTCAACCTGGGCATGACCACTTTCACTGTAAATGCCTGCACTTTTCAAATTGAAATAATAAGGTATCTACATTTAAACTACTGCCTGTTTATTCTCATACTGGTCCACTGCCTCCCGGAGCGAGCTCAGTTCTTCTGCTGCTGTTCCTGTTGTTTCCACTGCCACGACTGCTGCTCCAGCCACTGCCTATTCTAATCATTACCTTATAGGATCAGTGCTTCACCATCATTGTATTCCGTCCTGCAGAGAACCACAACTATGAGCAAGCTTAGAGATGAAAGTATTTCTTTTTTGGCTCATGGTCTGTGTTGTTTGACGGTGCTCAGGCATGTCCTACTATCGTTGATCACTCATTTGCGTTTCAATGCGGCACAAAGCTGGAGAGGGGGGAGAGGGTCCAGTCTGTAACATCATCCTCACTATGGAAACTTACTGGAAGTTCATCAATCTGGCCAACAGCCTACATGTCGCTGGGTCAGATACAGTGCCTCTCGAAAGTATTCATACACCTTGAACCTTTGCACATTTTGTCATGTTTACAACCCTAAACATAAAGATTTTATTTTGATTTTTTTACTGAACGTTCACACACAAGTAACCGACAAC
Organism: Gobius niger; assembly: GCF_951799975.1. Classification (NCBI taxonomy): domain Eukaryota; kingdom Metazoa; phylum Chordata; class Actinopteri; order Gobiiformes; family Gobiidae; genus Gobius; species Gobius niger. The sequence goes on along the minus strand of NC_136873.1, from coordinate 20,489,212 downwards.
TGTGAAGTGAAAGCAAAATGATACATGATTCTGTTATTTTTCAAAAAATGGAAAAGTGAAAAGTGGGGCGTGCATAAGTATTCATACAGTATAAATAAATACTTTGTGTAACCCCCTTTTACTGCAATAACAGCACAAGTCTTTTGGGGTTTGACTCTACAAGGTTTGCACATGTAGAGACTGACATTTTAGCCCATTCCTCTTTACAAAACAACTCAAGCTCTGTCACATTAGAAGGAGAGCGTTTGTGAACAGCAGTTTTCAGATTATTCCACAGATTTTCAATAGGATTTAGGTCAGGACTTTGACTGGGCCATTCTAACACATTAATATGTTTTTATTGAACCATTCCATTGTAGATTTATCTTTGTGTTTAGGGTCATTGTCCTGCTGAAGGTGAATCTCCGTTGGCAGTGGTGCTTTACTCTTTCCATTTCCGAATGATGGATTGAACAGTTGCTCCGGGAGATGTTTAAATCTTGGGAAATCTTTGTATAACTTAACGCTGCTTTAAACTTCTCCACAGCTTTATCCCTGACCTCTCTGGTGCTCCTTGACCTTCATTATGCTGTTCAGTGACCAATACACTCCGACCACAGCTCTGAGGGCCTGAAAGAACAGCTGTGATTATACTGAGAGTAGATTACACACAGGTGCCTCTATTTAACCGTTAGGCCAAGGTGTGAACATTCTGGAGTCATTAGGAATGTTTTAAAGGCAATTTAATGCACTCAGAAAATGCTGTATGAATACTTATGCACGCCCCACTTTTCACTTTTCTATTTTTTGAAAAATAACGGAATCATGTATCATTTTGCTTTCACTTCACAGTTGTCGGTTACTTGTGTTCAAGGTGTATGAATACTTTCGAGAGGCACTGTATGATAAGCTGAAACGATGATGTGGAATGTTCAACACATAAAGGGGAGGTAAGACTGACTTGAAACTCTGGATGATGAGGCTGATCATCCAGTGAAACTGCAGACGCCGTGTCACCTCAGGGTTTGTTATTCATACAGGGCCTGGTCAGAAACTCAACATTTCAGACAGAGAGTCTGGAGCCATTCAGGGATTTCAAAAACAACAGGAGGATCTGAAATGGTGATCAGGAATGGATCAAGACCGGGAGACAGAGAATTACAATAGCCCAGCGTGTGGAGATACTCACTCGTTCATCAGCTGGTCAGAGGGCAGATAAGGTTTGACTTCCTTCATCAGGTGAAGCCTGTTTTAACAGCAGAGCAGATTTAATCACATGTATTAACAGTGAGTCTGTCCCCGGCCCTTTTGATCAAATCAAACAAGTGCTCCTCCACCTTCACATCACACTAATCTCATTTTCACTCTCAATCCACCCAAAGATGTCAAGCCTGACCTACTGACCCAGAAACCAAGAGGTCCAGTCTGCACTGTCAGGAAACATCGAGCCAAATACAAGCAGTTTCCTGCATTCTGGGTCATTTTAGCACCTGGAGAGTGATACCCTTTAATTAAAGAGACTGATGGACAAAAACATTAAGTCAAGCCATTTTGGTCCCAAACAGTGCTTTAACTCTGAACAGAGCAGTTTCAATAAAAGACTAATATCATACAAAGATCATAGCTAATAGCTATGGGCATAAATAGAAACGTTAATTCATTCAAAGTATAAACCTTGGTATAGTCCACTCAGTCCCACTGACAGAGGAGTGAAACCAGGAAAACCAGGCTCATTTCCTTAGACAGAGGAATAACTTTGCTATAGACAGACACAGGCTGATAGAGCAGAGTGCATATCAGTCCTGTTGACCCCCCCACCACCCCCACCCTCTGCGAACAATGTTTTTATGACTTTAGTGCGCTTTTAAGATCAGTGACAGTCCGTGTGACTGCAGATCATTGGCAGCGCTATTTCAAGTTATAAACCAGCGCTATCTCGAGGAGTCGATGGACTGGTCTAACTGTGTGCTGAAAATACAGTTAATGTTCAACAACTTCAAATGGTGCTTCATTCTTCTGCCTCTGAGCCGCGGCGGCGCTGACGCTCCTGATCCATAAGAGCAGCTGTGCTGTCCCCGTGTTTCCCCCGTTTGAGACGATGGTACAGCCCAGCTCTGTGAGACGCGGGAGTAAAGGAAACTAAGTCAATTCGATAACTTTATGAACGAGCCAGCGCGACATGACGGGATTATTAAAGGTTCTGTGCGCAACAGTAAAGGTTTCAAATAACCCATACAAGCTTAAGCAATTGCCTGATGCTGACTGAGCGAGTAGGGGAAGCTGCAGACCCGGAGCCGAGACAGAAATACTGTGAAGCGAATCCACCGTGATAGTGCGCCCTCTCCTGGTAAAGACGGATATACCACGGTGTTAGGTCTTGGGAACGTGAGACATTAACCGAGTTATTTCATTTTTGGATTTCTTATGAACCAATTTTGAAATCGTAGATGCTTCTGTTGTTTGATAAAGATAAGACGACACATTCATTTTCTGCTTAAGATAGTGTTTATGATAGTTGTAAATGAGTAAAAACAATAAATTATCCCAATTACATGCTCCCCAAAAAATGCAATTGCAGGCTGTAAGAAATATTGTATATTTTAATTTGAAAGAATCTTGGCCAGGACACTCTTGAGATTTTTAATTGAGTTAGTTTTATCCTGGATAAATAAAGGACAAATAAAAGGAAAAAAAAGTTATGGCACCATTATTAATGGCACATTGTTGCATGTTTATGTCATTCCAGGCTAGTTTTGACCGTATTATTAGTATTAGTATTAGTATTATTAGTATTGTCATTATTATTATTATTATCATTATTAGCCCAGAATTACAACATTTGATTTTTACACATTATTGACATCAGTGTTGATCTTTTGTTTTAGTGAAGTTGACAGAAAGAAGCTGCTGTATTTAGGAAACAGGGAAGACCCTGACGGTATGTTGTTTTTTACTCTGTTTTTGCATCTGCAAACTAACATTATTAACCCGATTTCTCTCCTTTTCTTTACTGATTACAGCAATTACCGTTACCACAATAAAAATGTGATTTTGTTCCAAAATATTGTCTCTGTCCCTTGTTGAACAAACGAAGGCTCTGTCCTACAAAATACAATGAAAGGATCAAACACACAGTTTTAATTTCATAAAATAACCCAAATAATAGTACATGTAGCCTAATGTCCCAACGATACAACTGTAAAACATGAGCTAAATACCGTCGTATCTGTCTTTGCCAGCAGAGGGCGCACTATCACAGTGGATTTGTCTCAGCTCCGGGTCTGCAGATTTCCATTATTGGATTGAGCTCCTCTCTGATCACTGCAATCGCCCCTATAAACCTGTGCAGTCAAATAAATAAAAGGGATTCGGTGTCATTTCAGCTGCTATGCTAATTTGCGCCACAAGATGGCAATAGTGGCCCGTGGTTGATTGACTTCCCTGGTCTCGCGCAGTTAGCTGCGCCACAGCAAAGGCAACGCCACATCGGAAGACTATATGTTTCTGTTACACTAAGCACTGTATGGGTAACATTAGTGGGACTATTGGTAATTATGAGACAATGTTTATTTCTTTCCGCTATTATATTCCCTGCTAGTCTCCACATTTGATGTTCTGAGATTATGAGTTATTACAAATATATATATATATATATATATATATATATATATATATATATATATATATATATATATATATATATATATATATATATATAAAAAAAAAAATAGCCTTGGCTAGACTATACCCCCCCCCTATATATATATATTTATTTATTGATTGATTTTTATTATTCACTCACTCACTCACTCACTCACTCACTCACTCACTCACTCACTCACTCACTCACTCACTCACTCACTCACTCACTCACTCACTCACTCACTCACTCACTCATGCACAGGCAAAGTGTCTTGCCCAAGGACACAACAACAGCCTGTACCTGCAGGAGCATGGATTTCAACTGCCAACCTTCTGGTTAAAGGACAACTCACTCTATCCCCCTAAACTACTGTATAATTCTTGCTATATCACTTAACATAACTGTTCTAATTGGGGGTATAATCTGGCCTGGGGGGTAATATACTACGGGTTATATTATGGCCAAGGCCATTTTATAGCCGGGGTATGAAATGGCTTAGGCCCCTTTAACCCCGGGTGTAGTCCAGATGGGGGGTTACACCGGCTTCAACTTTACCATCAGATACAGGCCCGGTCAGAGAAACGCAGATGCAGACGGCCTGTGCAGATTACCCCTGGACAGTGACCAGTACATGGCCCAGTGCACTGCGGGGGTCAAACAGGACATCATTAAAGCGGCTGATGAGAGTGTTTGTTTCCAGAGAACTACATCAGTGAACAGGCCATCAGTCTAGCTCAAGACACAGCAACCCCCCCAGACAAGGCCCTCTCACAAGCTGAAATCAGGGCCAGCCAACAAAAAGACTGTCATTGGGCCTGTCCTGAACTACAAAATCAGTGAGTACATGCCCAAAGGTCAAGCTTTTAAGAAAGAGTCCCCTAAATCCTCCTGAGACAGTGGAACAAACGTTATGTTAATGAGGATGGCGTCCTCTACAGGCGCGTTAATGGTAGGGACCAGCTCCTCCTCCCAAAAGAACACAATATTGTCTTCACAGAACTGCGCAGAGAGATGGGACTCCAGGGGGCAGAAAGAACTTTGGGACTGATAAGGGACAGATTTTACCGGTCTAT
>NC_136873.1:20455723-20484317 GCF_951799975.1 Gobius niger | reverse complement strand
TCCAGGCTAGTTTTGACCGTATTATTATTATTATTATTATTATTATTATTATTAGTATTGTCATTATTATTATTATTATTATCATTATTAGCCCAGAATTACAACATTTGATGTTTACACATTATTGACATCAGTGTTGATCTTTTGTTTTAGTGAAGTTGACAGAAAGATGCTGCTGTATTTAGGAAACAGGGAAGACCCTGACGGTATGTTGTTTTTCACTTTGTTTTTGCATCTGCAAACTAACATTATTAACCCGATTTCTCTCCTTTTCTTTACTGATTACAGCAATTACCGTTACCACAATAAAAATGTGATTTTGTTCCAAAATATTGTCTCTGTCCCTTGTTGAACAAACGAAGGCTCTGTCCTACAAAATACAATGAAAGGATCAAACACACAGTTTTAATTTCATGAAATAACCCAAATAATAGTACATGTAGCCTAAAGTCCCAACGATACAACTGTAAAACATGAGCTAAATACCGTCGTATCTGTCTTTGCCAGCAGAGGGCGCACTATCACGGTGGATTTGTCTCGGCTCCGGGTCTGCAGATTTCCATTATTGGATTGAGCTCCTCTCTGATCACTGCAATCGCCCCTATAATCCTGTGCGGTCAAATAAATAAAAGGGATTCGGTGTCATTTCAGCTGCTATGCTAATTTGCGCCACAAGATGGCAATAGTGGCCCGTGGTTGATTGACCTCCCTGGTCTCGCGCAGTTAACTGCATGAGGTTTTCAACTGAAGTCAGCAAAGGCAACGCCACATCGGAAGACTATATTTTTCTGTTACACTAAGCACTGTATGGGTAACATTAGTGGGACTATTGGTAATTATGAGACAATGTTTATTTCTTTCCGCTATTATATTCCCTGCTAGTCTCCACATTTGATGTTCTGAGATTATGAGTTATTACAAATATATATATATATATATATATATATATATATATATATATATAACATAAAATAGCCTTGGCTAGACTATACCCCCCCCCCCTATATATATATATATATATTTATTGATTGATTTTTATTATTCACTCACTCACTCACTCACTCACTCACTCACTCATGCACAGGCAAAGTGTCTTGCCCAAGGACACAACAACAGCCTGTACCTGCAGGAGCATGGATTTCAACTGCCAACCTTCTGGTTAAAGGACAACTCACTCTATCCCCCTAAACTACTGTATAATTCTTGCTATATCACTTAACATAACTGTTATAATTGGGGCTATAATCTGGCCTGGGGGGTAGGAAATATCTTAGGCCATAATATACTACGGGTTATATTATGGCCAAGGCCATTTTATGGCCGGGGTATGAAATGGCTTAGGCCCCTTTAACCCCGGGTGTAGTCCAGATGGGGGGTTACACCGGCTTCAACTTTACCATCAGATACAGGCCCGGTCAGAGAAACGCAGATGCAGACGGCCTGTGCAGATTACCCCTGGACAGTGACCAGTACATGGCCCAGTGCACTGCGGGGGTCAAACAGGACATCATTAAAGCGGCTGATGAGAGTGTTTGTTTCCAGAGAACTACATCAGTGAACAGGCCATCAGTCTAGCTCAAGACACAGCAACCCCCCCAGACAAGGCCCTCTCACAAGCTGAAATCAGGGCCAGCCAACAAAAAGACTGTCATTGGGCCTGTCCTGAACAACAAAATCAGTGAGTACATGCTCAAAGGTCAAGCTTTTAAGAAAGAGTCCCCTAAATCCTCCTGAGACAGTGGAACAAACGTTATGTTAATGAGGATGGCGTCCTCTACAGGCGCGTTAATGGTAGGGACCAGCTCCTCCTCCCAAAAGAACACAATATTGTCTTCACAGAACTGCGCAGAGAGATGGGACTCCAGGGGGCAGAAAGAACTTTGGGACTGATAAGGGACAGATTCTACCGGCCTATGCTACTACTAGAGGCAAACACTATTATGAGCAAAAGACACAGTAATCTTCACTTTACTGCGCGGATGCCAAATTACTCCTGGTATTATTACGCCTTACAATATAGTTCCCCCCCTTTCATCCACACTGTTTAATTGTGTGTAATTATACTTTGTAGTGGAACACTTCACGTAACCATATTTAAATAGGGAAAACGTGGAAGAGCTTGGTAGCTTCTATCTTGACCTGTTTTGGAGCTATAGAGGAGAGAGGGAGAGGCTAAATGCTAACGCCGTCTGTGCTGTGTTTACGTGACTGAAGATCAGACAGGTCCTAAAGAACTCGTCACAGCTCAAGTAAGAACATATCTCAGTATGGAAAACAGTGGCCTATTCCTTTAACATTTCCCCCAATGCATTCTGAAATGTAGTGAGCACAATGCATTGTGGGAGTCGGAGGAGAACAGCCGACAGTTTAAACTAAACACAACACAACTGATTGAAAACAGCTGTTTCAGTCATGTGCTGCGTCTGGAATATAAACGGTTACGGTGAAAACGTTACTTACCTTTAGCTGAAGCTGTTAAAGGGACTATACAGAGTTTAAAAATGTCAATATAAAGTATTTTCCTCCCCTACATGTTCCAACAATGTCCTAATGTGTAGAATGAGCCCAGACCTGTTCACCACAGCTGCCTCTAAAATCCCGCACTGTCACTCAGAAAGGCGTCTAATTCGGGTCTGAAGTGCCGTCATGCACGAGCAAAGGTGCAGTTACACGTATGACCTGAGGTGGCAGTAGTGAGTATAAAATGCAACTTGCATCTAGCCCCTTTAAATGATCAAAATCTCTATCACATATCGCTTCTTCTAGTAACAAAAATCCAAGCCGTTTTCTTCATTCATGTAAAATCCATGTGAAATAAAACATATCTTGGTTGCTACTTTTGTTTATTATTTTAACATCAGGCTGACCTACTTTCTGCACGCCTCAGCACGTGTGACGTCACACAGCAGGGGGAAATCTGTGGGCTATGTGTCCAAATCACCACAAACAATCAGTGAGTATATCATCTATGTAGGCTTCTAAATGAGTGGTTAGGGACCAGGGTGGACATTTGAACACACTGTCTGCATAAATGTGCCTGTTTAGCTCTTGGAAGATCCTCAGTCAGGAGGTTCACTCACTTATTTCATGCTGTCCTGTGAATATTTACATGTTGTAGCCAATACAAATATGACAACATGCAATTGTTTGGGTGGTATTGTACAATATTGTCTTCACAGAACTGCGCAGAGAGATGGGACTCCAGGGGGCAGAAAGAACTTTGGGACTGATAAGGGACAGATTCTACCGGCCTATGCTACTACTAGAGGCAAACACTATTATGAGCAAAAGACACATGGTGTTCACCTGTATCCAGGTAACAGAGTCCTCCTTCGCAACTTCAGAGAGAGAGGGGGGCCTGGTAAACTCTGGTCATGCTGTGTACGTGATAATTGCCCAGAAAAGTCCTGACATGCCTGGTTATGAAATTAAGCCAGAACAAGGAGGTCAAAGTCGCAGAGTGCACAGAAACCTACTCCGCCCATGTGACAGCTTACCTGAGGAAAGACTGGACAACAAACAGCAGAACAAACAAAAGAAGGACACAAACTAAAGTAAGGAGACAAACAGAGGCATTACAAGAGAACACAGACACAGACAGTGATGAAGAAGGTACTCTTGTCTGGGGATCTGCCTGCCGATTTGTGAGGAAAGCAGAGCTCAGGTGCACTCCCGGACCTGAGCCGGAGCAGCAGCTGGAGAAACCCCAGGCGGAGGGCTCTCAGACGATGGTCTACTGGCAGCAGACGGAGAGGCGGGCCAGGAGCAGCTCAGCGACCACCCTTCGGAGGTAGGTGCAGCCCAGCAGAAAGACAGAGACTCTGTTGTGCAGGGGTCGACATCTTTTACCCACATATACCCTCAGAGGGAGTGGTGCCGGCCCCAGGTCCTCTCCTATGACCAGCTCGGACCCCCGACCGTGAGACCTGTGGGTATGGACAGCGTCGAGGTGAGTGTCCCACCCACATGCTCACAGAGACTCTGGAGACCATGGGCATCTGATGCCACGCAAGCAGCTTATTGAAGACTAGTAGAGTGACACAGACACTATAAGACTGCAACAAGAAATGCTAGTTATTGAGAAAATGCTGAAGTGCAACTTAGAAAGACTAAGTTGAGTATATTGCACATATGCAACAGCGTCTGAAATGGTAAAAGACAAAGTGATCAAGTTTAAAGTTCCGTTAATGTGTCTGGTTACAATGGTACAAGGTATTATTCAAAGTAAGGTGAACTTGTTTATTCATCTTGAGAAAAAATGTGGTTATTCCAACAGAAATATACATTAAAAAATGTTAGTATTACTTGGTATGGAATTCAAATTGTCTACTAAAAGGTAATTGCAAGTTATTTCCTATAAGCGATGCTAGAAATGTGATATATAACCACCAGATAAACTCAAGGGACACTGTTTTGGAGTAGAAAAAGAAATTAGCATTGTTTTTTTTTATTAAGCAGGGGAGGGTGTGGCCTCCAGGACTGTTTAAGTATATTTAAGTTTATTTTATCGATTACTATTGTTTATTTTGGCTGTGTACAATTGACCTGTTAAGGTGTCATTTCTGGTGCTATGCTAATTTGTGCCACAAGATGGCAGTAGTGGCCGGTGGGTAGGAAACTGACTTCCCAGGTCTCTTGCAGAGTTAGCTCAGTTCTGCATAAGGTTTTCAACTGAAGTCAGCAAAGGCAAAGCCACATCTGCCTGTCAGCCTGTGTCTGTCTTCACGGGGGGAACACCTGGAACTCACAGCGGCCAGAGAGAAAGGAAAGAAAATTCAGGGTCTGGGGGGACCAACTATGAAGTATTACACTGTTTATATTAATTATTTTAATCCTACAAATATGTGGTGCCCAGACACTACAGACCGTGACAAACATCGACTGCAGTGCATTGTGCTGCTGCAGAGAAGGTGACTGGCTGTGAGCTCCCATCTCTCAAGGACTTGTACTCCTCCAGCACCTGGAGGCGTGTGGGCCAGATCACAGCTGACCCTTCTCACCCTGGACACGGACTATTCACCCCTCTCTATCCAGACCCATACCTCCTGCCACATGAACTGTTTTTCCCCTCCGCCATCAGACTCATGAACAAAAACTAGTCCCAATAACTCTGTACTCATGAATATTCTGCTCTATTGCTCTATATGGTATGTCCACACTCATATTTGCTGCTAACACTCAATGCACCTTTACATCTGTAAATACACTCACACCGTTACCCGCATCCCCTTATAGTCTTATCGTTTAGTGTTGGTTTTTTTCTGTTTATTTATTTGATAGGGACAGTTGCACATGAGCACTGTAAATATGCCATATTATAGCAGGGATGCTCATTTCCATCTGTAGTTCCTAGGCCGGCAACACATACACCATCCATCCATCCATCCATCCATCCATCCATCCATTGTCTTCCGCTTTATCCGGGGCCGGGTCGCGGGGGCAGCAGTCTCAGCAGAGATGCCCAAACTTCCCGGTCCACACACACCTCCTCCAGCTGTTCTGACCCCGAGGCCACACCAGGCCAGCTCGGAGACATGGTCCCACCAGCGTGTCCTGGGTCTTCCACAAGGCCTTGTCCCACATACACATATCAACCCACATATCAACACATACACAATTTACAATTTACAAAATGTGACAACAATCACTATAAATGCAGTAAAAACTAAAAGTGTTCACAGGCCTGATTTTCCTTTAGCCACTGTTTAAAACGTGCTTTAAAAGTGGCCAGAGTTGGAGTCTCTCTTTCTAAAATAAAGGGAGACTATTCCAGTACTCGGTGCCTTTTACAGAGAGCACAGTCTGTCCACAGGAGCTTTGCTTATATGGAACCTCACAGTCTCCTCGAGTCCATGCAATACTTTGTATACAAGGCAACCATATTTAAAATGAATGAAATGATCAAAATTGAGCAAATGATGCTTCTCTAAGACAGTGAAGTGGTTAAAGGAGAACGGTTTCTTGTTATGTGTTATATGTTTTATGTTTCATGTTGCACGATCCTAGTTGTGAACCTGTTTATAATCATTGCAATAAAAACAATTATGATTCCAAACCTGGACTAAAAATAAAAAAATAAAAAATGAGACTGAGAGTCGTCCAGATCAGCACAATCCCAGGTTCATATACGGACTGATCCCAGAGAGGAGCCTCCGGGCAGTTATTCCGTTTAAGCCCCGGAGGGAAAAAATCCTAAAAACATTCGATTTTTATTCCAAATGAAACGAAACCAGGGATGTAGAGAAGAGACCCCCGGTCACACTGATAAGCGGGTTGATACGACCCCGTTTCGGGAATTAATTAACCTTTTGAAATCCAAAAATGAGCTTTTCAACCAAAAGTAACCAGGATTATAGAGCGGAGTTCCCCCGGTCACGCTGAGGTGCGTGGCCGGCTCTTTTTTGGAAGTTATTAATGTTTTAAGCCCAAAGTACAGCTTGAGGTGGGCCGATCCAACACCGTTGGCCATTTTTAAAGGGTTTTAGTGTCCGGAACATTGGAGTTACATTTGCTCTTTCGCCACTTCCCCACTTAGTCCAAAAAGTACATGGTCCGGTAGGGGAGAGCACGCTGATGTGTGGCCGGGCTGTGCGACTCTTTTCGGAGTAGATGTTGTTGTTTTAAGCCGCAGAGAGGGAAAAAAATGCAAAATGACTTTTAATCCAACCAAAAAGTATAGGGGATTGTAGACTCCCCCGAACATGGCTCAGTTGGATCACAACTGACTCGAACTAGCTGTGTCTGCATGTCCAAATTACTCCCTGTGTAGTGGTCGCGCCATGTTGTAGGGGTGTCTGAATGTCCAGACAGAAAAAAGTAGTGCACTTAAAGGAACAGGCCACCGTTTTTCCATACTGAGACATGTTCTTACCTTAGCTGTGACGAGTTCTTTAGGACCTGTCTGATCTTCAGTCACGTAAACACAGCACAGACGGCGTTAGCATTTAGCCTCTCCCTCTCTCCTCTATAGCTCCAAAACAGGTGAAGATAGAAGCTACCAAGCTCTTCCACGTTTTCCCTATTTAAATATGGTTACGTGAAGTGTTCCACTACAAAGTATAATTACACAAAATTAAACAATGTGGATTTTCTAAGCGGATAAAAGGGGGAAATATATTGTAAGGCGTAATAATACCAGGAGTAGTTCAAAATCCGCGCAGTAATCTTCACTTTACTGTGCGGATGCCAAATTACTCCTGGTATTATTACACCTTACAATATAGTTCCCCCCCTTTCATCCACATTGTTTGATTGTGTGTAATTATACTTTGTAGTGGAACACTAACCATATTTAAATAGTGAAAACGTGGAAGAGCTTGGTAGCTTCTATCTTGACCTGTTTTGGAGCTATAGAGGAGAGAGGGAGAGGCTAAATGCTAACGCCGTCTGTGCTGTGTTTACGTGACTGAAGACCAGACAGGTCCTAAAGAACTCGTCAAAGCTCAGGTAAGAACATATCTCAGTATGGAAAACAGTGGCCTATTCCTTTAACATTTCCCCAAATGCATTCTGAAATGTAGTGAGCACAATGCATTGTGGGAGTCGGAGGAGAACAGCCGACAGTTTAAACTAAACACAACACAACTGAATGAAAACAGCTGTTTCAGTCATGTGCTGCGTCTGGAATATATAAACGGTTACGGTGAAAACGTTACTTACCTTTAGCTCAAGCTGTTAAAGGGACTATACAGAGTTTAAAAATGTCAATATAAAGTATTTTCCTCCCCTACATGTTTCAACAATGTCCTAATGTGTAGAATGAGCTCAGACCTGTTCACCACAGCTGCCTCTAAAATCCCGCACTGTCACTCAGAAAGGCGTCTAACTCGGGTCCGAAGTGCCGTCATGCACGAGCAAAGGTGCAGTTACACGTATGACCTGAGGTGGCAGTAGTGTATAAAATGCAACTTGCATCTAGCCCCTTTAAATGATCAAAATCTCTATCAGATATCGCTTCTTCTAGTAACAAAAATCCAAGCCGTTTTCTTCATTCATGTAAAATCCATGTGAAATAAAACATATCTTGGTTGATACTTTTGTTTATTATTTTAACATCAGGCTGACCTACTTTCTGCACGCCTCAGCACGTGTGACGTCACACAGCAGGGGGAAATCTGTGGGCTATGTGTCCAAATCACCACAAACAATCAGTGAGTATATCATCTATGTAGGCTTCTAAATGAGTGGTTAGGGACCAGGGTGGACATTTGAACACACTGTCTGCATAAATGTGCCTGTTTAGCTCTTGGAAGATCCTCAGTCAGGAGGTTCACTCACTTATTTCATGCTGTCCTGTGAATATTTACATGTTGTAGCCAATACAAATATGACAACATGTAATTGTTTGGGTGGTATTAGTTTAAACAGACACTGTATATTCATTCTTTTGATTTCAATCAAATCAGACCATATTTTATGACCAAATTTAGGCAGAAATGTGAGAATATATGTATATATAAGTACAGGAGTAAATAGTAACAACATGTCTGTAGTCTGTGTGTTCTGCTCTACTGTACTTTACTTCCACCGTCAAACTGCACTGAACAGTCAATCATTTAATAAAAGTTCATGTATTCAGATGTAAACTCTGCTTTGAGTAGATTTGTTTTATTTGTTCATGAAAATAGAGGATTTCCATGAAATAAGATGGTATTGGTGAACGATAATCACAGTGGCATTGATTTTTGGGTCCTAAAACTATTTAAAAAAAAATATATGTGTGAATCCAAACGGGTGAGTGTGCATGTCAAGGAGGTCCTCTGGGACGGATACGGAGAAATGGTTTCATATCTGAAGCAAATGATGTTGGTACTAGGGCTGCAACTCTGAGTATCTGGTAACCGCTTCATCTGCCAATGAGGACATGTTGGATTAAAGTCAATGTTTGTAGGAGGTTCTTCAAAATCATTAGAGCTGAACTTGTTTTGTTCAAAGCTGCATCTGCGGCCATTCCTCATTTGAAAGCTAAGAACCTCTTTTTTTTAATTTTTATTTATTTGATAGGGACAATGCATATTGATGAACAGTTGCACATGAGCACTGTAAATATGCCAGATTATAGCGGGGATGCTAGTTTCCCTCTGTAATCCCAGGCAGCACATACACACCTCTGGGTTCTAAGCGTTAACACCTGGAGGCTGCACTGGCACTGACTGGGACTTTATTGGGGACAGAGCTGGAATTGAAGTTTATTTCTGAGTTAATTCTGCTTTTTGATTGGATAATGATTGTCCTGAGGCACAGACAGATCATTTATGAAATTTAAAATGTACAAAACAGCCTGAAAACAAAACCACTAACTGTATTTGAGTCTGTGTAAACCAGAAAGCGATTAATCGAGTTCTAAAATAGTTCACAACTATTTCAATAATTGTTTAATTGTGGATTCATTGATGAGTTGTTTCAGCTGTAGTTGGTATGAAAGGTCAAAGACAGAAAAACACGCAGGATTCTCATGGGTCAGAATTGACCTCAAAGGACCACGAGCGGAGCTATTTGCCCTCAATCAAAAATATGAGGAAAATCCCAAAATAATTGACTAAAAACATTTTTTAGACTAATTCCACTTAAAAGTTTTTATTTTGTTACTGTTTGTTTGTGTGTGTGTGTGTGTGTGTGTGTGTGTGTGTGTGTGTGTGTGCGTGCGTGTGCGCGTGTGTGTGTTTTTATTTTCATTATTTTATGTATTTTTTTCCGTGCATTACTTGTTCTTCTCATTTCGTTTTGATGTTGTTTTAACTATTGTCTGTACTATACTAACTGTTTCCATGTTCCCTGAATCATGTCCAAATAATTATAATAAAATCAATTAAAATTCATCATTTTGCCATACTATGGACCATAAACATAAATATATTTAATTGAAATTTGATGTGAGACACACACTAAGTGACACACAATCGTGAAGTGAAATGAAATTTATACATGATTTAGATTTTTTTTAGAAATAAAAACTGAAAAGGGTGAGGCGCAAAAGCATAGGCCCCACTTTCCTTTTAGTGAAACCAACTGCCTTCAGAAGTTTCCAGATGATTTCTGGATGATCTACCTGTGTGTAGACTCTACACACAGGTAGAGTCCACCTGTGTGTTTCTAATGTCAGTTCAAATACAGCTGCTCTGTGATGGTCTCAGGTCTGTTAGAGACTATTGTGGAGCAGAAGCTTCATGAAGAACACACCAGACCGGTCCAGATCAAGTTATTGACAAGTATAAAGCTGGGTTAGGTTATAAAAAGATTTCCAAAGCTTTGAACTTCTCTCAAAGTACAGTTAAATACACCATCCAGGAATGGACAGAGTCTGACATCACTGCAAACCTACCAAGACCCGGCTCCTCCTAAACTTACTGACCGAACAAGGACAGCACTGACCACAGATGTTACCAAGAAGCCTGTGATATTATGCTCTTGATATTATGCATTATTATATTTGGCCGTACCTGCTTACCTTGTTGCCTCTTCGAGGTTGCCATTTGCTTGTGGGATTCCGAGGTATATATATATATATATATATATATATATATATATATATATATATATATATATATATATATATATATATATATATATATATATATATATATTCTCCTTTACTCTACTGTAGACACAGATATCTGTGGAAATATACTGTTAATACAGGAGTATTTGTATCTCGTTTTCCTGCATTGTCTGAAACGTGATCCAGCGAGTTGTGAAGCGCTCATGGAACTCATCCCCGTGTCAGAAATGTCTTATTCAGTGAAGAATGAGTATTTGTTCTTTAAGAGGGAATAAAAGGGCATAAATGTGACTGTATAAACCCTTTGGCACATTTCTGTCTGTTGAAGGCCCGTTTCTTCTTGAGGCCAGTTTCCGTGACGTGCTTCAGTCAAAGGTGTTGAGTGTCACCGTTTGGCCTGGTGACCTGTTTCACTCACCTGTAAGACCGAAAAACACCAGTACTACCTCCACTACTGCAGTAATGTCCCTGTACTGCAGCACTTCTCCTTCCTGACCCGCTGGACCCTCGCCTGACAGCGGCACAAAGGCGCTGGAGCCGGCGGGACGATGAAGGAACATGGCATTAAAAATTCACACATCAAACAATGCACTGAGCTGAATGAGCCCCTGAAGTTTTCCACTGAGTCTGCGGCTGAGGGCCAGGGCCAGGGCCGGAGGAGGAGGCCACAGGCATCTTCCCTCAGTCTGCCCCAGGGCGGGTGAGCGGCTGGTGGAGCCACAACCACAGTGTGACAATGGAGAGGAGTTAACGTTCTGCACACAAATACTATTCAAGTCCATGAAGTTATTAAGCCAAATTTGAAAATGCTTGGTTTAATGAGCTGGTGTTTGGTAGTTACCTCAAACATATCTTTATCAATGTCTAACACTTTGTTGGTTAGAAAAGGCGCTATTGACTAAAAAACAGCTGACAACAGTTTCACTTCCTGGTTTTCATGCGGCTTTCTCAAAAGCTCCTCCCACTCCCCATTTGCTGTGCTGCTGTTTCACTCAGGGATGTCCCAATCATATACCGATCCGACAGTCTCTTCATATAACCGTATTTTAATATAATATCATTGTATTGCCAGTTTAAATTCACAGCTTGCAATTATAGCTTCAGCTTGACACTCATGTGTCCAGGATGAACACGAATAAACTCATGCTCACCTTAAAACTTGTAAAAAGAAAACAGTAATGTGTCCAAAAAGTTTAAACAAAGTGCTGTGTGACTGTTACTGCAGTATAAAAATGCCTCCAAACACTATTGAAAGTAATGCAATACTTGATAAAGCCCTTCTAATTGTGTGTGAGTGTTTACGTGATGACCGCGTGTGATAATTGTAGTCTTTTATGAGCATGATAAGGAAGGATGTGTCATAGCCTGTGTTATGGATGTGATGACTGACTGTATATATTCACATTGTAATTCTCCCTCTGTCCCCTACAGATGGAAATGAGCTTGAAAACGCTACAGTCTGCTACAAGCATCCTTGCTCACGAGTATAATGTAACTGTACATTGTCCTGATAAATAAATAAATGAAGAAAAAAAAACAATACACAAAAGTGCGTTGCCACGAGAGCGCGCCCTGCTCCGCTGTTGGAATGTTCTGCCTGAGTTTCTGGCTCCTCTGTAAAAGCTCGACCACAGCTCTGCAAAGGAACATCATTATGTAATTAGTAATTCAGCGCTGGCCTGATTCAGGTTGAAGTAGAGCGGGTCATGATCGGATCAGGGGTTTCGAAACGTACACTGTGTATGAATGATAGAGTGAATGGGCACACTGTGTATGAATGAGAGAGTGAATGGGCACACTGTGTATGAATGAGAGAGTGAATGGGCACACTGTGTATGAATGAGAGAGTGAATGGGCACACTGTGTATGAATGAGAGAGTGAATGGGCACACTGTGTATGAATGAGAGAGTGAATGGGCACACTGTGTATGAATGAGAGAGTGAATGGGTACACTGTGTATGAATGAGAGAGTGAATGGGTACACTGTGTATGAATGAGTGAGTGAATGGGCACACTGTGTATGAATGAGAGAGTGAATGGGCACACTGTGTATGAATGAGTGAGTGAATGGGCACACTGTGTATGAATGAGAGAGTGAATGGGCACACTGTGTATGAATGAGAGAGTGAATGGGTACACTGTGTATGAATGAGAGAGTGAATGGGTACACTGTGTATGAATGAGTGAGTGAATGGGCACACTGTGTATGAATGAGAGAGTGAATGGGTACACTGTGTATGAATGATAGAGTGAATGGGCACACTGTGTATGAATGAGAGAGTGAATGGGCACACTGTGTATGAATGAGAGAGTGAATGGGCACACTGTGTATGAATGAGAGAGTGAATGGGTACACTGTGTATGAATGATAGAGTGAATGGGCACACTGTGTATGAATGAGAGAGTGAATGGGCACACTGTGTATGAATGAGAGAGTGAATGGGCACACTGTGTATGAATGAGAGAGTGAATGGGCACACTGTGTATGAATGAGAGAGTGAATGGGCACACTGTGTATGAATGAGAGAGTGAATGGGTACACTGTGTATGAATGAGAGAGTGAATGGGCACACTGTGTATGAATGAGAGAGTGAATGGGCACACTGTGTATGAATGAGAGAGTGAATGGGCACACTGTGTATGAATGAGAGAGTGAATGGGCACACTGTGTATGAATGAGAGAGTGAATGGGCACACTGTGTATGAATGAGAGAGTGAATGGGGGACTGGTTCCTTGCTGTAAAGTGCTTTGGTGAAGGTAAAACGCTATATACAGTAAGTGAAGACTTTTTACCAATCCGATTCTCTCAAAATGCCTAGATTGGCTACCGATACCAATACTAAATATCGGATCGGGACATCCCTATTTTCAATGCTGTCAATACAATACTGTCAACCACTGACTTACTGTTGATGAGGAGAAGAAGTTTTGTCCCAAACAATTAATAAAATAATAATACTAAAACGTCTGGATAAACAATGTGACTGGGTTTCATTATTGTTCTCTATTTTGTCGCACAGTGTTCACGTCAATCTCAACCTTTTCTTCCCACAACAACATAAATAAAGCATGAATAAAGGTTTAAACGGCCCCCGCGTTTGTGTTGAAACTGGAGCTGCTGTAAGGAACACCTCAGGACTCAGCCGACCGAGACCAGAGACCAAACCCGGCGCTCGACACTCGATCCGCCCCAGATCTGGTTCAAATCCTCGCACCGCCGTCCTCCAGCGAGACGGGGACATGGAGGAGCAGGACGACCCGCGGATACTGCAGCCTTCGGGGGCCAGCGCGCTCCAGAGTGGCCCCAAACCCGGACTGAACCCTGGACCCGCTCCCAACAGAGTCTGGATTTCCCTGGTCGCAGGTGAGTGCGTTCTTAGACCTGCCATATGAGGCTCGCACGACGTCCCTATTGACCATTGGTACTGTGGGGATGGAGAGGAGCCCGGCAGAGGAGGAGCGGAGGGAATGGGACAGAGGTTATGGGGAGCGGGGCCGGATTGAAGTCAAATGGGCCCCCCATATACTGTATGTCTGTCTGTTGGATTTCTCTCACTCTCTGAAAATATAAATGATTTTTTTATTATTTGAACATGCAGAAGTAGTACTAGTTTAAAAAAATGACAAATTTGTGAAAAAAAAAAAAAAGTTTAACATAATAACCCCAATTTGAGCTCCGTTGCCTTTGTGGAAGAACCTTTGCCAGACTGGTGGGGGGGACAGATTTAAAAGGGGGGTCTGGGGGTCCTCCCACAGAGATTTTTTATTTTATTTTAATGGTTCAATTCAGAACAGTAGGTACATACTCTTTCCCAGTGTCAACTTGTTAGAACTGGCTTAGTCCTGGTTTATTCCTGGTTTAGTCCTTGTTTAGACCTGGTTTAGTCCCGGTTTAGTCCTTGTTTAGACCTGGTTTAGTCCTGGTTTAGTCCCGGTTTAGTCCTTGTTTAGACCTGGTTTAGTCCCGGTTTAGTCCTTGTTTAGACCTGGTTTAGTTCCGGTTTAGTCCTGGTTTAGTCCTGGTTTATTCCTGGTTTAGTCCTTGTTTATTCCTGGCTTAGACCTTTTTTAGACCTGGTTTAGTCCTGGTTTAGTCCTGGTTTAGACCTTTTTTAGACCTGGTTTAGTCCTGGTTTAGTCCTGGTTTAGACCTAGTTTATTCCTGATTTATTCCTGGATCAGACCTTTTTGAGACCTTTTTTAGACCTGGTTTATTCCTGATTTATTCCTGGTTTAGTCCTTGTTTATTCCTGGCTTAGACCTTTTTTAGACCTGGTTTAATCCTTGTTTATTCCTGGCTTAGTCCTTGTTTATTCCTGGTTTAGTCCTGGTTTAGTCCTGGTTTAGTCCTGGTTTAGTCCTGGTTTAGTCCTGGCTTAGACCTTTTTTAGACCTGGTTTATTCCTGGTTCAGTCCTTGTTTATTCCTGGTTTAGTCCTGGTTTAGTCCTGGTTTAGTCCTGGTTTAGTCCTGGCTTAGACCTTTTTTAGACCTGGTTTATTCCTGGTTCAGTCCTTGTTTATTCCTGGTTTAGTCCTTGTTTATTCCTGGTTTAGTCCTTGTTTATTCCTGATTTATTCCTGGATCAGACCTTTTTGAGACCTTTTTTAGACCTGGTTTATTCCTGGTTTATTTCTGTTTTAGTCCTTGTTTATTCCTGGTTTATATCTTTTTTAGTCCTGGTTTATTCCTGGTTTATTCCTGTTTTAGACCTGGTTTATTCCTGTTTTAGTCCTTGTTTATTCCTGGTTTATTCCTGGTTTAGATCTTTTTTAGTCCTGGTTTAGATCTTTTTTAGACCTGGTTTATTCCTGGTTTATTCCTGGTTTAGTCCTTGTTTATTCCTGGTTTATTCCTGGTTTATTCCTGGTTTAGTCTCGGGTACAAAGTCCTCTGATTAAGCCTTACATGTGAGGGAGTCTGCAAAGACAGAGGGAACCCTCTGCTTTCCTCCTCATACCCAGGGGCCCTTTGACCTGCTGGGCCCCTGGGCTTCGCCCCTGTAGGCCCCTGCATACATCCGGCCTTGGGGAGCCAGTGGAGTTGGATGAGGACCGGTGTGATGTGCTCCATGGATTTGGGTCGTGGTTATGGACATTTTGAAGTGGTTGAGGAGGTTTTGGGGGAGACCAGAGAGGAGAGTGTCGCAGTGATCCAGGCGTGATGTCAACATGAACATATGAAGTACTTTGGGTGGAGTGAGAGAGACGGGCGGAGTCGGGAGCTGTTACAGGTGGAAAAAGGCTGTGTGGGTAGTATTGTATATGTGGGAGGAGAATGAAAGCATGGAGTCCAGTATGACACCCAAGCTTTAAAGGAACAGGCCACCGTTTTTACATACTGAGATCTTACCTGAGCTGTGACGAGTTCTTTAGGACCTGTCTGATCTTCAGACACGTAAACACAGCACATTAGCGTTAGCATTTAGCCTCTCCCTCTCTCCCTCTCTCCTCTATAGCTCCAAAACAGGTCAAGATAGAAGCTACCGAGCTCTTTCACGTTTTCCCTATTTAAATATGGTTACGTGAAGTGTTCCACTACAAAGTGTAATTACACACAATTAAACAATGTGGATTTTCTAAGCGGATAAAAGGGTGAACTATATTGTAAGGCGTAATAATACCAGGAGTAATTTGGCATCCGCGCAGTAAAGTGAAGATTACTGCGCGGATTTCGAAATGCTCCTGGTATTATTCTGCCTTACAATATGCCGTTGAGTTTGAGTTTGTTTGCTTACATCCGAGGTGTAATGGCCTGTAAACAGTTGGATAATGTGGTGGGGCAGGTGGAACCGGACTGTGTGGACAGATAAAGTTGTGTATCGTCAGCATAACAAAGACCAAAGTCACGAAAAATATGGCCCTAAAACTGAGCCTTGGGAAATGTGATGTAATGGTGATGAGGAGGATTTGAAGGTTTTGACCTGAATGAATTGTTCTCTGTGGGTGAGGGAGGATGTGGAACATAGGAGAGCAGTGCCTGTGAGCCCAGTGCCAGCCAGACTCAAGCATAACTGAGTGAGAGATGGAATCAAAGGTGGCACTGAGGTCAAGGAGGATGAGAATGGAGAGGAGGTCTGAGTCCGGTGCACAAAGAAGATCATCGGTTGTTTGGTCAAGAGAAGCTTCAGTGTGTTTCGGTGTGAGAACCCGGATTGAAAAGGATGAGCTGCAACTGTAGTTTGGCAGTAAATGGAGGGTTAAAAATTGGGCGGTAGTTATTAAAGTTTTCGGGATCTGAACCAGGTTTTTTGATCAGTGGTTTGACAGAGGCCATTTTGAGAGAAGGTAGGACAATTCCTGAGGACAAGTCAAGGATGATTTGACAAAAACAACAAGACTTTGGCCGTTGCATATTCCCTGAAAGGAGGAGAGAGAGAGAGAGAGAGAGAGAGAGAGAGAGAGAGAGAGAGAGAGAGAGAGAGAGAGAGGAGAAGAGAGAGAGGAGAAGAGAGAGAGAGAGGAGAAGAGAGAGAGAGAGAGAGGAGAAGAGAGAGAGAGAGAGAGAGAGAGAAAGGAGAAGAGAGAGAAGTTGTTTTTCTGGCAGCCAAAACGAAAGAAAAGCAGGATAAAGAGGAGAGCAAGACAGCAGCAAGTGTAATACGTTACTGTAGTTGTAGGGGAGATGGACCTATATTGGACCGGTCCCGAAATTGGACCACCACTCGTTCTCCTTTCCATAAATAGTTAACACATCAATTTGCGATCAAAATGACGTGCGGCGTGATGTTACGTCTGCCTGAGATGATCGACGGCGAGAATTATCAAAATGAGCAAATGATGACAAAAAAAGTGTTCTCACACATTTCTTTGTAATTTTAGATCATCTTTGGGAGTGAGGTGTGACCGCAAACTTTAGGCTAACTGGCTGGGACGGCCTATGCGGGTGTTTGACATATAAGTAACGAATGAAACGTGGAATGATGAGTCATATGTACACGGTTGCAAATATACATAACATATACATCCGAGAACTCAAGTGGGGCCGGCCCGATATTGGACCACCCCATGTGTCCTCATACTGGACCACCCCATGTGTCCTCATATTGGACCACCCCATGTGTCCTCATATTGGACCACCCCATGTGTCCTCATACTGGACCACCCCATGTGTCCTCATACTGGACCACCCCATGTGTCCTCATACTGGACCACCCCATGTGTCCTCATACTGGACCACCCCATGTGTCCTCATACTGGACCACCCCATGTGTCCTCATACTGGACCACCCCATGTGTCCTCATACTGGACCACCCCATGTGTCCTCATACTGGACCACCCCATGTGTCCTCATATTGGACCACCCCATGTGTCCTCATATTGGACCACCCCATGTGTCCTCATACTGGACCACCCCATGTGTCCTCATACTGGACCACCCCATGTGTCCTCATACTGGACCACTCCATGTGTCCTCATACTGGACCACCCCATGTGTCCTCATACTGGACCACCCCATGTGTCCTCATATTGGACCACCCCATGTGTCCTCATACTGGACCACCCCATGTGTCCTCATACTGGACCACCCCATGTGTCCTCATACTGGACCACCTCATGTGTCCTCATATTGGACCACTCCATGTGTCCTCATACTGGACCACCCCATGTGTCCTCATACTGGACCACCCCATGTGTCCTCATATTGGACCACTCCATGTGTCCTCATATTGGACCACTCCATGTGTCCTCATATTGGACCACTCCATGTGTCCTCATATTGGACCACTCCATGTGTCCTCATATTGGACCACTCCATGTGTCCTCATACTGGACCACTCCATGTGTCCTCATACTGGACCACCTCATGTGTCCTCATATTGGACCACCCCATGTGTCCTCATATTGGACCACTCCATGTGTCCTCATACTGGACCACCCCATGTGTCCTCATACTGGACCACCCCATGTGTCCTCATATTGGACCACCCCATGTGTCCTCATACTGGACCACCCCATGTGTCCTCATATTGGACCACCCCATGTGTCCTCATATTGGACCACTCCATGTGTCCTCATATTGGACCACTCCATGTGTCCTCATACTGGACCACTCCATGTGTCCTCATACTGGACCACTCCATGTGTCCTCATACTGGACCACCTCATGTGTCCTCATATTGGACCACCCCATGTGTCCTCATATTGGACCACTCCATGTGTCCTCATACTGGACCACCCCATGTGTCCTCATACTGGACCACCCCATGTGTCCTCATATTGGACCACCCCATGTGTCCTCATACTGGACCACCCCATGTGTCCTCATACTGGACCACCCCATGTGTCCTCATACTGGACCACCCCATGTGTCCTCATACTGGACCACCTCATGTGTCCTCATATTGGACCACCCCATGTGTCCTCATACTGGACCACTCCATGTGTCCTCATACTGGACCACCCCATGTGTCCTCATACTGGACCACCCCATGTGTCCTCATATTGGACCACCCCATGTGTCCTCATACTGGACCACTCCATGTGTCCTCATACTGGACCACCCCATGTGTCCTCATACTGGACCACCTCATGTGTCCTCATATTGGACCACCCCATGTGTCCTCATATTGGACCACTCCATGTGTCCTCATACTGGACCACCCCATGTGTCCTCATACTGGACCACCCCATGTGTCCTCATATTGGACCACCCCATGTGTCCTCATACTGGACCACTCCATGTGTCCTCATATTGGACCACTCCATGTGTCCTCATACTGGACCACCCCATGTGTCCTCATACTGGACCACCCCATGTGTCCTCATATTGGACCACCCCATGTGTCCTCATACTGGACCACCCCATGTGTCCTCATACTGGACCACCCCATGTGTCCTCATACTGGACCACCTCATGTGTCCTCATATTGGACCACCCCATGTGTCCTCATACTGGACCACTCCATGTGTCCTCATATTGGACCACCCCATGTGTCCTCATATTGGACCACCCCATGTGTCCTCATATTGGACCACCCCATGTGTCCTCATATTGGACCACCCCATGTGTCCTCATACTGGACCACTCCATGTGTCCTCATACTGGACCACCCCGTGTGTCCTCATATTGGACCACCCCATGTGTCCTCGTACTGGACCACCCCATGTGTCCTCATACTGGACCACTCCATGTGTCCTCATACTGGACCACCCCATGTGTCCTCATACTGGACCACCCCATGTGTCCTCATACTGGACCACCCCGTGTGTCCTCATATTGGACCACCCCATGTGTCCTCATATTGGACCACTCCATGTGTCCTCATATTGGACCACCCCGTGTGTCCTCATATTGGACCACCCCATGTGTCCTCATATTGGACCACTCCATGTGTCCTCATATTGGACCACCCCATGTGTCCTCATATTGGACCACTCCATGTGTCCTCATATTGGACCACTCCATGTGTCCTCATATTGGACCACTCCATGTGTCCTCATATTGGACCACCCCATGTGTCCTCATACTGGACCACCCCATGTGTCCTCATACTGGACCACTCCATGTGTCCTCATACTGGACCACCCCATGTGTCCTCATACTGGACCACCCCGTGTGTCCTCATATTGGACCACCCCATGTGTCCTCATACTGGACCACCTCGTGTGTCCTCATATTGGACCACCCCATGTGTCCTCATACTGGACCACCCCGTGTGTCCTCATATTGGACCACCCCGTGTGTCCTCATATTGGACCACTCCATGTGTCCTCATACTGGACCACCCCATGTGTCCTCATATTGGACCACTCCATGTGTCCTCATACTGGACCACCCCATGTGTCCTCATACTGGACCACTCCATGTGTCCTCATATTGGACCACTCCATGTGTCCTCATACTGGACCACCCCATGTGTCCTCATACTGGACCACCCCGTGTGTCCTCATATTGGACCACCCCATGTGTCCTCATACTGGACCACCCCGTGTGTCCTCATATTGGACCACCCCGTGTGTCCTCATATTGGACCACTCCATGTGTCCTCATACTGGACCACCCCATGTGTCCTCATATTGGACCACCCCATGTGTCCTCATACTGGACCACCCCATGTGTCCTCATACTGGACCACCCCATGTGTCCTCATACTGGACCACTCCATGTGTCCTCATATTGGACCACTCCATGTGTCCTCATACTGGACCACCCCATGTGTCCTCATATTGGACCACTCCATGTGTCCTCATACTGGACCACCCCATGTGTCCTCATATTGGACCACCCCATGTGTCCTCATACTGGACCACCCCGTGTGTCCTCATATTGGACCACCCCATGTGTCCTCATACTGGACCACCCCGTGTGTCCTCATATTGGACCACCCCGTGTGTCCTCATATTGGACCACTCCATGTGTCCTCATACTGGACCACCCCATGTGTCCTCATATTGGACCACTCCATGTGTCCTCATACTGGACCACCCCATGTGTCCTCATACTGGACCACTCCATGTGTCCTCATATTGGACCACCCCATGTGTCCTCATATTGGACCACTCCATGTGTCCTCATACTGGACCACCCCATGTGTCCTCATATTGGACCACCCCATGTGTCCTCATACTGGACCACCCCATGTGTCCTCATACTGGACCACCCCATGTGTCCTCATACTGGACCAGTTCGGTCCAATGTAATGCAATGGACTCTCTCCACGCATTAACATGATTAAAACATCTGCACACATTTCAGGGCTATAATGGCATGAATTAATAAATAAATAGATTAATTAATAAATAAATCATTAAATGAAGTATATTCTCATTGTACTTGCCATTTGAAACAAAGCATTCATACAACACACACACTGAGGGAGACAAAAGGCATAAACAGTTGGTTACAGGTCAGGATCGTGAATGTGTGTTCTGTGAGTAAGTACGAAAGTATTTAATCCAATTTTTTTTGTTTAGGCCAAATTATACACAGTTTTACATGTGGTCCAATATTGGGATCGACCTGGTCCAATATAGGTCACCGTGTCCCCAAATTGGACCACTTTCAAAAAAATTATTTTGGGATTTTACTGCAATAATATAATATTTGACAAGCTCATATCTTGCATGCATAGAGCACTTATTGTAACTCATTCACTGAGGCACAAATGCTTTTGATGCACTTCATTAGAAAGGGGATATACGAGTATGTCCTTAGGAGGTCCAATATAGGTCCATCTCCCGAAGTGCTTTCTTGTAGCAGCCTTCATTGTTTGGCATGCAAATATCATCAACAAGCTAGCATTCGTCACAGTCACTTTCTTGTTGCTCCTCTGTGGGATGTCACTTTGTCATGTTTTTATTGCTTTTTTTCCATTTGTTTGGTTGTGTTTTTCATCCTCCTTTTAGTCTGGTATTTGTCACTTTTTGGAAATATTTTTCAAGAACCTTTTAGATTTGGTTAAAATGTGGTGTCGTTATGGAGCCTGGATTAAGGGGAGACACTACAGGCAAAACTCAATTTTTTCAGTTTTCAGGTTTTGGGCCAAATTGGTCTCTGAACATATAGGCTTTCACCCGGAAACAGAAAATATGCCTAATCTTCACAATAACATGTTTAAATATTGCGCTGATTCAATGTTTGCCCATAGACTTATATGGGACAATGCAATTTCAAGGGCCTTTTTCTCAAAAAACATTTTTCTGTCATTGTGGCGACGCTATGTCCACGTCAGTCGGACCTAAAGACTTCAGATTTTCCAGCCTTGGACTGAACAATATTTGGAAGATTTTTTCAGAGGGATTTTTTATTATTTAATCCCTTAAGCCCCATTTATTGAGTTTTGAATGTCAAAAAATAAGGCGAAAATTACATTTTTACAATTTTTTCCACTAAAAAACAGCTTATTTTAAAACTAAACAAGAAATCCAAAATCCCCTCTGAAAAAGTCTTGGTAACTCATTCATCAATAAAATGAAACCATAAATTTGAATGTAGCTCTATCCATTATTCAGATTTCGTCGCCGACAAGATGGGAAATTTGGGGCATTTTTAGGCATAAAACACCTTCTTCTTGTATGAAAAGATAAAATGACAGAAAACTTGCAATGTATTTTTTTCTCACATTTATGCCAGTGATCTACAGGAACAGTTTCAAATTGATATCTGTAAATATACATTTTTTCCTTATTCACCTGCAGTGTCTCGCCTTAAGGAGGTTAATTAGGCCGTTTTTTGTTTTGTTTTTTGTTCTTTTTGTGGATGTGTTATTTACCCATAATTATGATGGGTAAATACTGTACCACAAAAGAGAACTTTCCCAGTTTAGATTTATATATAAGAATCACTTCTGATTGGCCGACTCTGCCTTTAGTCCCGCCCCCCCACCCCAGGTTGTCATGGTAACGTGTCTTAAAGAGGGATCGGCTCAATCTCGGCGTCAGTCCGAAGAGCTCCTCCGCAGCGTCTCGCAAATCCCCGCGGCGGCTAACCATGCTAAAGCGGACTCATTCACGGACCAAAACCCCTAAAACCACACGGAGAAAGCGCCAAAAGTAGCGCCCAAACACCGAGGAATCACTGCACGGAGCCATGGGCGGCTAAACGCGAACTTTGACAACTTTTTTAACGCAGCGTCTTTGGGCTCTTTTAAAAAGTTAGCCGCGCTGCTAACACGAAGCTAAAGGCTAACCCGGAGGAGCCCGCTGAGGAGGAGGCGCAGAACTGGAGGAAGAAGCCTGGGGGAAAAGTGAAGGAAACGCGGGGGAAACATGAGCGGGGAAGGTTTAAAGCACTCCCCCATCCTGTCCGCGCTGTTCAGGAGCGGGGAGGAGGACTCTGAGCTGATGGGAGCCGCGGAGTTTATACGAGGTAAAAAAAAGAAAGAAAAAACATCCCCAGAAACGAGCGCCTCGACTCGGACACGCGAGGGCGATGGGCTCGGCGCGGGTTAGAAGTTGAATTGTAGGAAGTGGGAGTGGTGCTGGGTCAACTTTGAACGACTAAGCTGAAGATATGAGATATGAGAAGTTATTTCCTCGCTTTTGCCTCGAGTGGAGTTGTGAGGAGCCTGGTTACTTTGTCGATAGTGACAGGGGCGTGACTGTAAACATTGGTGGCTGTGCAGTTGCGTGGTGGCCAATCAACACTGTAACAGAATGTGGAAAACGTGGAAAAATGCAGCTATTTCCCTCGACTTACTGTTGTTCACACGTTAATGACGTTATTACACATTAGTTGCATGAAAAGGCAACATTATTTAAAGTAGAAAAGCCTGTCAAAAGTCACATTTTACTAAGTGGAAATGGTGCTGTATAATCTTTGAGTGTCTTTTGTAAAGATGTTGTGAAGTTTAGTCATTTTAAAGGAATAGTTCACTGTTTTTCCACACTGAGATATGTTCTTACCCGGGCTTAGACGAGTTGATGCGTACCTGTCTGGTCTGTGTGCCCGTGGAAGAGCTTGGTCGCTTCTAACTTCACCCCGTTTGGAGCTATAGGAATACATTGTGAGAGGCCAAATGCTAGCAACATCTTTGGTCATTTTGCGTGACTGAGGGCACGCACAAAGACCAGAAAGGTACGTATGAACTCGTCTAAGCTCAGGTAAGAACATATCTCAGTAGGGCTGAAACAACTAATCGATTAATCGACAACTAATCGATTACTAAAATAGTTGTCAACTATTTCAGTAATCGATTAATCGTTTTCTAGTAAACACAGACTAAAATAGAGCAAAAAAGACATGGAAATTATGTAATGTGGATGAAAACCTACTTTGTTTTTAAAGTTAGGGTCTGTAGTGTTTTGTACATTGTAAATTTCATAAATATCTGTCTTTGTCTCGTCCAATCAGAAAGCAGAATTAGCACAAATAGCCTCCCACAAACGTTTACTTTAGGTTTACTCCATCAATATGTCCTCAAGCGGCGCCACTTTAGCGTTATGTGAGAAAAAAAATTGAAAAAATACAATTTCCATGCACCTTTCACAGCCAAGCGATTAATCGATTAATCGTAAAAATAATCGGTAGATTAATCGATTACCGAAATAATCGTTAGTTGCAGCCCTATATCTCAGTGTGGAAGAACGGTGAACTATTCCTTTAAACTTTGAATGAAAGGCGAGTAGTCACTTTGAAGGGCGTAACAGTCAACATTGGTGACGATATCTCCACTAGTGAATTTCTCCACTTTAGGATCAATAAAGTATCATCTTATCTTCGAGTCTTGGACTTCACAAGTTTTTTTTAGAGGGATTTTTTAATGTCTAATCTAATCTAATGTCAAAAAACATGGCAAAATTAATACTTTTCCACTAATAAACCTATTTTAAAACCAAACAAAAGCCACAATCTAAATTGAATATAACCATAAATTTAAACCTGGCTCTCTTCAGACGTCAGTGCTGAAAATATAGAAACAAATATTGTGCCATTTTTTTTTAAATATATGAAAATATTAAATGACAGAAAACCTGCAATAAATGTTCTCCTCTTATGTCAGTAATTTACAGCTTCAAACTTTCAAATTGATGTCTGTACATTTCAAAAGTTTGCGGATGTACGTGCAGCGTTTTGCCTTCATCTTGAAACATTTGTTGCTTTCTGTGCGGCACAATAATAAGCTGACTCTTGGGAAATGAAATGGTGATTGCGACTTGAATGAGCACAATTATAAAATCATTATTATGTACAAAATACAATATTCTTTGCAGACAGACGCCTTTGTCAGAGATAAAACATGTTTAGTAAACTGTGACCCTGGTGAGCCGTACGTCTGTTCAGTGATTTAGTTTCTGTTTAAGGTTCCAAAGCCCGTTCCTCTTTATGAAGGAGTTGATCGACAAAGCTTCAGTGACGAGAAATGTCTTTCCCTAAGCCAAATGTTATTGTTAAAATGCCTTACAATGTCTACTGCACTTGTAGGGCTCTGCTGGGAACGATCAGTCATTATGGCAGCAGCTGATAGTCCTTTGTTGATCTTTTATTGCGTTGGTCTCTGTAGAAACCACTGCTCCGGTTCAAAGGGCCGTTCTGGACTGTCTTCTCTGCCATTGATTGAAAAATAAGGCCTTAAATGGCATCAAATCAAAGTTTCTTATAAGATGCTCAAATATTTTACAGTTTGTCACTCATTTGAATTGATTGAAATTGTACCTGCAGCATCCACTGAGCCTTGAAAGCTTTAAAGAGTGAATGGCTTTACAAATGTGTTGTGTAGTTATTGTAAATAGTTTAAAATGCCCTTGTTTTTTCTGTTCCAGAGCGACTTTACTTCGCGACGCTGAGGAGTAAACCCAAAAGCACGGCCAACACTCACTACTTCTGCACCGACGACGAGTTCGTCTACGAGAAGTGAGTGCAGCTGTGCCGACACTTTTTACTAACAACAAACAAACAAACAAACAGTGAGCGGCGTCTTTGTAGGGGCGATACAAGGATTTATACCATGGTCTGGGTGAATACTCGATTCTGATTGGCTGGTGGGGGCTAACAGGCGTGCGTTATTGTCGTATAACGCACACGTAGTCCGGTAGTTAAATCACTGGGATGTCACTCCGCTGTGGGCGTCGCCATAGCAACGAGTAACACAGCTGAATCAGATAAAGGCGTAATTAGTGACTGACAGGAACGAGTGAGATGGATTTTGTGTTAATTTCAACGTTTTTGGCCAAAACAAAACTTTTGCTGAATGTTTGTAGAGGAGAGTGAGCAGCTAGGTTAGCTACTGTTAATAACATATGAGCTTTACATTTCTATTGAAAACGGTTACGGCACTATTCATTATTTTCAGATGTACATAAAATGATCCAGCACTTAAGCATATTTGGCTGGATTAGTAAAGTCTAACGTCTAGTTCGTGGGGCCAAAGTGTAAGAGACTCCACTGCAGCTGTTTCCATAAACAGTTGAGCTGGTTGAGCTAGCTAGCTAGCTTCAGGTTAAACAGCGTAAAAGTGAAATAACTCCTGCCCAGGAGTTCTGCATATCGGTGTTTACTTCCACAGAAAAGTGCTGGGTTAGTCCTGTAGTGATTCTGTGCTGATATAGTTTTGTTGAGCCTGATGAAGATCCTCACAGCAGTGAGAGGCTCACTCTGAGACCAGCCCTCAGTGTAAGACCGGCTAATAACCCACATAATAATAATAATAATAATAATAATGCATCGGTTTTATATAGCGCTTTTCTGGACACTCAAAGACGCTTTACATTGCGTTATTCGTTCACTCCATACCCGGTGGTGGTAAACTACTATTGTAGCCACAGCTGCCCTGGGGTAGACTGACGGAAGCGAGGCAACCAGTCTGCGCCATCGGCCCCTCCGACCCCTACCAACCACTCACTCACTCACTACATCCGCTAGGCTTCCTGCTGTTCCCAAACGGTCTCCCATCCAAGTCCCGACCAGGCCCTTCCTGCTGAGCTTCCAAGGACATCAAATAATCCCAGTAGTCTGGCAGATTTAGTGAGTTTAGTAAATGAAAAAAACATTTGTCCACCCTGCATAATAACCGTCTAATGCCCAGCTCCTCGTTGTTTAGTCCTTGCTTATTTAGCGAGTTTAATTTTGCAGGGCTTTGTTTGACTGTATTTGTATCTTTCTTTACACAAATCACGACGTTTATGCGGCAACTACAGGATCGTAGGCTACGCTGTGCTACTGATCGCATTACAGCCACAAAGTCTTTCCTGTGATCTGCGGCTCCTACAGTCATCGTTCATCTGTCCTCACTGCAGCTGAGCGGAGGAGAGGGACACACATCAAAGATACAAATAGTTAAACGATTCCAAGTCTTTCCTGATTTCCCCATAGCCTGATGCAACATGACAAATAGAGACCAGCAAGACCAAGATTGTACACGTTTTTGAACATTGCAAAACTATTATCTGAATATCGCTGTCGAGATATGGAATAAAAAGTATTGAGATTTCAATTTTTGACAATATCGCCCACTCCTATCAAAAAACACATTCATCTGCAGCTTTGGATAAAGTTTTACATAAAACCCTGCTGAGGCGGAGAGGAAGAGAGAAAACTCTAACTGCCCTCAGAAAGCCGAGAATCAAACCCAGGACTCTGTAGCTGTGAGGCGTGAGCACTAACCTACGAGTGACCGTGCTGCTCATGATCACAGGAGTCGTAGTGAAGTGTCATGTGACCCTCATGTGACCCTCATGTGTTCAGTGTTTACATGTCCCGAGCGTGTTCTCTGTTCTGGGACAGAGCACACACGTAAACTTCCCTCACACGTTTCTAATGTTCAAGTTGTTCTCAGGGATGAGTTCATGAACAAGTTTCACAAGTTTCAGAGAGAAACACGGTCTCGGTAAACGACAATAAACATTCACTACTAGGTAAACATCAAGTACAGACAACTTCACTGGACAAACGAGAGCTGAACAGTTTGTTACACACATGGCCAGTGCGCATACGTGCACAGGTACGAGCGTGCACGTATGCGCACCAGTGAGGACAACTTAAGTACACAAACAAGCTGCTTTTTTACCAAGAACAAAAAAAATTAAGCCCTGACTAAAGGCTATTTGAGAGATATAAATCAAATTAAATGACTTAAAATATCGTCTTGTATATCGGCTATTGACCATGTCACCCCCCTTCATATCGGTATCGGACCCCACAAAGTCATATCGGTATCGGACCCCACAAAGTCATATCGGTATCGGACCCTACTACTGACTTGTCCATGTTATTGATGTGTTCTTGTGTTCCAGTTTCTACGCGGACTTCGGGCCCCTGAACTTGGCCATGCTCTACAGATACTGCTGCAAACTCAACAAGAAACTCAAGGTACGACTCTGACTTTTCTCCAGGATCAGTGTAGTCGACAGTGGAGCTGCTCCCAGTGCTGGAATGTCCACAAGAGAGGAGAGGGTTACGTAAGAAGCACATGATGCTGAACTGGTTTGGGGCCAAACAAAGTCACATGACCCTCACACCTGCGAGGACACTGAGCCAAGTGCTAACCTCAGACAAATTACTGACATGGACCAACTATGTAAACTTGTGAACTCACACCAGATACGGTGGCACAGTGGTTAGGTGTGCTTGTTTGGAGGCAGATTCTCCCCTTGTCTGGGTCCATATTGTGGCGCCTCCGCTAATCTGTCTGAGCTCCATCCTGCAGTGGTTTGA
>NC_136873.1:20378809-20455523 GCF_951799975.1 Gobius niger | reverse complement strand
CGCTAATCTGTCTGAGCTCCATCCTGCAGGGGTTTGATCCTGCCCCGGGTTTTTGCTTCATTGCGGCGGGTTGGAAGCAGAGGTTACATTAACCGAAAATTCTCCGTCATTTACAGAATATTTTAAGCTTTGACGGAAAAATCAAGCCGTAATTAAAATAAAGACGCTGCTGTTTTCCAGCGTACGCGAGGCTCTCTCTCTAAAAGCAGCTTCACTGTTTCCCTTGTATCACTGCCGAGCCAGCTAACAACAACACGGGGAAGAAAACCACGATGCAAACTCTTTAACTGTAACTCACGTAAGTCAGTGATGCGAACTGGTAAATATTGACCCGTTCACTCTCTGCTTACATTAACGTTTACATTTGTATTAGCGTAATATGAGCCCTGATCTATAAGATGATGCTCTGAATAAGTCATTCTCCTCTGAGACTTTTACGCACGAGTTCAAACACATTTCTGACTCTGTTCAGATGTTTAGTTTAACCATTTATCTAACCATCTCACATTATTCCTTCAGTTGTTTAAAGAGATGCCTGTTTATGTTAAGAAATAAGAAGTTACAGGATAAATGGAGCTGAACTAAACATGATCTGAATAGAATCATGGGACATAGGGCTGTGCGGTTTAAAGTCAGATAATGAATTGAAATTGAGGTTTTGACCACTGCAAGGTAAGGCTGAGGGTTTTTTTCTGTCTCTAGAATTTGAGTGATACTAGATGTTAACCAATCAGATTGTGGAGCCTCTGATCTCACTTTGTGTTCATAGATTTCCCTAAAGCAGAATCTAGGCGCTATGTGATTCCATCCTGGGCTTATTTTCGTCACGTGGCCGTCCCCCAGAGGCACTCTGAATGTTGGGGAAACTCCCCCAGAAGAGGGCGCTGTCCACATAAAACCAAATATTTCTGAAAGTAGATTATTGTGTATAGATACAGACGGCATCTCGTTATAGAAGGGGGCGTGGCTTCGCCGAGGGGGAAAATAGAATCTTTAGAGAAACACAATTTTCACTCTTTTAAGCCATTTTCTGATGGAATATGAACTTATTTATCACATAAATAAAGTCAGGTATAAATCGGGCCCATATGGATATTTTCTCACAGCACATTGTTCAGTCGAAGTGAAAAAAACGGCAGTTGTAGCTTACGCTAGCTAACCGTTAGCATTAGCCCGATGCTAACATGTAGCATCAAGTTAGCATTCTCCGTTTTTTCTGTATTTATGGGCTGTTGAACCACTTTGCTCCTCTCCATGTTCTTTAGTGGAAAACTATATTCATAATTCAGCGTTTGTTAAAGTAGTTTTTGAATAATTAGAGAAAGTTTAGATTTTTCTCCAAATTGTTTACCCCCTTAACTGTTTTCCAACATGACCATATATGGGCGATTCCAGAGATGCCGTCTGTATCTATTGTTCTAATGTGGGGCAACAAGAATAAGCAACGCGAGCCATGTTTATTATACATATTACATATTATACATTCTGTACACAAGGCAACTCAACCATTATTTGACTAAAGTCTTAAAGGGACTAGATGCAAGTTGGCTCGTGCCTGACGGCACTTCAGACCCGAAGTAACGTGGCGTTCTCGAAGGCTCCCAATTGATTTCAAAGAACCAAAGTTTGTGACTGTGGTGTTCACTTTGGGTCATTTCATTTCATCGCCACAGATTCCCGTCTGTGTTGTTTAATTTTCTGTTCTTCATTTGCAGCGTTTGCTCATCTCGTCCAAACTTGTATCGCTCTGTCATTTGTCTCTCTGTAACGTCACAGCCTCAAACTGGTTCAGTCCATTCACAAAAGAACAGAGGAGGCGTTTGTTACAGTCTAAAAATAACATTAACGTGGAGTTACGACATTCTACGAGCTCTTCAAACACAGCCAGAGAGAACAGGTGACGATTCTGAAGTGAAATCCTCTGCTGAAGACGGCGAATGGATGAGACGATGGTGTATGAAGTGTCTTCAAAGTGGACGGTGAATACGAAGAGGCCCGGGTTAATAATACTGTCTCTTTGTTGCTTTTAGTTTCTATGGAGATGCTCAGACCGGACACTCCACTTTCAACAGCAGCTTTTACAAACAGGAAGAGCAGAGAAAGGCCCCGTCCCTTTAAACGGAGCCATAAAGCGCAGGGAGAGGATGACGCAGGCAGCACTTCACAAATGTGCAATAGAACATACACCTGAGTGTTTCTGATGAATAACAAGTATTAAGATGTAGATGGAGTTCCCACTGCCTTCTGCTGAGCTGGACTGTAGGGCTGGGTGGATGGACAACACGTCAGTTCTTAATCCAGTATCGATACTGGGGATGAAGTAAAAGGTTGGGCAGCAGTTACAGAAAGGATGAGTAACTCCACTGTTTTGTGCCAAATCACCCGCATCATCATCATCATCATTGTCAGGGACAGGAGCTGTTTATGTTCTGTTCCTGAAGTATTCAAACTTAATGAAAGTAACTACACTTCGCAATTGATAAACATTAATAGTATAAAATAAGCGCTTTCAGAATTGCTTATGGATTGAAATGCATTTGCCCTTTTATTGTCAACTCTACCACATGAAAATGCTGAGATCTAGATGTGTTTTTTTCTCAATCCGTTGATGTATCAATGCAATAGTTAACAGAGCAATATCAGTGATAGGTGAAGCTGTCTTTCAGTCGGTTGGACCTGTCACTCTCTGAGGCAGGACTGAAGAGACTGTGATGGTGTAGGGTCTCTGTCTGAGAGGACACTGTATGCCCCAGATCATAGTATTGCTACTAGGGCTGTGTATTGCCTGGTCTCTGGCGATACGAAACTAGTCCACCTTAGATTTGTATCAAATACATTAGCTGAGATCTCCGTCTGCCCCTGGTCCTGACAAGTCAGTCAAAACCTGCTCTAATGGCATTGCAAGTGATTTTGTCTACATCGGTATGAAAATTTACTCCAGTGTCCAAAAATGACACCAGTGTAACGGTGCACAATATGATACAGCCCCGCTGAAGTGGCCCTGAACCCACACCACAAACCACTAGGCTGCAAAGTGGCTGTTAGAGAATGAACAATGGTGTTGGAGAGGATCGATGAAGAACATGCAGCAGTCTGGATGTCTTACAGGAGACACTGCACTAGTCCTACCATTCAAGTCCGTCTATGCTTCCACAGAAGAGGGATAAACACCTCCCAGAGCGTCAGCCTGATACGCAAGCAAACATTCAGAGACAGAGTCTGAGCACCACAGTCAAGGCTATGACAGAGATAGTACGACTGTACAGCTTGACCCAGTGTGATAAATAGTGATTTATCCTCTAACAGTGGTGCTGTTCCCTCTGACGCCTGCAAAAACAAAATTCCACAAATGCAATTTGGCGGAATGACCCGGAATATCCTTTATTTGCACTATGTGCGTTTAGCTACGGTGGACATAGTGTGCCTTCACACCGTGCACACCCATAGCCTGATGGAGGTGAGGCTGCCAACCTGCAGATGGATAATTACAGTGTGAAGAACAGGATTACAGTCGGTCTGGAACAGCTCTGCTCAGATTATTTGTGGTTATGGTTAAGGTGCGTCACTCCCCTGTTCCCCCGGTCAGGAGGCCCTGGCTGGAGGACGCTGTTGTACATGTTTTTGGCTGATTTAAACTGTTTCCTCTCTGTCGTCCGCAGTCGTACACTTTGACCCGGAAGAGGATCGTCCACTACACCAGCTTCGACCAGAGGAAGAGGTCCAACGCTGCCGTGCTCATCGGGGGCTACGCCGTGAGTCTCCCATCAGTCACACTTGTTTTTGTGCTTCAAAGCTCCATAAATCAGCCTGTAATTCTTCAAAAATAAAAAACTTTGGATCTGTAGTAAAAATACATTTTGAATTGACAAGTTCCCACAAAAGAAAATGAATACTTTCTGGATAAATATGCTGAAGCAATAGTTTTTCAAACCATCAGAAATATGCAAAAATTAGCTGGCAAACTAAATTAACATGGCTTTGTCCCTCCCAGAAGATAATTCTCTTGACACGATGACTAAAGGACAGAAAAAAACACACATTTTATGCCAGTTTATCCCCCATTTCCCCTTATTTTTTAACCAATTCTTTGACTTTTTTTCTCCAAAATTGTGTCACAATTTTCCTCCCGTTCTATGTAGAAACTTCAAATCAAACACGTTAAAAACATTAGAACAATTTCTTTTTGGAAAATAGGGAGAATAATTTAGAGGTTTGTTTACCAGTTTGTTGGATGAACCTGAATCCCGCTGTGTTTAGTCAAAGGCTCTGTGGTCAGAGTCAGAGTCGTGGCTTAACCGATTGTACCAAACAGGTTTAAGTTTTAATGAGAAGGACGTCCTGCCGAGAGTCATCAATGTTTCACTCTGAGCTTTAGAGACAAAGCACAGAAACACCAGCGTCACCACGTTTTAGGCAGAAATAGTTCAGTCGTACAAATCCTTTCCGGTTTGAACCGTGTTTCCTTGTGTTTCAGGTGATTTACTTGAAGAAGACGCCAGAGGAAGCCTACAGAGCGCTCATCTCTGGCTCCAACGCCTCCTACCTGCCCTTCAGGTCAGACAAACTCAGAGATATCAGTTTGAAACGTTTGCTGTAGACCTAACTGACCTAAACATGAGGATATAATGTATTGAATTCTTCTGTCATTTTATTTAAATTCAAAATTGAGCCAGATTTCACTCCAACATGGCTGTGGCGCTCCCTGGTCTTTCCCACGCTTATTCATTCACAAATACTGACATGTTTGGTGTCCACGAAAGGCTGTGACCGAGATGACGCCGTAATCCAAATATGGTCATTTCCTTTGTGGGAGACATATACACAGGGAGTATGTGCAGACAACGGGACTGAACTTTAGGGCTGATTTCATTCCACTCTTGAACAACATCTGCACCATAAGACTCCACACTTTAGGAATTAGGAGGTTTTTTTTAGATCTTTAGATCACCTGCAGCGTCTCGCCCTAAAATGTCCTCTTTATTTACATTTTCTGTTAAAAATGCAGTCCTGAGCTGCAGTGTTACAGGGACAGTGTAGAAGTTTAGTTTAGAGTCGCACACAGAGCTCCTTTTGTCCTCTCTCCCCCTCTCTCTCTCCCTCTCTCTCCCCCTCTCTCCCCCTCTCTCTCCCCCCCCTCACTCTCTTTCTCTCTCTCCCTGGAGTTGCATAACGATGTGAGCCTTTAATGAGAGCCTGGATTAATGATGAGGCCACGCCCCTCTGTGCTGCTGGACGACAAGAGAGTTTATCTCCAATGTGAAGAAATGGAGGGAATGATGGGAAAAATCAGGGAAAGGTTGTGGAAAAGAAGAGGGAAGGAATTGTGAATAAATGAGTAAGAAATAGGTCGAGAATATGGAAAAAGGAGACACATATTGGGGAAAGAGTAGGGTAAAAATCATGGAAAAAATTAGGAATAATAAATGGAGAAAATAGGGCAAATATTAGCAGCAAAAATCTGAAAAGTTCGGGACAATTGGAGTAAAAATTAAGAATAAAAAAGGGTAAAAATGAGGACAAATTCGGGAATAAATAGGGTGAAAATTTGAGAAAAATAGGGAATAAATGAGGCCAAAAAAAATCTGACAAAATGGGGAAAAACTTGGGTACAAATGAGGAAAAGATTGCGAAAACGTTTCTGCCCGTTTGTAGTCTGTTCAGGAAATGATGTTTTTGAGCAACAAGGTAAATGAATATGTTTGCAGCACAGTTTTGCACGTTTCTAGTTTCCAAAAATACTGCTTCACCATCGTTCTGGAGAACGTTTTTGGACTTCTACACTCGTAATAAAGCCCTTGTGTAGAGAACATACAAACTAAGGTTAATGAGGCGCTCAGACTCTCCTGTTCCCCTGTAGCTAGGGATGCACTGATCCGATATTGGCATCGGATATCGGAGCCGATACTGGAAAAAAAAACGATATCAGGTATCAGCTACAAATGTCTGATACTGAACCAATACCAGTTTTGGCTCTTACTGCCTTAAAAACACAACTTTCACCAACTAATGAGTTAGGAAATGCTGTTAAAGAATAGCTGGGATAAGATGATCAGGTCACTTTATCAGAGCCTGTCCCGAGGATAGTGTCAAAGTCCAGTGATCCTTGTTAAAGGTTTTTCCATAGTGAATTAATTGATATAATTGATCATTGATCTGTAACATCATGACAAGAAAATACTTTATTGATCTCACACTGAAAAAAGAGGACCACTCACTTTTTCACTCAGAGAAAGACACTTTTAAGAAAGTCTCTTGCTATCGTTTCATATGGGATATCGGCGGATACTCAAACCCCCAGTATCGGTATCGGTTTCAGAAACATAAAGGCTGGATCGGTGCATCTCTGTCTGTAGCTGTAGCCTCAGGAGTCCGTGCTGGTTTGTAGATGTGGTATTTGTCAGAGTTTACCGAAGTGACCAACGGCTCGGTGCAAATGAACTGAACACGGCTCTGAGAGAAGCTGACGTTTATTATAGCCTTCTGCACGCACTCGTTAAACACCAGGCACTTCACGTTTAAATACAAGGAACTGTTGTTTTCCTTTGCAAACAGCGCATCTAGAGGGAACAGTAAAACAAGACAGGTTCAAAGTCATTTCTTCGACTTGTGTGCAGGAGAGTAATATCAGGAAGACTTCATGCTTCTTCTTGTTTCACTTCGTCTTTACTTGGACGAGGGCAGGGTTTCCGCCGGGCATTCAAATCCATTGAATTAATTGTGCCAAAATGAAGGGTTTTATGTCATTAAAAAGTTTTAAATTGGATTCAATCAACATTTCTTTGAATCTTATGTCATTGCTCAACAACTGTCTTCTCAATGTGTTAGTTCATTCATTTTCACCTGGAGTGTTGGCTGAAATCGGCTACATATTTTTGCTCAAAAGTTTCCCGTTTTGTCCAATTCTCTTTCCTCTGTTGGATGAAATGTTTGCAAATCTTAAAGGAATATGCCACCGTTTTTCCATACTGAGATATGTTCTCAGCTTAGACGAGTTGATGCGCACCTGTCTGGTCTTTGTGCGTGCTCAGTCACGCTAATGTTGTTAGCATTGATTTAGCTTCTCCTCCTCTCCTCTATGGGGCCAAACTGGGGTGAAGTTAGAAGTGACCAAGTTGTTCCATGTTTTCCATATTTAAATACAGTTACGTGAGCCTGTACATGATCCAGGTCTTGTCACACAAAATCAAACGTGCCGTTTTTGGAAGCGGATAAAAAGGGAAACTATATTTGTAAGGGGTAATAGTACCTTAGGAGCACTTCAACGTCCACGGGGTAAAGTGAGATATCACTGTGCGATATTAGTGCTCCTATGTTATTGCGGCACTATGTTAAAGCTAGCAAGCAAACAAAAAGTAATCAAGGCTGGGACAGAAACTAACACAGAAGTACCAAAACTAGCCTAATCGCTCACTGCTCAACCAAATGATCTAACACATTTGTAATGATCAGATCACTTTACGTGACTTGTTTACATGAATGTCACCTAAAGCCTGTAATAATACCCAAGGACATTTAGTGTAGAAAAGTCCAGTGATCCTTGTTGTTTTTCCATCAGTTTTTCCAAGACTATATCAATAATTGATCTGATTTGGTTCTTTTTTATGACCTAACTCAGTAGGTTCCAAAAGCCAAGCAGCATTTTTGGTCATGTTATAATAACAAATAAACATTAAAGTAATACTTGTTGCATCATTTTTAATGCTTTGAAAATATAGGTGTCGGATCGATATCGGATCCGTATCGGCAAAACAATATTTTAGAATATCGGAATCTAAAAAATCTGGATCGGCACATCCCTAGAACAAAGATGATAATCCAAAAATGAACACTGCACCTTTCTTTGTTGCATCAATTTAGCTTTCCTTTATTATGTGGTTTGTTGTCATGGACTAATATCCAGTCTTCAGTCTGGATTATATCTTGTATTGCACACTTATAGCTCTGCTGTTAAACATGGCATTGTCTGGATCAAAATCCATTTTCCTTTCCTGTTTTGTGTCTGAGCTTTCAGCTGAGTCTGTTTCTGACAGAGAGCTCTCACTGTCAAATACACTCCCTCTTCACCAGAGAATCATATTCTTAGAATTTGGACAAAGACTGAAATGAGAACGGCTAAACTAATGCAGCGGACGTGACCGAAGTATCTAAGTAAATATACGCCACTGTAATTAATAACCCTGTCTTGTCTTCACAGAGACGCCTCCTTTGGGAATTGCACCTTCAACCTGACGGTGCTGGACTGTCTGCAGGGCATCAGGAAGGTGAGAGCACCTGAATGATTGTTTGGCCTGAGGTCTGTAAATGGAGCCATTTGTCTGCTGCTGAACTCCTTTAAAGCCTCATAAAGAGTGTTATGTTTAGTTCACCATTGAAGCTCCACAAAGGTCTGTTAGAATAGATGTTAAATAGATGTTCCCACTCCCTGGCGTGGGCAGGTTAGATTATAACAAAAAGGTAACATTATTTTTAATTTATTTTGTGTGACAAAACAGTGTAGATTATTGTTGACTGAATGATACACAAAATAAACTCCTTGGTCTGAGACTGAACCGGACAGGAGAGTGGCTGCTATTTCAAACTGTTCTCGACTGTTTTCAGAGATCACACCACCAGAGTGATCTCTGCTTTACAAAGGTGTTGTGTTTTCACAGTTTTCTTCCGTTAAAACCGAGTTTACCCCCGGTCGGATCTTAAGCTCTGTGTCTGCACGTAGTCATAGCCAATCGTATCAATCGTATCTGATGATTTATGACGTACCGTAAACTTTTAGAACACGGTCTAAAGGTTGATCGACAGATGGAGTTGCTGCTGTCATGTTGGATCGGTAAATAAACTTTTCTTAAAACATTTTTATCCCTAAACAAACTAGAAGCTTCCGTATGTCAAATAGCTCGTCATCGTCTTGCCGTCCCTCCTCGTTCTGTGATTGGTCCCAAATCCATGTGAAGATCTCGGCCATGGTCCCCCAGACTGAAATGGTTCAGGCGCACACAGCAGTCTGGGGATTCCCAGGCTAGCTCTTCTCCCACTCTGAGCAGCACCATTTAACTCCGCCCCTTTCCTCTTGAGTCTCCATGGAGACGGTTGTCGATCACAGTAGAGCTCGAGGCATGAGGGTGAGAAAACTAACACGCTTTTGAAAACTGGCTTATTAAGAAGTTTACTTTTGAGAGCAGACAAGGAATATTTAGATTTTTTCACTCCGTGAGAGTAAATACTACACTGACAGAAAAGACAAAGGGACAGAGGAATATTATTCATCCAATCACACAATGGAGATCATTTTTTTCACTTAAACTCGGCTGTAAATACTGTTTCAGTGGCGCTAGCCCGCAGTTAGCTTTGCCCGTTAGCCTGTTAGCTTCTTCTTCGTGATTCCATTAGGATGTATTAGCCATGAAAGACCCATAAGGCTCACGGGCATTTGTTTAAAGACGATAAGTCTCAAGTGACATTTCTTGCAAATATTTATGTTGTCAATATCCTGAAAGCGAGAGAAAAGCGGACCATAGCGGACCATAGCGGACCATAGCGGACCATAGCGGACCATAGTGGACCATAGTGGACCATAGTGGACCATAGTGGACCATAGCGGACCATAGCGGACCATAGCGGACCATAGCGGACCATAGTGGACCATAGTGGACCATAGTGGACAGGGGGACGACAGGACCTGGGATCAGCCTGACACAGACACCGCCACTTTTTAAATCATTTAAATTCGTCTTGAAATCGCAGGGAAAAGTTTCCAAACGGTGTTGATGTTAAATATAGTGGGTACATTTCCGTCTGTCACATTAGCGATCGATTAGCCATGTTGTACCATCAGATCACTCGTAAAAAATACAAATAAAGTCAATTTAGGTGGCCTAGCCTATATGTGTACGTGGATCTCTCTGGTCACAATAATTATAAAAAAAAAATTCATTAGGGTTATAGTGCAGAGGAGCCCCAGAGCTGTAAAGGTTGAGAACCACTGCTGGAGGCTGCACAGTATATTGCGATATTAGGTCTGAGCTCTGAACACCTTGTACTTGTACTTGTACTTTCCACCACCGAGTATGGAGTGAATGTACAACTGTCTCATGTAAAGCGCTTTGTGACTATATGTCTGTGAAAGGCGCTATATAAATAAAGATCTTCTTCTACTTCTTCTACTTCTGGACACTTCAGGTCAGTCACAGCTGCTGAAAATGGCAGCACTTGTAGATAAAGGACTCCTGGCGGCTACACTTGATTGACTTTGTGTGTTTTTTTTGCTTCTTGCGACATTGTTGGCCTGACAGACTCTGATCAGTTTCCAA
Organism: Gobius niger; assembly: GCF_951799975.1. Classification (NCBI taxonomy): domain Eukaryota; kingdom Metazoa; phylum Chordata; class Actinopteri; order Gobiiformes; family Gobiidae; genus Gobius; species Gobius niger. The sequence continues at coordinate 20,445,219 of NC_136873.1, read as the reverse complement.
GATCAGAACAGGGAGGGACTGATTTCCTGTTCCATATTTGACATCAAAGGCATTCTATGAAATTAGTGCCACATTTAGAGTCACATATGAGGTGCTTGTTGTGGCCGTGAACTCGTGGGAGAATTCACCTGCACGAGAGTTTAGCAAAAAAAGAAAAATGAAAAACCGAAAGCTTCCGTGTGGTCTTTGAGTTTGTGCGGAGAGCGGTGTGTAACAGGAACAGCTCAGTGACAGACGCTGCTGTCGTCTGTGGACAGTCAGACGGACGCGGGTCGGTTCGGGGTCAGGCAGGGGTCAGGCAGGAGCTGATCACTGTTACATAAGCGAGCGCAGAGAACAGACGGGCTTTGTGGAGGAATAAAGAGGAGAGCAGACCAATCCACAGGCTCCTCTTTCGCAGAACTCTGCAGAAAAGTGACAAACTCTTTAAACATGTCACGACAAACCGAGACACAACCTTTATACAAACGTTTAGCAGGTTCATTGACACGGCAGGTTCCAACAGGAAAGAAAGTCATTAATTAGATATGTGCCACAGTTCCTGCCCTAAATGTAATTATTAAAAGCATTCAACTTGATTCCAACTGGCATGATTAAATCTACATTTTTTTAACGCAATTTCCTTTATTGATTTATTTTATAAGTTTAATGAAAATGCAAAATGTATGGTTTATCTACCCATTGTCTCCCATTTTTTTTTGTTAAAACCCTTATAATTGATTACAAATCTAGCAATTCACATTATCCGAAATTGAATTGTCACAGAACTGGTATTAGTTTTTTTTTGTGAAATTTTATGCTGCCTTTACACTACATTTTTTTCTCAGAGTTTTCTTGTTGTGTCCAAGTCAGAGGTTCCGCTAGATTTTTTTTTTGTCGGCCACTTTGGCCGGCTGGGTCGTAAAATGTCGGCCATTCACAGGAATTACCGGCCATTAAAAATATATACATAATTAACGTGGCTTATTATCAATAACAATCTACATTTAGGCAGAGCGCTACAGAGTGCTTTAGTGGGTCCAAAAGAGGCTATTGCTAATGAAAAAATGACGTGAGAAAATGCAGCTGAAAATCCAAATATAAAGTGCGCGTGGATCGATTGAGAGCGGCAGGTGTCACGCGGACCAAGCCTCATCTGCACTTTAACTCAGACAGAAAGTAGCCGATATCTGTGACCCTCCTTATCCAGGTCTGACCACATCAGCTGCTCAGCGAGGGCTGGGCTTTAACGTGACATCAGGTGTAAAATAATGATTAGTCAGCGCTGAAATATTACTGAGGGGCAAATCGACTGAACATGGAGCCAGCTCTGCCGCGCTCTAGAGCGGCTCCAACACCGGTAACTGAGCCGAGGCGTCTGCGCAGACTGACCGAGGGAAGCGCCTCTAAACCCGGCTACTCTCTGAGCGGCTCCAACACCGGTAACTGAGCCGAGGCGTCTGCGCAGACTGACCGAGGGAAGCGCCTCTAAACCCGGCCACTCTCTGAGCGGCTCCAACACCGGTAACTGAGCCGAGGCGTCTGCGCAGACTGGCCGAGGGAAGCGCCTCTAAACCCGGCCACTCTGAGCGGCTCCAACACCGGTAACTGAGCCGAGGCGTCTGCGCAGACTGGCCGAGGGAAGCGCCTCTAAACCCGGCCACTCTCTGAGCGGCTCCAACACCGGTAACTGAGCCGAGGTGTCTGCGCAGACTGACCGAGGGAAGCGCCTCTAAACCCGGCCACTCTCTGAGCGGCTCCAACACCGGTAACTGAGCCGAGGCGTCTGCGCAGAGTGGCCGAGGGAAGCGCCTCTAAACCCGGCCACTCTGAGCGGCTCCAACACCGGTAACTGAGCCGAGGCGTCTGCGCAGAGTGGCCGAGGGAAGCGCCTCTAAACCCGGCCACTCTGAGCGGCTCCAACACCGGTAACTGAGCCGAGGCGTCTGCGCAGACTGACCGAGGGAAGCGCCTCTAAACCCGGCTACTCTCTGAGCGGCTCCAACACCGGTAACTGAGCCGAGGTGTCTGCGCAGACTGACCGAGGGAAGCGCCTCTAAACCCGGCCACTCTCTGAGCGGCTCCAACACCGGTAACTGAGCCGAGGTGTCTGCGCAGACTGACCGAGGGAAGCGCCTCTAAACCCGGCCACTCTCTGAGCGGCTCCAACACCGGTAACTGAGCCGAGGCGTCTGCGCAGAGTGGCCGAGGGAAGCGCCTCTAAACCCGGCCACTCTGAGCGGCTCCAACACCGGTAACTGAGCCGAGGCGTCTGCGCAGAGTGGCCGAGGGAAGCGCCTCTAAACCCGGCCACTCTGAGCGGCTCCAACACCGGTAACTGAGCCGAGGCGTCTGCGCAGACTGACCGAGGGAAGCGCCTCTAAACCCGGCTACTCTCTGAGCGGCTCCAACACCGGTAACTGAGCCGAGGCGTCTGCGCAGACTGGCCGAGGGAAGCGCCTCTAAACCCGGCCACTCTCTGAGCGGCTCCAACACCGGTAACTGAGCCGAGGCGTCTGCGCAGAGTGGCCGAGGGAAGCGCCTCTAAACCCGGCCACTCTGAGCGGCTCCAACACCGGTAACTGAGCCGAGGCGTCTGCGCAGAGTGGCCGAGGGAAGCGCCTCTAAACCCGGCCACTCTGAGCGGCTCCAACACCGGTAACTGAGCCGAGGCGTCTGCGCAGACTGACCGAGGGAAGCGCCTCTAAACCCGGCTACTCTCTGAGCGGCTCCAACACCGGTAACTGAGCCGAGGCGTCTGCGCAGACTGGCCGAGGGAAGCGCCTCTAAACCCGGCCACTCTCTGAGCGGCTCCAACACCGGTAACTGAGCCGAGGCGTCTGCGCAGACTGGCCGAGGGAAGCGCCTCTAAACGCGGCCACTCTGAGCGGCTCCAACACCGGTAACTGAGCCGAGGCGTCTGCGCAGACTGGCCGAGGGAAGCGCCTCTAAACGCGGCCACTCTCTGAGCGGCTCCAACACCGGTAACTGAGCCGAGGCGTCTGCGCAGACTGACCGAGGGAAGCGCCTCTAAACCCGGCCACTCTCTGAGCGGCTCCAACACCGGTAACTGAGCCGAGGCGTCTGCGCAGACTGGCCGAGGGAAGCGCCTCTAAACCCGGCCACTCTCTGAGCGGCTCCAACACCGGTAACTGAGCCGAGGCGTCTGCGCAGACTGGCCGAGGGAAGCGCCTCTAAACGCGGCCACTCTCTGAGCGGCTCCAACACCGGTAACTGAGCCGAGGCGTCTGCGCAGACTGGCCGAGGGAAGCGCCTCTAAACGCGGCTACTCTCCCAGGAAGAGCCAGTGCAGGGCAGCGCGTCAGTCTGACTGACCACACGCTTGTTTAAAGAATATCCTAATCAAAAGTATTACTGAGTTCTTGACACACTTTTATAAAAGTAAATGTACCTGTAGTTCACTGTTTTCTTGGAAAATGTGACGAAGGATGAAGAGAAAATCCTTTCATTTCCAGCGTGACGATGGCGCTTCAACTGCACTTTGTAAAATGGGCTTTTTGATAAAAACATTGAATCTTTCTTTAATATTTGGGGCTGTCTCAAAAACACTTTATGTTAGTCACTGACCCAGGTGACATGTTGTATTTAATATATTTTTCTGTATTTCCTCCATATTTTTTACTGTCGGCCAATTTGGCCGATGGAAATTATTTTTACCGGCCATTTGCTTTGCAAACCGGCTACAGCCGGCTAACGGAAACCCTGGTCCAAGTTAATTTTAAATTTCCAAATTCCCCGTTCTTCCTCTGTTTAATGCAATGTCTGTTGACTTCAGAAGAGATAAATGCATTGGTTTGTTGCATTTGTGGCTTTGAAAACAATGTTTTATGTTATGTGATGTTTTTGCAGGCGCTGCAGCACGGTTTCTTCGACTTTGAGACGTTTGATGTGGACGAGTACGAGCACTACGAGGTGAGGTCCCTCCTGGCTGAACTAGACCTAACAATCTTAATAATGTCCACTTTTCCCTGCACTTACACCTGTCTGTGTGTTTCATAAGCGAGTCGAAAACGGCGACCTGAACTGGATCGTCCCGGGGAAGTTCCTGGCCTTCAGCGGACCTCACCCCAAAACCAAGATCGAGAACGGTCAGCGGCTTTGAATTGTTCGACGTCGTAGAAGTCTGTGTTCTGTGCATTTGGAGAGCTACAAACTACAGGGCTTTACCATGTTTATTCTATTATGTTTTGTCGCTTCGAGACGGAGATTTCAAGGAAATCACTACAATATGGCAGCACTCCCTCATCTTTCCCACACTTATACATTCACATACTATCAGGTTTGGTATCCACGTGTAGCACAAAAGGCGATTGAGACGACGCTGTAATTCAAATATTTTGGGCCGTTTTCATTCCACTCTTTAACAACATGTCCACTTCAGTCGCTCCTACAGACTCCACACTTTACAGGCTCCCACTCAACATTTTGAAGTTTTTATTGTGTTGATTTTTTAAACACTGTATTCCTGTCTGATTTATTGAGCTTTGAACCCCAAAAACACAATACATTTTTTTCCAGTAATAACAAAGTCCGAATCTCTCATATTGCTGTTTCTAAAGATCTGAAATTCCCGCGAACAAAATAAAACCATACATTTAAACTTGCTCCATCCATTATTTAGATTTGGTCGTCAAATATTATCAAATTTGGCTATTTTCATACATCAAATACCTTATTTTTATATGAAAACATAAAATGACTGAAAACGGACAATCCTTTTTTCCAACATATTTATGTCAGTAATGTACAGCAGAGGTTACAATTCTATATCTCAATTGAACAGTATTTCCTGTTCACCTGCTCCTTTTGTCAAACAAATGTGTAAATCTCAGTCCTCAGGGATTTTGCGATGATATTGTTTCTTCCTGTGATGTGAAAGTTGCTGAAACGACCATTTATAGACGGATCGTGCCGTAATCCGATCATTCGTTTGTGTTTCCGCAGGCTACCCGCTGCACGCGCCTGAGGCCTACTTCCCGTACTTCCGTAAACACAACGTGTCGACTGTGGTGCGTCTGAATAAGAAGATCTACGAGGCGCAGCGCTTCACGGACGCTGGCTTCGAACACTACGACCTGTTCTTCGTGGACGGCAGCACGCCCAGCGACACCATCATGAGGAGGTTCCTACACATCAGCGAGAGCACGAGTGGAGCCGTGGCCGTGCACTGCAAAGGTCAGACCCCGAGGAGAGGGTCTTCTCATTGTGACCATTACCTGTATGCTCCAGTAGAGGGCAGCATTGTTAACTACTGCTTCAGGATTTTTCATGTAATGCAGGATTTCGAAATGTATTGTAAATAAGAAACATTATATTTGAGTTGCTTAGGCTTGTATAAACTCATTTTAGTTACATTATAGCGCAGCCTGTGCACAGAGTCAATAGTTTTATTGCCTATATATACAGAGAAGTTACTGTATAATTGATATATAGATATAGATAAGCACGGACGGGGAGGAAGAGAGACTTCACACCGGTGAAAAGGTGCGGTTTCAGGGCGGCAGAGATGGCCACACTGGAGGCTGTAGAGGCCAGTGGTCCGCTGTGGAACACGAGGACGGTCGGTGAAACGATGGATAGGCTCAGGAGGGGAGCACAAGAAGCAGGTGAAGGGTTCCTCTGATGGACCAAACACTGGTGACGTATATCGCTCCAATTCACCGTCAATAAAGTCTATGTGGAAAAGCACCAAAAAGGCAATGCGTTTACACAGAGCAGGGTCACAAACGCGCGTCTTGGGTGTGAGAAGCACGTTTCCGCAGCCCCTGCCTCTAGCGCTCCTCTCCCGTGGCTACCCACTGCTCTGGCTTGCACCTTCCACCACTCCCGGTCCATGTGTCTGTCTGCTGCACCTCGATCTAGGGTCCATCGCGGCCGTCTCTGCCACCCAAAACATAAGAGTTCTGGCTGGTACTGACTGCACTTTCTGATTCGCAGCGGGCCTGGGCAGGACGGGTACTCTGATTGGCTGCTACCTGATGAAGCATTACCGGTTCACGGCGGGGGAGTGCATCGCATGGATCCGGATCTGCCGCCCGGGCTCCATCATCGGGCCGCAGCAGAACTACCTGGACGAGTGAGTGTCACTGTCACCGCTTCACCACTGCCATTTAATGTTTCATATAGCCTATGTTTTCTTAATTCTGCTTTGAGCTGCAGAGTTTTAAAACCGCTGTTATGCTGCGTCCACACCAAACGCGTCCGGCACCTCCGAGAGCGTCAGGTTTACATTTAAAATACACGGAGGACGCGCCTCCGGGGCCGTCAAGATGTCCCACAGCGCGTCACGCGCCTCCTCTGCGGCGCGTTTTGAGGTTTTTCACGCTTTGTAAGCTTTTGACGCGCCTCCAGGGCGTCGAGCGCGGCCGACGCTCGAGTTGGGAAATGTTGAACTTTTTCGAGAAATTCGACCAATCAGAAGCTTCCTGCCATAGTGACGTACGTTGTAGCTGAGCCACCGGGGCAGATGTTCTGTCGGCCCCACAGATGTCAACAAGTCACAAGTCACGGAGGTTTAGCTTCATTGTGAACCGGAGCTACAGCAGCTCTGGGACTTTTACAAAGACACATCAGTGTTTCTTTATCTAAACACCAGGATTAAAAGCGGCGACAAGAAAGGTTATTTAAGTGGCTGAATCTGCGCTGGGAATGTGTTTGGGCCTCGAGGACGCCTGTTGTAGCATTAGCACCGGAGAAAGCTAATGCTAAGCTAAACATCCGGTCCTCACGTGAAAACGAGAAATATGCACAAATAAAGTCAATAAGGAACAATGATCACGCACTGAGCTGGGCTGATGTTGTAGTTTATTACTCACATCATCTACAATGAGCTCCGGGAGAAAACCACAGCTTGTTAGCTCAGTTAGCTCGCATTGAGCTCCGGTTTCCTCCCATGACAACAAGCATTATTAACGTCAATGAATCCGTAACGACATAAAGCAGCTTTATGACGATCACACACTGAGCCGGCCTTCACGTGTCTGTGGTTTATTGCAGACTTTTAATCTGCAATAATACCTGTAGCAGGTGTATTTCAGGCAACAGCTACTTCCAAGATGCTACGAACGCACTCTGAGCTGACGCGCGGCCAGAGCGTCTGACGCTCGGTGACATTTGTGACGAGCGTCTGACTTTAGTAAAGCACAAGCGTCCAACGACGGGCTTGAGGCGCGTTTTTGACGCCCAACACGCGTTTGGTGTAGACGCAGCATTACACATCATGGTACTCATTTGTTACATTTCAGGCAGCAAAGAGCCATTTTAAGGCGTAGTTTTCAGAAAAACATCCTCAGGACATCCTCACGGACATGACTGTATTCCCTCAGTAATTACAGTCTGTGGAGTTCCTTGACCATTCCCAATGTGATAATGGTTGGTCTGCAGTTGTTCTTGTAGCTTGCATTATGATTCCAGTCGTTGGACTTGTTGATGTCTGCAGAAAGCCCCCGCACAGATGAATGTGGTGCTTCCGGAGTTTTCTTTGAGCGGCAGAAAATCCTGGCACGTCTGCAATTTGACTTTAGCCTCAGTCTTCAGAGCGCTGACCTCTGACCCCTCTCTGCTGTTTATCTGGTCCCTCTGTTTGCTCTGGCCCCAAACGCCAAAACTAGGCCACTTTCTGAACCTCACAGCATGACTGACACGCTCTGTGTGTGGAGAGATGGCTAATGCTGACACTGGGTTTGCAAACGCCTTTTTCAGACTTTGGAGCCTTTTGTGTTGCATAACTTGAGACGATACACGACGGGTGAAAACATTGATGACAAAGATTGAGATTTTTTACTAGTTATCTCGCTTTACACCTTTTTTAAGTTTTAATGTCAGAGTAAAAAAAAAAAAAAAGCTCTACCTTTACGTTGTGTAGCACGAAAGACTGTGACCGAGATGACGCTGTAATCCAAATCTGGTCATTTCCTGTGTGGGAGACAGCAGCGGCTAAAGACACAGGGCACATGTGCAGACAAAGGGACTAAACTTTAGGGCCATTTTTATTCCACTCTTTAACAACATCTGCACTTTGGTCGCTCCATAAGACTCCACACTTTACAGGGGTTTGAAGGTTTTGGTTATTTTGGTTTGTCACGCAGCATTTCAGTCGATATGTCTTTGAGTTCCCTCCGCAGCGGCGTATTTACTCTTCAGCACGTCTTCTCTCTCGTCAGGAAGCAGGCGTCGCTGTGGCTGTTGGGGGACACGCTGCGCTCTCAGAAATCCAAGCTAGAGGACAGGGGGATGCCTCAGCTCATCTCCAGCCTGGATGAGCTGAACCTGAACCCTGCAAATTCTCAACACAACGGCCACAACCTGCAGCTGTCCAAGAGCCCGGGCCCCGAGAGGATCCTGGAGGTGAGAGAGACACAAAGGGGTTAGAGCTAGACCAGGGTTTAAAAAAAGAGGCCAAATTGGCTGATAGGAAAAACTCTGGAGAGAAAATGGAAAATATTTCACCTAAATCGGCACATTAAAGGAATAGGCCACCGTTTTTACATACTGAGATATGTTCTTACCTTAGCTTTGACGAGTTCCACTTAGAAAATCCACATTGTTTAATTTTGTGTAATTATACTTTGTAGTGGAACACTTCACGTAACCATATTTAAATAGGGAAAACGTGGAAGAGCTTGGTAGCTTCTATCTTGACCTGTTTTGGAGCTATAGTGGAGAGAGGGAGAGGCTAAATGCTAACGCCGTCTGCGCTGTGTTTACGTGACTGAAGCCACTGAGGAAGATCAGACGGGTCCTAAAGAACTCGTCAAAGCTAAGGTAAGAACATATCTCAGTATGGAAAAACGGTGGCCTATTCGGACAAACTTAACATAACGTAGGTGATCAACGGCAGGGTTGCCAGGTCCGCGGTTAAACCGCGGAATTGGGCGGTTTTTAAAGCCATTCCGCGGGTGAAAAAAACTGTCCGCGTTTTTTTGCCAATGTTGACTTGATCAAAATCACTATTTCGAAGGCAAATCCAAGGCTCTGTAAGCTGCTTTTTCAATAAGGGGGAGAAATAGGGGCTGTTTCTCATCATCGCAGGAGCACATGGGCTGTGTTAACTAGTAAACAATATGGAAATTTTCCAGCCGCGCCGTATGTCCGCGGGTTTTCCGCGGTTTTCAGATATTTTTGGGCGGGTTTGGCTGCCCATACCTGGCAACCCTGATCAACGGGATCACGGCGGCAGGTTGACGCAACAAGAGCTAATACATTTCATTGGGTTATTCTTAAAACCTGCGCGTGTTCGGTTAAATGACTGACTGAATGATTCACCCTGTCCCTCCAGAATATTTCAGCGGTGAGGAAATGAATCGTGGCGGCGCTCTGCTGAATGAAACTTTGTTGTGCAAAGGAGTTACTTATATTTTGCACCTGAAGCCACGTTAGAGTGGTTGGGCTGACATCGCGGACAGAGCTGGATAAGGACAGCAATAAGGTTTACCACCTGTCGATATATATCGGGCCGAGAATTGAATGGCTTAGTTTTAAGCCATTCAATTGATCACAGCACAAAATGCCGCGGCTAGCAACGGTATGATAATGCTAACCGCAGAATGCTAATACTAACAGCAACTAATCAAAGCTGGGACAGAAACTATGATTGGACCACATGAAGTAATAAAATAAAATCTGCCACTGCTGGAGTGGCCAAGTATTCATGTTTTTACAGGATTACAGACCAGACATACAGTCGGGTCCATAATTTTATTGGGACATTGACTAAATTCTTATGTTTTTGGCTCTATAAACCACCACAATCGATTTCAAATGAAACGACCAACCTGTCCTCTTTAATCTGATTTACATCCAAATCAGATGAGCGGTGTAGGAAGTACAAGCTTTAGTATGTGAACCTCACACTTTTTAAGGGACCAAAGGTCATGGGACAAGTGGCTGTTCAGTGGTTCCATGGCCGAGACTCCTAGACTTCAGGCTGTAATTGACTGCAAAGGATTTGCAACCAAATATTAAACATAAAAATGTTTGATTCATAAGTATTGCTTTGTCCCATTACTTTTAGTCCGTTAAAAAGTGGGAGGCTCACAAACGCTTGTTATTGCTATACCGGTCATCCAATTTGGGTGTAAATAAAAAAATTAAAGCTGAAAGTCTTGGTTGTTTCATTTTATTTCAAATTGACCGAAATTATCGGTCAAAAATATCAGCCAAGCATATCGGCATCAGCTTTAGAAAGACCCATATCGGGCGACCTCTAGTTCAAACATGACTGTTCCCAAAGATACCTTCTGTTCATGGCGGGGTTTGTCTTTCCTCAGAGCGACGTGGACAGCGCAGTCACTCAGGGAGACAAACTGAGAGCCTTAAAGGGCCGGCGTCCTCGCCCGGCCACGACGGGAACGCTCAGGTGGGTTTACGTCTAAAACATCTCTCTTTACCGTCTTCTTACTCTGACACTAAAGCTCTGTGACCAACCTGTTTCCAGTGCGGGACAGGTTAGTCAGCAACGTGTTGTGTGTTTCAGAGTGGAGGAGATGAAGATGCACAGCAGAACGTCAACTCAGCCACTCAGGTACCAGATCTCTGCTCTTTCACACAAATGTCTAGATTTTGAGTCTACATGCAATACAATTCTAGCAGCAGAGCTCACTAGCACAGGGCCAAATAGTTATATGATGATATAAAAGGGACAGATCGTGATAACAATATGTTGTTATATTATATAGTGCCACGGCGACCAGAAGCAGCTTTAGTGTATGGCAGTATTAAAAATTCACACTGGTTGGCACAAAATGCACAATGTGGCCCAGCCCCATGATCACAGCCCTCCCCTCTGGATCATTATCAGACACTTTAGTAAACTAACAATGATGTTCCTGTAGGTCGTCGATGGGGATGGGTCAGGGCCCGGCGTCACCGCTCAAAGCCTCCAAGTTCCCATCATCCTCTGCTTCAGCGGCCGCCAAACGCATCGGGAGGAGCTCCTCCGGCGCCGCGGCTAACCTGCGCAGGTGAGACGCACTTGTTTACTTCCTGTTCTCTCTGACCTCACAGAGCCTCTCCTCTCCTTGTATGTCCTCAGTTTGATACGTCTCTTGTCTCTCATCGTGTGTCAGTGAGCCTCTAATCCAAAGTTTAGAATGACACTGTCGGTATCAGCAGGTTCTGCTCAACCTCTGTTATCAGTGTTTTAAGTTGGCCAGTAAGTGTCAGGCATTTTCCCACCGCACAAACCTTTTTTCCCCTTTTGCACCACTTTAAGAATCACTTTCCAGCAGGAGAGAACTGGGCCTGGGACAGAAATGTTTCTGCTCCTGCTACTACCTGCTAGTACTTACAGTCAGACCAGGAACTCTTCGGTGATGAGGTTAAGTAGCAAAAGACGTATATTACAACGCAGTGATTCACATGTCTAGACATTAAAAACTAAACTAAACTTAACTCTCAATATTTACTAAAGACGCACAATCCAGACGCTTAAACTTCGTAACCTGTGTTTTTACCAGAGTTTATCCCTCACTTCAGGGACAAACCGAGGACTGAACTTGCAAAAAGTAGATGGTGAATTTAGCGCAGTTTGATTCAGGTTGTTGTTGACAGATTGTTTGTTCTCGTGGCCGTTGTTGTTTTTTTAAGTCTGTCGTGACTCTGCACTTGTAGCTCCGCCCTCAGCTCGCGATTGGCCTGCTCCCTCAGTGACCTGTACGCCTCGCTCCCCGCCTCTGCCTCCTCGTCCGTGAGCTCCGTCCCTGTGCGTCTCTACGGAAACCGGCCCGAGGTCAACAACAACAATGGGCCGCTGTTCATGGGGCTGCCCCCTTCCGCCAGCGTAGCCACGACGACAAAGAGCCGGGAGTGGGCGGGGCCATACCGGGCACCGGGAGGAGGCTACAGCGGGTTAAAGGGCGGGAGGTACCTGAGCCGCTCCATCCCCGTAAGTCTCTCACGGCAGCAGCACAAACTCTTTGATCTGTCCTCTCATTGGTCAGTTTGATCTGTCCTCTCCTCTCATTGGTCAGTTTGAACTGTCCTCTCCTCTCATTGGTTAGTTTGATCTGTCCTCTCCTCTCATTGGTCAGTTTGAACTGTCCTCTCCTCTCATTGGTCAGTTTGATCTGTCCTCTCCTCTCATTGGTCAGTTTGAACTGTCCTCTCCTCTCATTGGTCAGTTTGAACTGTCCTCTCCTCTCATTGGTTAGTTTGATCTGTCCTCTCCTCTCATTGGTCAGTTTGAACTGTCCTCTCCTCTCATTGGTCAGTTTGATCTGTCCTCTCCTCTCATTGGTCAGTTTGAACTGTCCTCTTCTCTCATTGGTCAGTTTGATCTGTCCTCTCCTCTCATTGGTCAGTTTGAACTGTCCTCTCATTGGTCAGTTTGAACTGTCCTCTCATTGGTCAGTTTGAACTGTCCTCTCCTCTCATTGGTCAGTTTGTTCTGTCCTCTTCTCTCATTGGTCAGTTTGAACTGTCCTCTCCTCTCATTGGTCAGTTTGATCTGTCCTCTTCTCTCATTGGTCAGTTTGATCTGTCCTCTCCTCCTATTGGTTTGCATTCACATGACGTCACAACATTGTAAACAGTTTATCATTTAAAATGAGTTAGTGCAGGATTTCTGTTGTGGAAATGATGGTAACGCAAATGCTGAATATCAGTCTCTGTTTATGGTTAATTTCTCTACAACAACAGAACCTTTCCACATGAAACAAAAACTGTCACAAAGTGCAGCATCTTCTCTCTCAGCACAGAGATGAACTGAAGTCACATGAGTGTTTCATAAAGGGGTCCAAAAGTGGAGACAATATTCAAAACGATGAAAGGACTTTCTGCCATAAGATGCTGATTTGTAAATTCTGTCACTTCCAAATAATGATCGGTGAAAACATTTGGACATTCTTTTCAGAAACTGTCTCTCCCTGCTCCACCACTATAGCGCACTTTCTAGAACATTGTGAATGCAAACAATCGGTGAGTCTGAATCTGTTCTCTCCACATCTGCCTCTGTGCACAGAATGTTTCATTATAACATAATGCTAACTTCCTGTTTCTATACAGTAATGTTTATATAATTGAATAAATCTTCTGTGAGAGACAGCCTTTTTACTGCCAACAGTGAAACTCCGTTTATTTTACACATCAAATCAAATTTATTTGTATAGCACATTTAAAACAACTGCTGTTGACCAAAGTGCTTCACAAAAGGTCTACAGTACAGAGAAAAAAAACAACAACATATAAATATAATAATAAGACACAGTGGTTAAAGGGGAAGTGAAACCTGCGTTCCTCACTGGTGTTGGTAATGACTTTATTAACAGCTGGTGACTCTGGGTTTCTTATTTCTTACAATATTCTGTACTAACGTCTTGAAGCTGCTGCTGAGACGACGAGCCACAGAAAACAAAACTGAAGTTTGTCGCTCGGCCGTGCTGAACAGACACATGTTTGTGATTCCTGGATTGTGCGACGCGCAACAACAAAAGATTGATCAGGTTCTGCCGGGGCTCGAAATTGCAACTATTTTAGTCGCATATGCTCCCAAATTTATGCCTTTGCGATCTAAAAATAGAATCACTCACATGTTTGCAACTGCCAGCGTAAATGCTCCGCCTTAAAAGATTCTCATGCTACCTTAAAAAAACCTTGTGTCAAACACTGCTTGTCAGCAACAGCAAACTTTCTGTTCTAAAATAGTTGAAGAGCATATGGTAAACTCCGATCGGTCCCCTTTTGGCTCAGCGCCGCTGTCATTCCTCCCAGTCACATGCGTGTGTGTATGTATTTAAACACATTGGGACTCGGGGCATCTCACAAATGACACTCGAAACTTCAATCCAACCCGCTCGCCCCCTCGTGCAGCCCTGAAAGTAAATCATCGCTGCTCTCGCTAAAAAAGGTCCCGGCAAAGGGGTTTGCCACGTGTCGCGTGAAAAATGTCATGTGTTTTTCTGTTGTCGTTGCATAATTCATTCATATCTATTTGGCCCAAACCATGTTTGGTTTGGTTTCAAACAGTGTGTGTTTGTGAACTCACAAATACCAGGATAATTCCACTTGTAGGTGAGTTAAATGGGCACTTTACACATGTCAAAAACAACTTTAAAGCCTTGTTTCAAAGAAAGTTAGAGTTTGTATGGCTAGATTTCCCCCCCATAATAACTCTGGGGTGGGTACAGTTTGACACATGGTTTTCATGGTATAAATATTAAATGTGCTTTTATGTTCTTGTAGCCAGACAGGTACGAGATAAAACACAGGTCAGAACATAATAGCATCATTACTAGAAGACCTAGTGAACCTAATTGGACTGATGAATATTAAAAGTTTTAGCTTTGGGCTTTGATTGACATTTCCTGGAGCACTGTGGAGGTTTGTTTTTCATTAGTTTTTTGCTCTGTAGGAAGAGACTGAGAGACTGTTAATGTAAACGGGGGGAATGAGCACAGAGGCTCATCTCTGTTGACAAGAAATGGAAGCAAATGGACAAACAGAGGTCAAACATTATTGAATACATACTGATATTTAGATAGATGATAGAGGATTTTTTCTTTTTTGTATTTTTGGCATGAAGAATTTACTACTTACTACTTTTGAATAAATGTCTTGCTTTAGTTGAGTTACTACCTACTTTGTTCTTTACTCCTGCACTGCTGAAACAAAGTCATTCCTCCATTGAAGGACAAATGAGCGTAAAGTCTGCGTGTTCATGTCAAAGTTTTGCTGCCAAAGAAATTGAATCCTTGTCTTGTTTTAGTGTTTTCATCCAAAACCTGCACATTTCTCACATTGTTCTTCTCTCCCTCTCTCCACAGTCTCTTCAGTCTGAGTTCGTCCAGTACTAAGTCCCGCGTGGCGTGACCCGGACTCCGTTTCCCAGAGTGCTTTGCTGCTGCTCCTCTGACATGACGGACTGAACTGTACATAACTCCTCCGTCGCAGAGAGAGAGATTTATTTAGATAAACGCAAACTTGAAGAAGAGATTTTATATTTTGTGACAGAGAATCTTGTATTTTTTTTTGCCGTAGAGTTTTATTTTTTAAAGGATTCAACGGATCGGACGCAGTATTTTCCTCGTCGTTTTTTGGATTTTGAATAATATTCCGAAGAAGGGACTTTCTCCGAACTCAGGGGACGCGAGTGAATGAAGCGCCTTTAGTGTCTTAACGATGTTTTAAAGACTGTAAAGAACCTGGTTATATATATATATTTGTTTAGTTTTTAACACGAACTGATATAATTTTTAACCTGATTTGAAATCAGCGTTTTTTCTTCACTAAGCTTTGTTTCTAATTTTACACGCCTTTAGATTAGCCTTATGTGGACATGTACTGCTTAAGTGATCTGTAATTTAAGATTTTATAACACAGGATGCTTTATCATTAAGGACTGTGTTGGCTGTGAGGGACATGGTCCGCCCTAAAGCGAGTCCTATCCTGCAAAATGGACTTTTTAAAGCTTTAAACCATGTGTTGACGTCATTGCATCGTCAGAAACGGACGCGGTTTGGTCGTTTCTTCTGCTGCTGACGATGTTTTTGATGTTTTTGATTGTGTTTGCTCAGAGTGACATCCCAAACAACCAACCCAAACTCTAGACCACTCCCGACAGCAGCACAGAGCGCGTGCACATGATGTTACGTCTCAGTGAAAGGTTAGCTGTCAGTTGGGCATCGCTTTGTAATAACGGTGCTTGTTAGGTCATTAATCTGCCTATGCTGACAGGAGAGGAGTAGCAGCTTATTCCTACGCCCCATGAGCCTTTGAGTGAGGGATGGAAGGGATTTCTGGTATGACCGGGACCTCTGTAGATTTCTCGCTCTAATCCACTTTTCTGAGGTTTAGAGGAAAACGCAAACTCTGTGGAACACGAGCTGAAACCAAACTACGAGCCGCGATTAGCAGTCACAATAAACTTCTGACTGAAAATGGCACCGTTGAAGAGTTTTCTGACCCATTGGGCGTGTTGGTCAAGTTATCTCCTCTTAACTTCTGTGGAGATCTTCTAATTCCGCGATCTTTCACAAAGACTTGACTCAGATGTGGTACTTTGGGCTTAGAGAGCGTATTGTCAGTATGAAAACACTTTGTTTCATGTTGATTGGTCAAATATCCGAGGACGAGGGATGGGACCGTCTTCACACTAAAGATCTGCCACTAATAATTTACCGAAACTGTACCAATAATGTCTAATACAGAGTGAGCGCTCACCTTCCACGAACAATCTGTGATTTCCTCCTCCGGAAACATGTGACGTCTATAGTTTAATTAATTAGGTCAACGGTTCTACTCAAAAAACATGATATAGTTGGAATGTTCCTTCCAAAAGTAAGAAATGTAAAATGCAATGTATTCAGACCGGCTCAGCTTGTATCGCCTCAGGGGGGCTCGGTTCATGTCACTGTACAGAGTGAGCAGGGCAGTCGAGTAAAACGCTTCTGTGAGGCTCAGGCTCTGGCTCAGGCTCCGGCTCCTCTCGTGTTAAAGTCAGTCACTGTTGGCTTGAACAAACACGTCACAGTTTAAGCCCAGTTTTAGTCCACAAGCCTGATGCAAACGCTGCATGTTCCAGAGCCACACACGTCACTCCCTCTGTTTTCAAATTCAGCCGCGAACAGTGAAGCGTCTTTTCAAATGTTACGGAGGCTGATTGTTTGGAAAATCTTGAAATGTTGAAACAAACCACTATGTGAAACAATAAGTCGCCCTGGAAACCACTGGCTCAGCACGACTTCGAGCATCTCACCAGAAATGACTCCCATCCTTGTTTGGACCTCAGGAATAATAATATCAACATTCATTTAAAGGCCTTATATTTGGAGCTAAAGTGTGTCCAGAAAACGCTCTTCCTGCAGGGGGTGATCAAAGAGAGGACTTGTTTTTGATGAAGAAACGTCACAACACAGTTTAAAGCTCTAAAAGTCGATTCAGCAGGATATGTCTGGATCAGATCCTGCTCTTCTGTTGGAATAGTATTATTTGTATGGTGTGTATGTAAAGAAGCTTCAAATAAGGAAGGGGTTTTATTTGATGATGAAAAAAGGAGACTTTGAATGTAAAAAAACATTTAAATAAGTTATTAAACATGGCTGCACGGCACGAGAAGAAATGGCCTTGAATATAACGATATTTTCTTTACGATGCTTAATCATTCCAACACGGTACGCTCCAAATACATGTATCGTCGGAACTTTTCAAACAATACGACTCTAAAATCGAGATAAATGGCGAAAATCTGGATTCAGCTGGACTTTTGCACATTTTGAAATCCCAGTCTTTTTCTGTTTTAGGCTGTGTCTACAAAACAATGTGCAGATCTCCGTGTTTTTACGATACAGATATTGTGATAATGATAATTTTGCAGTCCTACTTCAGATGTTGATTTTTTTTTTGCGGGATTCCATTAATTCAAGACATTTCCTCATGTATATTCTCTCGTTTCAAAATCCAAGTTCTCGTCCAATAAGCTCAGACTGTTCATGTTCCTACCTCTCAAAACAACAAGGGTCCGTCGACTCCAAAGCTTTGTGCAAGAGCAATAAAGTGTCTTCTCTAACACCACGATCATTACGCTTTGCCAACCAACGTTTTACTTCAGGCGAGACGCAGCGGAAAAGGCAAAAACAACATCTTAGATTTAATGTCTACCACGTAAACTCTCCCTTTAGTGACGTTTTGTCGACTTCCCATTACGTCATTACGTCGCCTCCTTCCACAAAAACATGACACGCTTTAGACAAGATAAACTCAAAATGGTGTCCCCATTTCCCCCAGGCCAGTAGTATTAAGTGTAGTGGGTTGCTTTTCTCCAAATGTGGTTTTCATTCCACTCTTGTAACAACATCTCCACTTTAGTCACTCCTACAGACTCTACTTTACAGGCTTGGGCTCAACATTGAAGGGATTTTTCAATAATTCCTGATTTATTGATGTTTGAACTCCCCCAAAAGACGAGGAGAAATTAGAATTTTTACAGCTCTATAGAAAACGAAACGACATTAAACCTGGTTCTATCCATTATTTAGATTTTGCTTCTGGAAATGTGGGCTATTTTGCCAGATTTTTATGTTGTACTTAAAGGGACTATACAGAGTTTAAGTATTTTCCTCCCCCTACATGTTCCAGCCATGTCTTAATGTGTAGAATGAGCTCAGACCTGTTCACCACAACTGCCTCTAAAATCCTGCACTGTCACTCAGAAAGGTGTTCATTCGGGTCTGAAGTGCCGTCATGCACGAGCTTAATATAGAACCTGCAGTTACACATAAGACCTGAGGTGGCAGCAGTGAGCATAAAATGACCAACTTGCTTCTCTTTAAAGCTGCCCTCAGCTACTCATTTTTTCCAGCCCAGAGTGATTGCATTCCCACATTGCATCGCTAGATTCACAGCCTTCGAACAGAGAGCTAACTTAGTCCCGCAGAACCAGACAAGCTCTACACCTCCCCCACCTCACCCCCAACACCCCCCTCACCATGTAAACAGAAAAAAGGTTCAGAGAGCGCAAATGTTTGAAGTAGCAGTTAGCGGCTACCACAGTCAGAGTTTAGCATTAGCGGCTACCACAGTCAGAGTTTAGCATTAGCGGCTAGCACAGTCAGAGTTTAGCATTAGCGGCTAACACAGTCAGAGTTTAGCATTAGCGGCTAACATAGTCAAAGGTTAGCATTAGCGGCTAACATAGTCAAAGGTTAGCATTAGCGGCTAACATAGTCAAAGGTTAGCATTAGCGGCTAACATAGTCAAAATTTAGCATTAGCAGCTATCAGTCAAAGATTAGCATTAGCGGCTATTATAGTCAAAATTTACCATTAGCAGCTATCAGTCAAAGATTAGCATTAGCGGCTAGCATAGTCAAAGATTAGCATTAGCGGCTATCATATGATAATGATAGCCGCTAGACATCAAATGGATATCTCTACACGTATGTGTTTTCCATATTCACCTGCAGCGTCTCGCCTGAAGTATATACATTTAAATTTCCCACCAAAACACAATATTTGTTTTTACTTTCATGAAGCCATAGCACATCGATAAGCCCTAGTTTGCAGATTCAAACCAGGACTTGACCAATGTTACATTTTCAGACTAAACTTGGACCAAACTTGATCATTTTTAAGCTAAAAAGGAAGTGGACGAGCTTCTACAGGAAACAGTAGTCCATCCTTTCACAATAAAAGCTCCAGGGACCAAACACTTGTTCTCATTTTACTGAATAAACCACGTCTGTCTCTGTTGTGCCTTGGACCAACGAAAACCAGCTCTTGATGTTTTCTCTTTTGTGTAACGGTTGTAAAATAAAGGGAACAGATTGATTTATTTTTCTGTTTGAACGAAAAGCCACAGACGCAATAAATAATAAAGTATATTTTTGCTCATGTCTTGTCCTGTCTCCTTTGTGTGACTAGTTTGAGGGGTTGTCCTTTTTTTAATTTCAGAAGTGTATTTTAATGATATTTCACTGTAAGAGGTTTGAATTTGAAGTTATTTTACAGGGTTTCCGAGCATTAAAGAGGGGGGGTTTTGTGTTTTTTTTCAATCACATAGTACCAGTCTATAGCACACTGTAAATATGTCATACATTTGCTCTCACAAAATACTTGTACCAAACATCTTGGAATAGGCCTCTGTCTCTTTAACCCTTGTGAACATTTTTGTATATTTTGCAAGATTTTTTTTTTTTTCATTTGACCATTTTGTGAATTTCTGCAGAAAATGTTCTTTTGAGCCAAATTTTCCCGAATCCAGTGTTTGTTTTTCTCTCAGGTCTTTTATTTTGGAGATCTGCATTTTCTATACGTTCACCCCCTAGTGTACAAAAATGTATACACTTTTCAAACAGCTATAAAAAACACATACTTTCATCTTTTGTCATTTTTTTTCCTTTAGTTGCCATCGGGATGGCAACTAAAGGCGCTAAGCTAACCACCCAAGCCTCCGCTGGGTCACGGAACTGTCAAATACATATTAATATCAACTTTTATTTTGTTTTTACATCGTTTTCTGCAGTTGGATGAAATGACACATGCACAGGTTTGTGTGTGTGCTTGGTCCATAGGACAGGGGTTCTCAACCTGGGGTCGGGACCCCCAAGAGGGTCGTGAGACAAATTTGGGGGGTCGCCAAAGCATATAGATAAAAATGTATATTTTAATATTATTATGATGGTGTTGCTATTATACTAGGGTGCCATTATTTGTTCTAAATTTGATTCATTTTATTTTAGCCATTGTTTTGTCTTTGTTTTTTTTAGAATTATATAGGTTAATGTCCCTGTTTTTCCCATGGTCTGACCCAGGCGGGGGTCACGATCCTAATGAACTGTTATAATGGGGGTCGCGGCTCCAAAAGGTTGAGAACCACTGCCATTGGATATGTGGCATGGGCGATGTTGCAAAGTGGAGGCTTTTCTGTGAAGGCTGACTCTGAGGAGTTTGTGCCAAAGTAAGCGCTGCGTTTGTCTGATAGTATTGTTCACAACAACAGCTTCACGGCCGAGGGGCAGACACTGAACAGTGTGGAAAAAGCTGATGCCTGGATAACTCTCGCAAATGTTTGGACAAGCAACAGGGTTGTACCAGAGTGAAGGGAAGAGACAAGTCTGGAGAAATAAAGGAAACATCCACCTCAGCAGTGAAACATGGTGGTGCAGCATCAGGGCGTGGGCTCGTCGGGGCCAATGGAACTGTTCCCTTGTAGTCAGGGGCGTCGGACTGGGGGGGTAAAGGGTGCTGAGTACCCAGGGCCCAGTGCAGGGTGGGGGCCCTCAAAAGTGCTGCAAAAAGCGTTCTATATTGTACTTTCTAAGTTTCCTCATAATGGATGCTATAAGAATCAAACACAGCCGGGCTGAAATACAACGGTTGCTACACAGAATTTTAAACAAACAATAATGATGGATGAATTTCCGGGCCCTGACACCCCTTTAACCTCTTGACTCCCACCTGAACGGATCCCATTTTCTCCAGTTTGGCTTTACCCTAATCAAAAAGATGCTTGGGGAAAAAGCACCAAAACAGCCACAAAAAATGAGAAGAAAACAAGGATGTAAAACGCAAGAAAAATGTGACAAAAATTCAAACAAAGAGTGACAAAAATCAACAAAAATGTGACAAAAATCAACAAAATGTGACAAAAATTCAAACAAAGAGTGACAAAAAATCAACAAAAATTCAACAAAAATTCAACAAAAACTCAACGAAAAAATGACAAAAATTCAACAAGAATTCAACAAAAAGTGACAAAAAACTCAACCAAAATGTGACAAAAAATCTACAAAAATGTGACAAAAATTCAACAAAAATTCAACAAAAAAGTGACAAAAACTCAACTAAAAAGTGACCCAAAAAAAAAAAAAAAAAAATGGTCGACCAATTTTTTCACCTAGTTAGGCTATATACAATTATGTTATAATAGAAATTAAATGAACTGCACTGTAAAATTGTCACTGTTATGTGGTTAAAGAACATAAAATATGAGCGGGGTCCACCAAGATCATTTGTACCCAGGGCCCAGAATTAGGTGCTACGCCCCTGCTTGTAGTTATTGATGATGTGACTTGACAAAAGCAGCAGGATGAATTCAGAAGTGCCTCACAGTGCAGAGAAGCGTGCGGTCTGAAGCCGCCATATGGCATTAACCTCGCAACAGTATTGATATTGAAAAATGTGTCTTTTAATTTTAGTTCAGAAGTTTTTGTCTACATTTAGTCGACTTTTCATTAGTAATATTTATTCTAATCATATATTATCAAGCTCCTCTGCTTCATGGAGATGAACAAAGCTCGGAGCTGTTCCTTTGGCAGAGCATTTACATGATATGAGACTCATGGGACGTTTGGATGATTTTAGCCTCTGCTTTTCATTTTTATTTAGTCAGATTTGAGTTGACGGATATATTTATATTTAGTTTATTTATATTTATATATATATTTAGTTTTAGTTTTAACCTTGCAATTTCCCAGCCTTTTTCTCCTGAACTGCGCACCACTTTTAGTTTTATTTAACCTCTTTTAGTTTCGACTTCTTGTAACACTACACATTCTCCATTCATTACAAACCGGAACTTCCCAAGACGTTACGCCAATTTTCCCCCCAAAACCAAAACTAAAACCTTTCTCTCTCCCCCCCGCTCTCCTCGCGCAGCACCGCGTCTGTCCACCAGGTGTCGCCCCACCCCCCTCTCTCTCCTCACCGCCTCTCCTCCTGCGCGCGTGCGGCTCAGACAAGAAAAGAGCTCGAGACGGTGGCGCGTGCGGCAGTCAGACGGAGGCGCGAGGACCGACTCGAAGGGATTTACTCACCTTTTCCATTTCCACACATTTGTATTTGTCCAGAATCGATAAAGAAGCGGAAAATGTGCAGGATTTCCCGGATTCTGCTGCTGCTCCTTCCAGGTGAGCTCACGTGAAACGCGTTTATCTCCCCGCAGAAGGATGAGGAGGATGTGTTCGGTGTTTGCGTGATCATTCCGCGGTGGAAATGCGTGAGTTGTTGTGGGAATAGAGGCTGATCAAACATGGCTGTTTCATGTGGGCACTGGTTCATTTACATAACTTCAGCATAATCAGGCCCAGTTCCTGACCCACTTTGGTCCATGTTAGTCCTGGTTCTGGATGATTTAGGTTTTAGTCCATGAATAAAACAAGAAAATACGCGACGCTTCATACGTTTATCCTTAAAGTGTAACTCCGCGAACTGTCCCTGACTTCATGTGGCAGTGAGTCATTTGAACGCTAAGGACAGTGTTTCGCAGGTTGAGATTCCAGAGGCTTGATTGAATTTGATGAGCCTCGTGATCCTGTTTTGGAGATTCTCGTTCCACAATGTAATCACGGGGGAACTGATGACGTTTAGCGTGTGTGCAGTGACCTCACGTGCTCTGATCAGGTCAGGCCTGTGTGCCATTGGGCAAGACAAGGAAGGTAAATAGTTCATGACATTTGGTCCAAGTCTTCACCCCTCTCTGTCTCTCTTAGGCCGGGGACGGTTAAACGAGTCAGTCTGTTGAGGCAGGACTATCGGTATTGAGAAAAATGAAATGATCAAATGCAGGCAATGAAAAAACATATTTTTAGATCCACGTTTTGATGCTGTTGATCCAGGGCAGGGGCGGACTGGCCATATGTCCATTCTGGAAGAGCACAGAAGGGCCACCGGTCCCGCCTCAACCGAGCTTTACCCAAATCTAAAAGCTAAAAAGAAAAACATCAAAATAGCGAGAAAAAGAGGATGAAAAGTCAACAAAAACGTGACAAAAACACGTGACGAAAAGCTTCCATCACTTTTGTAGGTCTTAGCTTTCAAATGAGGCGTTACATTGTTGCTCTCCAGTCGAGAAGCTTTTAGATTTGGGTAAAGCCCAGTATAAAAAAACATGAATCTGAAAGGAATTCCGTGGAGTATGGTGCACCACAAGGTTCAGTTTTGGGACTATTATTATTTATTATTTATATGAATGATTTTGCTTCTGTTTCTACGACCGCCTTTCCCGCTCTTTTTGCTGATGATCAAAAGAACACTAATAAAAAGCCGAACTGGGGAAAATGCACTCGTTAATGTTAAGGCGGGCGGTTAGAGGTTAACCTCTTAACTCCCACCTGAACGGATCCCATTTTCTCCAGTTTGGCTTTACCCTAATCAAAAAGCACCAAAACAGCCACAAAAAATGAGAAGAAAACAAGGATGTAAACGCAACAAAAAATGTGACAAAAACTCAACAAAATGTGACAAAAATTAAAAAACAAAAAGACAAAAATTAAAAAAAAAAAAGACAAAAATTCAACAAAAATGTGACAAAAATTAAACAAAAATGTGACAAAAATTCAACAAAAAAATGACAAAAATTCAACAAAAAAATGACAAAAATTCAACAAAAAAATGACAAAAATTCAACAAAAATATGACAAAAATTCAACAAAAATGTGACAAAAATGAACTAAAAAAACCCCAAAAAGGTGACACAACACAGCAACGATGCAAGGAAAATATCAGTTTTGTGGGTCTTAGCTTTCAAATGAGGTGCTACACAGGCCTATATAATAACCTAAGAGGACAGAATGCCTTTGGTTTAGGCGGGGGGTAAGAGGTTAAAGGGGCTGGAAGCAAGTTCGCCATTTTATACTCACTACTGCCACCTCAGGCCATATGTGTAACTGCACCTTCTATATTAAGCTCGTGCATGACGGCAATTCGGGCCGAAGTGACACATTTTTGAGTGACCGTACAGGATTTTAGAGGCAGTTGTGGTGAACAGGTCTGAGCTCATTCTACACATTAGGACATGGCTGGAACATGTAGGGGGAGGAAAATACTTAATTTTAACATTTTTAAACTCCTTATAGTCCCTTTAAAATATGTATTTGTGGAAGTCACGATTATGCTCATTTGGGCCAGGCTGGTCAGAGTCCAGGGCTGTTTTTCAGTCCCAGTCGCCCCTGATCCAGGGACAGCATTAAAGTAACAGTTCACCGTTTTCCTATACGGAGATATGTCCTGACCTGAGCTTAGACGAGTTGATGCGTACCTAAGCTACTCAGCTCAGGTCAGAACATATCTCAGTGTGTAAAAACTGTGGCCTGTTCCTTTAAAGGGAGTGACTTGGTTGTTTTCATTTCCCGACCTTTTTTTCCCCCCATTTTTTGCCAAATTCCTTGACATAGAAAAACCGGATGTTGTAAATCTGCACACGTCCCACACATATATTTGAGTATAGGTTTATGGTAAGAAGTATCGTTCAGGTGTCGGTATCGAAAACCAATGATCATTAAAGCGCCAGTATCGGGGGAAAAAGTAACTGTACTCAGCCCTCGTTACCCTACACCTCGCCCGATCATTCATTCAGTGCCATTTCCGTCCCGTGTGATCTGTGCACCATCTGGGCACCCGTACATGAGCCCCCTGCCCTGGGCTCGGCTTTCCCACACGGGCCAACCCTGTCAGCTCAGGCGTCTAGATCTTACAACTGTTTTCAAACTCATTGATATGGGGCTATTATACAGCATTCGGGTCTAAACTAAACTAAACTACAACTAGTACTAGTCTACTCAAGATTATGTCACGCTGAAAACGAAAGGGAAACTGTGCAACACATGACAATCAGCTGGTTCATTTGTTCAGGAACTCTTTTGTAATGATAGTGAATTCATGAGAGAATATCTTATTATAGAAGATCTTTAATAATGTTCAGA
The DNA here is from genome assembly GCF_951799975.1 of Gobius niger. NCBI lineage: Eukaryota > Metazoa > Chordata > Actinopteri > Gobiiformes > Gobiidae > Gobius > Gobius niger. The sequence continues at coordinate 20,420,087 of NC_136873.1, read as the reverse complement.
CCAGTGTTCTTCCTTTAGATAGGGCTAATAATATTCTTTTGCCTATCACTTTAAAATTATTATTAGTATTTCTAAGCGCCTTTACTTACCATCAAAGGATCAACTGTTTTTTGAGGTTTTCACTGCAGATTGAACCGTATCCATGGCTACGTATAGATTCCATTACGAAAACCTATATCCGAAATTCCAAAAAACTGTAATAAAATTGATCCTGAAGCATCATAGGAGCCACCGGGATGGAAAGGGTCAAACTCATCACCCTCACAGCTGCTGCTGGGTCACTGAACGGTCAAGTACACACTAATGTGAACTTAAAAAGTTGCATTGTGCAGCTTTAAAGAAGAACTAAGTCACTTGTTTGCCTTAATAAACCCTCCCCGTAGTCCCTGTGGGGGTGATACAAGTGCTAATTGGGTGATTGGGGGGTCTTTCATCTCCCCCTGGTGTGTCTGGCCAGAAAACCACAATTGCAACTTCCAGCACCAAGTCAGAGGCGCAATACACACTAATGGAATCACGAAGATGAAGCTAACAGGCTAACAGGCAAAGCTAACTGCAGGCTAATGTCACTTTAGCAGTATTTACAGTAAAAAAAAAGTTGTGGCACGATGTACAATATCCCTTTCTCCCGCTGTCTTTTCTGTCAATGTAGTATTTACTTAACAAAAACAATCTACGACACCTGCAGTGGCGCTTATGGCCTCTAGGGGCATGAGTTACTTCAATCAATCAATCAAAGCTTTATTTGTAGAGAGCTTTTCATACAAGGTTATAGTGCAAAGTGATTTACAGATTAAAAACCACCCACCCATGCAAATAGAAGCTGACAATGACCCTCATATTCACCCCACAGAAACACCACACCCCCACCAGGCACCCACCGGACACTCCCGGGGCAGAGGAAAGAAATACAATAAGATCAATAAAAAGAAATATGAAGCAAACTGATAACCAATATAATAAGTTAATTATAATCATAAATCATTATAAAAGACAGGTCTTGAGCCTGTTCTGAACGTTCTCTGCGGCCCTGAGTTGTAGTAATATAAAAGTAATAGTAATAGCAAGTTTACAAAGTGAGGAGAGCTAGAGTGAACCCCCCCTGGACCCGCCACCTTAACGTGGTGGAGGGGTTTGAGTCCGAATGATCCTGGAGCTCTGTTGTCGGAGGCTTCGTGCCCCTGTAGGGTCTCCCAGGAACAGGTCCTTGGTGACGGGTCAGACAAAGAGCGGTTCAGAAGCCCCTCATGAGAGACCAACAGGCCCGGTTTGAATCGTGAGGCCGTCCTTCTGACCCACCACCTGCAGGAGGAGCCATAGGGGCTGGTGCAGTGTGATTTGGCCCGGAAACGGACAAGTGGAAGAAAACGGATGAAATTTAAAAGTAAATGATCAAACTCCTCCCCCTCCCTCCTGATTGGACCTGACAGGCTGGTTCACAGGAAAAGCTTGTCTCATTTGTCGACGCAGGAGGATACTAGACTCTGATTAGTTAAGTAAGGATATAGGCTATATATATTTTTACAAAAAATGATAAATATATATTATTACTCACTTTACATTAAAATGTGATTTTGCACATTTGATCACATTTGTAAAACATTTAGACTTCCAGACTGTCACTTTAATTGCAGTATTTCCCTCTGATTGATGGAGCCTCTAAAGCGTGACCCTTGTCTCTCCCTCAGTGCTCTCCGGCCCGTGCTGCGTTCAGGGCGTCCTCCGAGTGTCGGTGACGCCGGCCGCTCCCCTGTTCCCCCTGGGCTCGCGCTCTCAGCTGGTGTGTGAGGTTCAGGGCTGCTCCGGAGCCGCCCGCATCGTGTGGGCGCAGCTTGAGGACCGGCCTCTGACCGCCAGCGTCAGCGCCAACGCCACGCACTCCAGCGCCACCTTCCACCCCGTGGGCAGGGAACACGAGGGGGCGCTGCTGTGCAAGGCCAGCTGCGGAGGACAGATGCAGCAGATCAAGAGCAACGTGCAGGTCTACTGTGAGTATAAGAACTCTTCTGCTTATGGGCCGTTTAAATAATCCACTGTGGGGCGTGAACGTTAGTCTGCCCAACATTAACTAAAGATCTCCAAGGATCAAAAGTCCTACATTTCAGAAACACAGCAAAGACTTAGGCTGACACTTCATGCTGATTCATACCCATCCGTCTTTTTTCCCCATCTGGACCTAATCGATATCAGTGATTTTTGAAAAGAGCTCAGTCAGAGCTGAGAACAAATGGAGACTTACCCATTTTTGTTTTGGAATCAGCTGATTTTTGTCTTTCAAACAAGCTCCCTCTGAAATCCCTGTCACAGTTCAACACTGACACATGTAGAAGCATCATGCAGACATCGCTCCACCTTTATTAGATATAATTCTATGACCGGAACCTTTACTATAGTAATAAATGTTTAACTATAGAGAGATAAAACAAATTACATCAAATGAAATGACTTAAATATGGGCCTATATGGGCCAACCCCTTTCATACTGGTATTGGACCCCAAAAGTCCATATCAGTCAGGCCCTACTTTTTGTATCTATATTTTTAATAATATATATAATTGCATAATATATATTATCAAACTATTTATATATACCTTTGTAAGAATAGTGAATTGTGACTGTCTGTTGCATATTACATGTAGTTTAACAAATAGCCGTTCACATGCAAGACGTTTTGGATTTAGTCTTGACATTTTTAAATTGAACTGGTCCCCCTGAACAGCTGGAGGAGGTGTGCTTGGATGGGGAAGTCTGGGCGTCTCACACTGCTGCCGGGCCCCCCGGGTAAAGCGGAAGGACATGGATGTGGGGCTGTGCAATTAAGCAAAATTCAATTACGATTTCAAAAGTGACACCAAAGCGCAGAAAGTGGGTCCTGCGTGGTTTGTGTAAGTGCGGCTCACAGTGATGAACTGTTGTATTTGTCGCGTAAAGAATAAAGTAATGATAACATGTAGCTCTCGAGATGACACTACTAAGTGCTCACCTTCAGCTGAAAGGAGAACGGGCTGGTTGTTGCAGAAAAGTCTAAAACTGGAGAAGAAGTGGCCGGCTATCTAGCGCCCAAGATTGGCAGCTGCGTGTGGACCTGGGAAAGCAGCTAAAGTTCCCAGGCCACATTACAGAAACCAAACTACGACCGGACCTGGTGATGTTTTCCGATTCCACTAGACAAGTCATAATGTGGGAACTGACAGTCCCTTGGGAGGAGAACATGGAGGATGCACACGAGAGAAAGCTGGCCAAGTATTCTGAACTGGTGGAGCAATGTAGGAGCAAAGGGTGGCGTGCACAGTGTGATCCAGTGGAAGTAGGTTGCAGAGGATTTGCCGGACGTTCCATGAGTAAAGCTTTGCTTGGACTCGGGATGACTGGAGCAGCTAAGAAGAAAGCAATACACTCAATCACAGAAGCAGCGGAAAAAGTCACCAGGTGGCTTTGGTTAAAGAAGGCAAGCCCGTGGATTGGTGCTGCTGGGATGCAATCCGGGAATTGATCACTCCCGGATGGGTCACCTGGGTGAGGGGGTCTGATGTTGAAAGACCCGAAACCCCCAATGACCCCAGGAACATCACTGATGATGCATCCCAGTGCATCCTTGAGATGTGTGTTTAAACCAAACTCTTCTTCAGGAGCAGATCTCACAAACTCAGCTCAAAGCTAACTCCTGTTATTTCATGCCACTGGGACCATTGTTTTTGGAGTTCCTGGCACAGGCTTTGGCCCAACATAAACTAACAACTGTATGATGATGTCATGGGGCCAGGGATGTCTCTAATAGAGCATTGGTTCCCAAAGTGGGGTCTGGGGCCCCCTGGGGGACCTCAGAAGCACTGCAGGGGGACCCCAAAACATTTCTATAAATGAAGTGCAGTGAACAAATTGGATTTTGAAAGGAAATGTATATGTATTTGCTCAAATGTGCTGCACTTGAGACAGTTTTTGGCCTACAGATGCACTGTTAGATCATTCAAATTAGGGGGGCCCTGAAGGATTTTCGGATTGATAAGGGGGATGTGATGACCCGGACTTTGAGAATGGCTGTAATAAGAAATTAACTGTCCAAAGAAAATATTTTGCATTGTTTTTTTTTTAATCATAATCATCTGAATAATCGTGGTTTCAAGTATTACTGAAATGATCGTGACTTTTATGTTTTCTAATAATCGAGCAGCCCTAGTAATATAAAGGCTAAAATGGACAATGTACAACAGTTTCATAATTGCAGCATTTTAAGCCCCTTTACAAAACAACAGTAAAGCAGCAGATATTATAGCTCCATCTGCTTCTAAAAGCCTTTCAGGTCTATTGCGTTATGTCTAGGCCTGTAAAAGGCCTCTGTAACAGCGAAATGCCAGCACTGTAGATGTAACTTGGAGCTTTTCTCTGCTGTTATTATGTTTTTAGCGATGTGGAGAAAACAACAATGCTCTTTGATGAGGAGCGGTTTAAAGGCGTCCAGTGACTCAGACTCATTCAGCTGGGTGACTGAGTTTCTCCTCAAAGCTCCCTGTGTCCTTTGTGAAGAGGGACTTGTCTGTAAAACACATCCAGTTCCCCCACCACTAAACTAGGACAAAGCCAGTCCCCACAAAAAAAGCACTTGAGGAGAAGTGTCAATGAGGCTCTGAAAGATTTCATTCATGAAGAGACTCCTTCATTGCGTCCCAATAAGACAGACTCACTTCACTTCTAATGCTCCTTCCACAGTAAATCCACCACTGTAGCTTCTGTTCATTATGTAAAGTTTTCTTACATTAGTGAAAACCATTCAAACCGATCCTAGCGATGGTGAGTGAAGCTGTGCGACGCTTCCACACTTTCCTGCTAAAGTCTTGTAAAGATTTGGAGCTTCAGAACTGCTTCATTCTATTTGGACAAAGACCTCTTGTGTCTGTGTAGCTCTCAGTCGTTCCAGAGTTGTCCATGTGTGTGCTGTGCCAGTATTTCTGTTCTCCTTGTGTCCGGGAGCCCCTTTATCCAAGACATGCTCAATAGGCTAATCCTCCATTGCTTTGTTTCTCCTCAGCGTTGCCGTCGGCTCCTGAAGTCTCTGGTCCGACGTCGGTCCTGGTCGGAGCCCAGTCGTGGCTGGTGTGTTCGGTCAGAGACATGTTTCCTCCGGAGCTGCTCACGTTGGACTGGCTCAGAGGAGACCAGCTTCTACTCCGGACAAACGGGGAGCCAGGGTCCGCGGTGGTGCGCTCCCAGCTGGACTTCACCCCACAAACGCCAGGCTCGGAGCGGGACTCGACTCTGGAGTACATCTGCAGGGCCTGGATGGACTTATCTGCACTCAGTCCGGACCAGAGGAGCAGAGAGATCAGAGAGACCAGAGTCCAGCTGCAGCTGCTGTGTGAGTGACAGAAATGTACTGATAATATAATAATACTCATACATTTCATTCACTTAAGGCGAGACACGGCAGGTGAAAGTATTGATGTTTCACGCAGTGGTCGAAAAGGAGATTTGTATCTATTTTCCTCCCTTTACATCTTAGTTTTCATGTCAGATATAAAAATGATGATGTTTATTTGATGATGTTTTGTCTGCGAGGTGGGGGCGACCCGGAAGTAGAAAGGCCGTCTTTCCCGCGGGTTTTCATTCATAAACATTGACAGATTTGACATCCACGTGTCCTGCTAAGGGGCCCCGTGATGACGCTTTCACCCAAATATGGTGTTTTTCCTCCTACGAGACGCTGGAGCGGAAAAGTGGAAGAACGGGCCGAGCATGCGCACTCGCTACAAAACTTTAGGGCTGGTTTTCTCTGAATGAGAGAAGCCGCACTCGGGCAGAGCCTGAGCCCTTATAGAAGCTCCCACAGACTCCAAACTTTACAGGCTGAGACACAACAAGGTTTTGAAGGTTTTTTCAGAGGGATTTTTTAATATCTAATTCCAAGCCTGATTTATTCAGCGTTGAAACCAAAAAAACAGGCGGAATTTGAGTTTTTACAGATTTTTTTTTATTAGTTTATTGAAAAACTAAACAAAATATCCAAAATCCCCTCTGAAAAAATCGGAGTTACTAATATGTCAATACATTTTTTATTTTTTATTTTTTATTTTTTTGATTTCGTTGCCCAAAATATCGGGAATTTTGGCAATTTTAATGCTCAAAATGCCTTATTTTTATGTGAAAACATAAAATGACTGTGATGTTCAGCAAAAGCTTCAAATTGACATCTCTACATTTATTTTTTTTCCCTATTCACCTGCAGTGTCTCGCCTTAAAGGGACTATACATAAGTTTAACCACAAATAAATATATACAAATTTAAAATGTCTTCCTCATACACGCTCCAGCAATGCCCTGGTGAGCAGAACGTGCCCGCGATTGCCTCTATATGTCTGTAAATGTACTTGAATAGAGAGTGCCTCGGGGTGATCAAGCAAACAGCGTAATGACGTCAGGTGTAGTGTTAGCTATAGTGTTAGCTCTCTTCATCAGAAACTCTGAAGCTGCTGAGCGAGCGCTAACTTTGGAAGGATGGATTTAGCAGAGGGTAAGAAGAGACCGGCTTCAACCACCGGAGAAACTCCAGCCCAGACCCCAACTAACAAAAAGGAACAAAGAGTTTATTTCAGTGCGACAAAAAGGGTGAAAGTCACGTCTGATCAGCGTAGTCAAAGAACCAGAGTAAACATGGGAAAATGTTGAGAGAATCACTGGGTTTGACCAAACACTCACAGTTGCTGTCATTTTTGCTTGAAAGGTAAGAAATTATTCCTAAACGTTGGGGAAAAGTGTTGATGCTTTCAAAACAGCGGCCTCTGTGCATGTTTTGTACAAACTTCACTGAACAACAAGACAACAACAACAACAACAAGACATAAAATAATCACAGTTTGAAGTTACACAGCTGCATCAAGCTTATCATTGAGGCTGCAGTTAAGTGTGTGGCCTGAGGGGGCAATTGCGAGAAAACTGACAAACTCCACATCGCCCCTTTAAGGCGAGACGCTGCAGGGGAAAACATTCATTTTTTTACAAAGTGGTCATTTTTTTTAGCTCGTTTTCTTCTTAGAGAGAGTAGATGCAAGTTGGTCATTTTGTGCTCACTACTGCCACCTCAGGTCTTATATGTAACTGCAGTCTCTATATGACTGGAACATGTAGGGGGAGGAAAATACTTGGTTTTAACATTTCTAAACTCCGTATAGTCCCTTTAGCATCTTCGTTTTAATGTCCGAGTACAAAAAGAGACCAAACTTTCCTTTTGTTGAGTCGCGCTGTAGATTTCCAGGAAGTAGCTCCACCATGGCTGTCCCGGTCATCTCTGGTCTTTCCCAGGCTTTTTCATTCCCACATACTGACATGTTTGGTATCCACGTGTAGCACTAAAGGCTGTGACCGAGAAGACGCTGTCATCCAAATATGGTCATTTCCTTTGAGGGAGACAGCATCGGCGGAAGACGGGAGAAATATACACAGGGTCACATGTGCAGACAGTGATTCAACTTTAGGGACGTTTTCCCATTTTCATTCCACTCACGCAACAACATGGAGCAGCGGTTAACGCTCATTTATTAGTTTAACCACTGATTAGCTTATTCATAAACTAATCAAGATCCAAAATACATCTGAGCAAATCTTTGTTATTAGTAAATCAACAAAATAAAACAGTAAAGTCAAACCCGGCTCAAGCCATTATTTAGATTTCATTGAGTTTTTTGAATGAAAACATAAAATGGCAGAAAACTTGCAAGACATTTTCTTCCTGATATTTATATCAGTAAAGTTCAGCAAAAGTTTCAAATTGATATTTAGAGGATCAAATTAAATGGCTAAATATATCACACTGGGTCAAACTGTTAAGTCGCACTGTCCGTGGGTCAGGATGTCCAGTCGTAGCCTTGACCGTGGTGCTCAGACTCTCAGCCACTGAATGATTCACCTCAGAGAGGGTAGAGGGTATTTATCCCTCTACTGGGACAGATTTGAATGGTAACTTCTCCAGTATAATAATATATAAATATAAATAATAAAACTAAGAGAATAAACATAAATATAGCCGCAAGCGGCGATTAGCGGCCCTCGCCGACCGCCCTGCCCCCTTTGGTCTCCCTCAATCAAAATTTACGGTATTGCTACTGCCTTTATGTTTGTTTTTTACGTTTTTTCCCGAGGGTCTTAGTTTTAGGATTTTTGGAATGCGCTAATGTGCCCTCTCGGTATCTGACAAAGTTTTTGTCAGAAAAAAACTAAAACTTGTTTAATAATACTGAGAACCCTGCTCTTAATTTATACATTATACAGAGAAAAATGTGAACACCACGTTCCAAATTATTATGCAAATGACATTTTTCTCTGATTTCCTAAATTGTCAACTCAAATGAAAGTCTTTAACTGGTCGAGGATCATTTAAATGTGGTTGAAAAAATCTCCCAGTGAAAACAGTATTTATTTCAAAAATAAATATAGTAAAAAAAACTCAATCCACTGTTCCAAATTATTATGTAACTCATCGTTTCAATGCATTTTAAAGCTTGTAATTAACTGAAAATGGTCATTTGTTGTATGTGTAGCATTAGGAGGTCATATTTACTGAAATCAAATCCTATTTCAATCAAAAACATCTCAATAGGTCAAGTTATATTTCACCATAGGAGCTTCTTTGAGCAGCTTCAAAATTCTTAAATCCATTAAACTTGTGAGTTCTTGGACAGTTTCTGCTTGGATTTCTTTGCAGGATGTTAGAATAACCTCCCAGAGCTGCTGTTTGGATGAAAACTGCCTCCCACCCTCATAGAAGTTTTTCTTGTTGAGGCTCCAAAGGTTCTCAATAGGGCTGAGGTCAGGGGAGGATGGGGTCCACATCATGAGTTTCTCTCCTTTTATGCCCATAGCAGCCAGTGATTCTTTACAGCAGGACATGGTGCGTTGTCATGCATGAAGAGGATTTTGTTTGGGAAAACACGGCTCTTCTTTTTGTAGCATAGAAGACAGTGGTCAGTCAGAGAGAGGTCATTTTCACACCTTCAGGGATCCTAAAGGGGCCGACCAGCTCTCTCCCCATGACTCCGCCCCATACTTACTGACGTCACAGCTTTGTTGGGACATGGTGGCCATTCATCAACGATCCACTACTCCATTGATCTGACCATCCAGGGTTACACGGCCTCATCAGTGAACAAGACTGTTTGAAAATGAGTCTCATGTATTTCTGAGCCACTGCAGCCGTTTCTGTTCTTCAGCTTCAATGAACAGTTTAGGGGAGGCCGGATAGAAGGTTTATGCACAACTGCAGCCTCTGGAGGGTCCTACACCTTGGTGTTCGGGAGACTCCAGAGGCACCAGCAGCTTCAAATACCTGTCTGCTGCTTTGTAGCTGCTGTTCTATTCATCTGGTGTATTTGTCTGGCTGAAACCGTCCTCATTGTGCTTTTATCTGCACAAACACGAGTGTGTCTGAATCATCCCCAAATCTGTTATCAGTTCGATGATTACACTTCATCTTTCATGAAATATCGAAGGTTTTCATACCTAGACCAAGGCATTCAACTATTTCACGCTTTTCTTCAGCAGAGAGATCCTTTTTCTTTCCCATATTGCTTGAAAATGATGATCTGCTGAACAAAGCGTACCTTTTTGATACTGAAATACAATTTGCATAATAATTTGGAGCGTGGTGTATGAATTTGTATCACACTACACTGCGTTCCAAATTATTATGCAAATTGGATTTTTGTGTCAAAAAAGTAAAAAAAAAAACAATAATAATGAAACTCATGGATGGTGTCGTGTCTCGGGGCTCTATGAATCACTGACATAAATCTCAGAGACCTGGGATAATTAGTTTTCAGGTTAAGCCCAGTTAAGGGAAAAACTACTGAAAAAGGGTGTTCCACTTTTTTATGCAGATCATCATTTTCAAGCAATATGGGAAAGAAAAAGGATCTCTCTGCTGAAGAAAGGCGTGAAATACAGTGCCTCTCGTTAGTATTCACACACCTTGAACTTTTGCACATTTTGTCATGTTTACAACCCTAAACATAAAGATTTTATTTTTATTTTTTTACTGAACGTTCACACACAAGTAACAGACAACTGTGAAGTGAAAGCAAAATGATACATGATTCTGTTATTTTTTTAAAAAAAACAAAAGTGAAAAGTGGGACTTGCATAAGTATTCATACAGCATGAATTAATACTTTGTGGAACCTCCTTTTGCTGCAATAACAGCAGCAAGTCTCTTGGGGTCTGACTGTACAAGATTTGCACATCTAGAAACTGAAATTTTAGCCCATTCCTCTTTACAAAACAACTCCAGCTCTGTCAGATTTGAAGGAGAGCGTTTGTGAACAGCAGTTTTCAGATTATTCCACAGATTTTCAATAGGATTTAGGTCAGGACTTTGACTGGGCCATTCTAACACATTAATATGTTTGTCTTTAAACCATTCCATTGTAGATTTATCTTTGTGTTTCGGGTCATTGTCCTGCTGAAGGTGAATCTCCGCCCCAGCCTCAGTTCTCTTGCTGACTCCAGCAGGTTTTCCTCCAAAATGTCCCTGTATTTGGCTCCATCCATCTTCCCAACTATTCTTACAGTCTCCCCAGTCCCCGCTGAGGAAAAGCAGCCCCACAGCATGATTCTCCCCCCACCATATTTGACACTGGGGATGGTGCACTCAGGACCATGAGCAGTGTCAGGTTTGCTCCATACATAACGTTTGTCTCATCTGACCAAAGCTCCTTCTTCCACATGGAGCTGTGTCCTCCATATGACTTCTAGCAAACTTCAAACGGGATTTTTTATGGCCTCCTTTCAATAATGTCTTTCTTCTTCCACTCGTCCATGAAGGCCAGATTTGTGAAGAATACGACTTCTAGTTGTCCCATGTACAGTTTCCCCCAGCTCAGCGGCAGGACTTCACAGCTCCTCCAGAGTTATCTTGGGGCACTTGGTTGCCTTTCTGACCAGTGTTCTCCTTGTTCGCTCTGATATTTTAGGTGAACGACCACATCTTGGTAAGTTGGCAGTGGTGCTTTACTCTTTCCATTTCCGAACAATGGATTGAACAGTTGCTCCGGGAGATGTTCAAATCTTGGGAAATCTTTGTATAACTTAAGGCTGCTTTAAACTTCTCCACAGCTTTATCCCTGACCTCTCTGGTGCTCCTTGACCTTCATTATGCTGTTCAGTGACCAATACACTCCGACCACAGCTCTGAGGGCCTAAAAGAACAGCTGAAATTATACTGAGAGTAGATTACACACAGGTGGCCTCTGTTTAATGGTCAGGCCAAGGTGTGAACATTCTGGAGTCATTAGGAATGTTATAAAGGCAATTTAATGCACTCAGAAAGTGCTGTATGAATACTTATGCAAGCCCCACTTTTGCTTTCACTTCACAGTTGTCTGTTACTTGTGTGTGAACGTTCAGTAAAAAAATAAAAATAAAATCTTTATGTTTAGGGTTGTCAAAATGTGCAAAAGTTCAAGGTGTATGAATACTAACGAGAGGCACTGTAGTTGAATGCCTTGGTCTAGGTATGAAAACCTTCGATATTTCATGAAAGATTAAGTGTAATCATCGTACAGATAAGAGATTTGTGGATGATTCAGACACACACAGGTTTGTGCAGATAAAGGCACAATATGGACGGTTTCTGCCAGACAAACACATCAGATTAAGAGAACAGATGCTACAAAGCAGCATACAGGTATTTGAAGCTGCTGGTGCCTCTTGAGTTTCCCGAACATCAAGGTGTAGGACCCTCCAGAGGCTGCAGTTGTGCATAAACCTTCTATCCGGGCCTCCCCTAAACTGTTCATTGAAGCTGAAGAACAGAAGCGGCTGCAGTGGCTCAGAAATACATGAGACTCATTTTCAAACAGTCTTGTTCACTGATGAGGCCGTGTAGCCCTGGATGGTCAAATCAATGGAGTAGTGGATGGGTGGTGAATGGCCACAATGTCCCAACAAGGCTGTGACGTCAGTAAGGAGGGGGCGGAGTCATGTTTTGGGCCAGAGTCATGGTGAGAGAGCTGGTCGGCCCCTTTAGGCCCTTTTAGGCTCCCTGAAGGTGTGAAAATGACCTTTGAAAAATATGTGGAGTTTCTGACTGACCACTTCTATGTTACAAAAAGAAGAGCCGTGCTTTCCCTAACAAGATCATCTTCCTCATGACAACGCCCCATGTCCTGCTGTAAAGAAAACCTCTGCATCACTGGCTGCTATGGGCATAAAAGGAGAGAAACTCATGATGTGGACCCCCTCCTCCCCTGACCTCAGCCCTATTGAGAACCTTTGGAGCCTCAACAAAAAACACTTCTCTGAGGGTGGGAGGCAGTTTTCATCCAAACAGCAGCTCTGGGAGGTTATTCTGACATCCTGCAAAGAAATCCAAGCAGAAACTGTCCAAAAACTCACAAGTTTAATGGATTTAAGAATTGTGAAGCTGCTTCACACAAGGGCTCCTATGGTAAAATATAACTTGACCTGTTAATATTTTTTTGATTGAAATAACTTTTGATTTCAGTAAATATGACCTCCTAATGCTACAAATACAACAAATGACCATTTTCAGTTAATTACAAGCTTTAAAATGTATTAAAACGATGAGTTGCATAATGATTTGGAACAGTGGATTTTGAGGTTTTTACTATTTTTTTTTTTTTTTTAATAATCACTAGGTAATTTTTTCCACCACATTTAAATGATCCTCTACCAGTTAAAGACTTGAAAATTATGCTGACTCTCATTTGAGTCGACAATTTGGAAAATCTTAGAAAAATGTCATTTGCATAATAATTTGGAACGCAGTGTATATCTGCAAACTGAAGCATAGTTTAAAATTTTACTTAGGGTTGAAAATACTTTTAGTTTGTCCAAGTACTTTGGATAACCTTTGGTTCCTCACTTCTCTAGATCTTCACCAGGTTTTCCTCGGAGGACATAGAAAAAGCACATGTTGCTGAATTATGGAGTTTAACATTTTTCCATCACAATAAAATGGGACATTCTGGTCATCGCTATGGCAACACCGTGAAAAATATGGCATAGGTGTGATTGACTTTTCTGATCGGAGCGACCAAATAGAATTTTGTGCCAAATTATATTAATTTTCGTGAAACTAAAATTTGTACTCACCATATAATTCCTATAGGGGGCGCTATCACGCCAAATTTGAATTTTGCCAAATGAGAGTGTTTAGGACTGTGACTTTAACACCTGACAAAAAAATTATCAAAATCGGGCTTCATATGTGCGAATGGGAGCCATTTATTGTTTGCGAAAAATTGCAAAATACTTCGTCCAGTTTGCGGCTTCGCCGCATAAAAAACGTTAAAGTTACAAAAATAATTTGGATAATTTTTAAAGTTCTACTTCTCAAGAATATTTTCCACCCAAAATTAGCTTGTTCCTATAAACGGTCTAGGAGGAGATAGATTTTGTACGAAGTGAAAAATAGAGGCGTATTCCCGCTTTGCAGGCTTTCATCAAAAATGGCCGACAGCCAATATGGCCGACAGCATTGCCATAATAATATTTTTTGCTCAACTTGTCATGATGCACGTCTGCACCGATTTATAGGATTCTACGACAAACTTCATTTTTGCCCGCGTCCTATCTCGCAATGTTAAAAAAAAACTGAGGTGGCGCTAACGCGCCATTATTTTGAAATAAAAAATTTGGAAATAGTCAAAAGTTTCGTCGGATGGGTTTGAATTTTGGGCCAAAATTTGAACGAAATTGGGCTTCATATGTGCAAATGGGAGCCGTGTGTTGATTGCGAAAAATCGCAAAATACTTCGTCCAGTTTGCGGCTTCGCCGCATAAAAACCGTAAAACTTAGAAAAATAATTTGGCTAACTTTTAAAGTTCTACTTCTCAAGATTATTTTCCACCCAAAATTAGCTCGTTCCGATAAACGGTCTAGGAGGAGATAGATTTTGTACAAAGTGAAAAATAGAGGCAGATTCCCGCTTCGCGGGCTTTCATCCAAAATGGCCGATAGCCAATATGGCCGACAGCATTGCCATAATAATATTTTTTGCTCAACTTGTCATGATGCACGTCTGCACCGATTTATAGGATTCTACGACAAACTTCATTTTTGCCCGCGTCCTATCTCGCAATGTTAAAAAAAAACTGAGGTGGCGCTAACGCGCCATTATTTTGAAATAAAAAATTTGAAAATAGTCAAAAGTTTAGTCGGATCGGGTTTGAATTTTGGGCCAAAATCTGGGACTTTTCGTCGATGTTCACTGGGTGAAAATCGCGACGGCGCGAAAGAAAGAAAGAAAGAAAGAAAGAAAGAAAGAAAGAAAGAAAGAATAATATTCTCACACGAAAACAGTGTTTCCGCTTACGCGGGCACCATAAACTATATATTTTCGGAAAGTGCTCGCGCATTCCTACCTCATGGTAGAGGTCCTGGGTCACTGACGGACACTTCGTGCCCGTCAGTGACCAGTCGCCCATTGACTTTTATGGGCTCTGTACAATTACAATGTTGATTTTTGCATTATATATGTATGTGCACGGGACGTGCATGACAAGAGGAGTGCATTAGTGAGTGTTTGAGAGGAGGGGAGTGCTTCGCGCTCATTTTTTCTGTGCGCTCCGCGCACTTTGGGTGAGTGCGCTCCGCTTCGCTCCGCGCACTGTCCAATTACAATGTTTGTTTTCTGATACATGTGCACGTGCACGGAACGTGCACATCGAGAGGAGTGTGTTAGTGCATGTTTGATAGGAGGCGAGCGCTTCGCGCTCGTTTTGTGCGCTCCGCGCACTTTGGGGGAGTGCGCTCCGCTTCGCTCCGCGCACTCTACGCGATTACAAGAGGCCCTTCGCCAGCCCTGATGGCGCTCGGGCCTAATAATAAGACATCCTGATTACTGCCTATTCTTCATCTATCCTGTCGAACCCCATTGTTAATTCTCCGATATCACTACATCCCCCCCCATTAACGGCAGATTCTCGTCAAAGTAGGGCTGCTCGATTATTGAAAAAATAATAATCACGATTATTTTAGTCATAATTGAAATCACAATTATTCAAACGATTATGTGTTGCCTTTAAAAAAAAAGTCTGTCTTTATTTTATTTATTAATTAATTAAAACACTGCTAATATGTTCTGTTTTCTGAACAGTCAGAAAAGTACAAATGATTTCAAGTACACCTTGATTAAAGAGAGCTCGCTGTTTCACACCTGCCCCCTGCTGGCCAGCCCTCACACCTGCCCCCTGCTGGCCAGCCCTCACACCTGCCCCCTGCTGGCCAGCCCTCACACCTGCCCCCTGCTGGCCAGTCCTCACACCTGCCCCCTGCTGGCCAGTCCTCACACCTGCCCCCTGCTGGCCAGTCCTCACACCTGCCCCCTGCTGGCCAGTCCTCACACCTGCCCCCTGCTGGCCAGCCCTCACACCTGCCCCCTGCTGGCCAGTCCTCACACCTGCCCCCTGCTGGCCAGCCCTCACACCTGCCCCCTGCTGGCCAGCCCTCACACCTGCCCCCTGCTGGCCAGCCCTCACACCTGCCCCCTGCTGGCCAGCCCTCACACCTGCCCCCTGCTGGCCAGCCCTCACACCTGCGCAAGTAAACTGAGCAGCGTGGCCTGATGACATCATCACACAGCGCCCTTTGTTTTTATGTCAGGCAAAAGCACGAGCCATGGCACGTGAAATGCGAAGGGAAAATAATCCCAGCGCCTGAAATAACGCACATCTGCTTTGCAAAAAAAAAAAAAAATATGATTGTTTTTTGTGTGATTATGCTAATTTTGTAATCGTTTAGTGTTGTAATCGAAATCGTAATCGAATTTTGATTAATTGCACAGCCCTACGTCAAAGCACATCAGTATTTGTGAATGAATAAAACTGTTCCAAACTGTTCACACAAAGGAAATGACCATATTTGGATTACAGTGTCATCTCAGCCACTGCCTTTCGTGCTACACTTGACCCACATCACATGATACATACCTTTAGTCCTGGCTCGATCGGTTCTTCAGATTTGCTCATCGTAAATAACTTCAGACTAAACTGATGGACGTTCTCGCCGTCTCTGACCCATGACCCCCGTGTTCTCCAGACGCTCCGCTAAACGCCGCTCTGACGGCGAGTACGAGTCCAGAGCAGGTGCTGGAGGGGCGGGGCCTCACTCTCACCTGTCAGTCGGACGGAGCCCCGCCCCCTACACTGGTCCTGAGCAGGAACGGGGTGGAGCTTCACCGCGAGGACCACGCCCACAACCTGTCCTTCAGCCTATCATCCGCTCAGCTGCAGGACTCCGCCCACTACCTGTGTGAATCCACCAATCAGTATGGAGCGGCACGGGACGGGCTCAACGTCACCGTCAGAGGTAACACTTTCTGAGTGAACTGAAGCCGGGGGGGCACTATAGGATCTTTCCACCTTAGAAATCACATGAAGTGGAGACAATATTGAAAACAATGAAAGTAAGACGAATGTGGCAGGTTTGTGAATCCAGTCATTTCCAAATCATGTTCAAGGAAAACATTTGAACATTTCTTTACAAAACTGTGTCTCTGCTATTGAGTTGTTTAGGCACTCGCTCTGTGGTTCGGAGTCCTGGAGACTTTTCAGAGTCCGTTAGCATTAGCCTGCTGAATGCATTTTTCCTATCGACGTTAGCATTAGCCTGCTGAATGCATTTTTCCTATCGACGTTAGCATTAGCCTGCTGAATGCATTTTTCCTATCGACGTTAGCATTAGCCTGCTGAATGCATTTTTCCTATCGACGTTAGCATTAGCCTGCTGAATGCATTTTTCTTATCGACGTTAGCATTAGCCTCAAACATTACAAATTATGAAGGATCCAGATGTTTTCAGCTGTTGTCAACCATTGACCACGTTTAGGTCAAAGCCTCCTTAGAAATCAGTCATGAATGTACATACAGACATTTCAGATTTGACTTTAAGGCGTTTCTGTGATTTCTATGTGTCATGTTTTAAAATGTCAAAAGATTGTAAACTCGTGCAGTGTGTCCCCGGCTGTAGTTTGGGAGTGTAGAAAAAAGAGTTCGGTGGTTTACCCCTCTCTCCCTCAGCTCACCCTCTGCAGGTCAGCGTGCTGCAGCAGGTCACCGCCGCAGACTCCGGCTCCTCTCTGGTGCTGACCTGTGATACTCAGGGCTGCTCCCAGTCCCCCGTCCTCACCTGGACTAAGACGGACTCAGACCCGGGCTCAGAGCGCGGCCCGGACCCTGATGGGCCGGTCCTCCTGCGGACCACGGACCGGGCCGGGTCCAGGCTTGTGCTGAAGGACCTGGAGCTGATGGACTCTGGGGTCTACAGCTGCGAGGCTCAGTGCGACGCCGTGATCCGAAGCGGAACCACAAGAGTCCAGGTCTACTGTGAGTGTGACGCGCTGAAAACACATCAGCTTTGTGCCTAGAACTGCAGCCAATCACAATCCAAACAAAAGGCAATTATAATGGCTGATCTTTTACACAGGCGCTTGTAACAACACAGACAAATATGGTCCAAAACACATTCATGTGCTGTGTTTGGGTCATTCTGGGTACATTTTTCACAAATTTGTACCCAATGTGTTGGGTTTCAGCTGCAGCTGCAGACTTATGATATGCACTTGTCTTTCCCGTGCACTTATTTGGAGCTAGACGGTCCCTGGTTTAATTCCTGGCCACGGTTTGTTCTCCCCGTATCTGCATAGGTATCCTCTGGTATCCCCTACCACTAAAAACATGTACAATAGGCCAGAATGAATCAGAGCGGCTGTGGCTATAGCTTGCCACCACTGAGTGGAGTGAATGAATGATGGCTACTGTGTGGCACTTTGAGAAGCTTGGTAACACAGGCTTGAAAAGCGCAGTGTAAGCCGGTACATCCTTAGATTTATTACGTTTGTAGCTTATTAGGTTAATAATTGTGAATAATTGTAAAATTGCAATAATTACAATAATCCTGTTGTGACTAGAGGTCAACCGATACGGGTTTTTCTGAGGCCGATGCCGATATGCACCCCTGATATTTTTCAAACAAATATAATCTTGTGTATGGTTCTTCTAAACAGTCAAATGTGTCATTGTTGAATTGTGAAAGCAGGGGGCGCTTTATTTGGGGCATAGGGCAACTTTATTTAAGTTTCTGTTTCATATGTTTCTGAAATGATAAGCAATAGTCTGCAATATCACATATATAAAATCGATCCAAGGTGAACAAACTTGTGACCGATTTAAGGTTATGGTTAAGTTATAGTTTATTAATCCCCATGGGGGAATTTGTGGTCTGCATTTGACCCGTCCTCAATGCTGCTGGGGCGACGCTGGAGCAGTGAGCTTCAGCGTAGGACGGCCCAGCTGTGGAACAAGGCTAATGGTCAGAATCGCCTGGCTGGCGGATTCACCTATTGCACATGTTTTTAGTGGTGGGGGAAACCAGAGTACCCAGAGGAAACCTGTATTCACGGGGAGAACATGCGGGATCGGACCTGGGAACTTCTGGCTATGAAGCCCGAGTGCTAACTTCTGCACCACCTCATGCTCATGGCATGTTTCTCAGTTCCCCTGAGGGCAGGACTCATTTTAAAGCTCTGAATGTGGGAAGTCTGTATCACTTTCGGTTCTTGGGATATCGCCTTTTATCGGCACTAAATCAGCCAATAGCTGACATGGTAAAATACCCAAATATCGGCTCCATATACAGTTGAAACTCGAAAAATTAGAATATCGTGAAAAAGTTCATTTATCTCTGTAACACACCTTAAAATGTGAAACTAATATGATATGATAATTACATGCAATGTGACATTATATTATGTCAAGCCTTTATTTGTTATGATTTTGCTGATTGTGTCTCACAGCTTGTAAAAACCACAAATGCAAAATGTCAGAAGATTGAAATATTATGAAAAAGGACAATATAATCCCAGCTGATGAATCCAAAACACCTGCAAAGGGTCCCTGAGACTTGAAATGGTCTCTCAGTCTGGTTCAGACTGCTGACCTGACAGTTGTGCAGAAAACCATCATTGACCAAAGCCTCAAAAGGTCAGAGCAAAAGAAGTTGATGTTCTCAAAGTGCTGGATCAGAGCACATTCATAGAGAGTTAAGTGGAAGGAAAAAGTGTGGAACAAAAAGGTGCACAAGCCGCAGGGATGAGCACAGTCAGGGGAGGACTGTCAGGAAAAGGCCATTCAAAAGTGTGGGGACCTTCACGAGGAGTGGACTGAGGCTGGAGTCAGAGCATCAAGAGCCTCCAACAGCTTCAAATGTCATGTTTCTCTTCCGCTCCTGAACTACAAACGTCAGAAGCGTCTTGTGTGGGCTAAAGAAAGAACTGATCCGTTTTTCAGTGGTCCACAGTTCTCTTTTCTAATGAAATGTTGCATTTCATTTGGAAACCAAGGTCCCAGAGTTTGCAGGAAGAATGGAGAAGCACACAATCCAAGAGGCTTGAAGTCCAGTGTGAAGTTATGATTGGAGGAGCCATGTCTTCTGCTGTTGTTGGTCCACTGTGCTTTATTAAGACCAGAGTCAGCATCACGTCTACCAGGAGATTTATGCTTTTTCATGCTTCCTTCAGCAGACAGGCTTTATGGAGACGCTGACTTCATTTCCCAGCAGGACCTGCCCACACTGGCTTAAGTACCAAAACCTGGTTAAATGACCATCAGATTACAGCTGTAAACCAAAATCATCCAAAAAGAAACAAAGGCTTGACATACCTCATTTTGCATGCTATGAGTCTATATCATATATTAGTTTCACATTTGAAGTTGTATTACAGAAATAAATGAACTGTAATCAACGGCTTTCCGACTCCTGTTAGTGTTTCTGCACTCGCCATGTAAAAGTTTGACAGCGGTGACCTCTGAACGCGGCTCGTGCTGAATCTCTATTTTCAGATAAATGTGTTTGTCTTTCTCTAAAGCGACGAGCAGGAAGCCAGATATTAAGATTCCTCTGGAAGCAGCGGCCTTCGACCTCTCCCTCCTGCCGTCTCTCACTTCCTGTCCCTCTCTTTTCTCTCTTCTACTTTCTCTGCAAAACGTCCAAATATCCGTTTGACTCTTGATCCCGGCTCTGTCCAAACAAGCTGCGACTGTGGGAGTGAAATCAGACGACTCATCTCCGTCTCGGGTTCTTAACTTTATTCATAACGTCTGGATTAAAAGCAGATTACCGTTGTCCTTCTGCAGATTCACATATCAAAGTTGAAGGAAGACCCAGCGCAGGTCAGAGGTCACGTCTGGAACAGTAGAGGCCGAGATAAGCCCATGATAAACGCTGTTTTTAAGATGAGTTTGCATTTTTGATAAGAGCGACTTTGTGACTCAAGCCCAGATAAAAAACTCAAATGAAGGATTTCCACAGAATACATCGTATCTCTTGACTTGTCCATTTACCTCAAGGATATATTGTTACAATATTATTACAAAGTGACCAACTAAACTCAGATTCTTCAGGATTTAATGTTGTATGAAGGTTAATTTGTGTTTTTTTATACACAGAATTTATGTAACTTATTTTTTTGCATCTGTTTTACGCAAACAAATACATTTTTTCATCCAGTTTACAAAACAGTCTATGAAAATAAGAAAAGGCGTTTTGAAATTCAAAAATGCATTGTTAACATTAGACAATGAAGTGTCTAATGGGTGCTGATGGTTGATGGGTGCGTAGGGTGTCCCAATCCTCCAGAGGGGTCTTTGGCCCCGCCCCCTTTGCGCCCCTGATCAACACTTCGCCAAAGCCTGCATCCAGGTGGACTTTGGTGAAGCATATTGCCCATAATTCTTTGCGGTACAGACCAAAGAGACAGAAAATGGCCGCATCCACGGATCTTGCGCCGAAAAAAATGTTCTTTTAATGAAATATTTCAACTTTTCTTCTGTATATGTGTAAATACAATCAAGGTTTGCTTTGTTACTTGGAAAGAAGCATAAATATCTGATGAAGCACTACGATGATTTGCACATTAGCATTTACGGACATAATGCAACAATTTCAATCCTTTTTTGTGTCATTCATGTAAATAGGATGTATAAAAACATAAAGCTTACCAGATACCAGTTGGTTACCCACTGTTTATTTAAAATAAAAATTATACAGCGAGCTCAAATAAATTACTAATATCTAATACACATTTATTTTAACATCAACTCATTTACTACTACTTTTTTTCTCACAGGGCCGGATGAAATGACCTTCAACTTTAGTAAGTTTAGGTCTGAAAATGACGTCAGCCGCACTGTCCCAATCCTGCATTTTTTGCACACTTGAACCCTTGTGTGCACACTTCGTAGAGGAGCGTAGGGCGCAGTGTGGGGAGTGGGACAGGGCCATAGTGTTGTGTTTAAAATATTGACACAAAATTTCTCTCAAAATCAAACCTTTTACTGAAAAACATTCCCCCATACCCCTGGTAAAGCTTGAAATGTCTAATGACACAAAAAACAAAAGTCTCTATCACTTGCTTGTCCAAAGTTATGTCCAAACGTTGGGGTAGTTAGCATGGGGAATGAAGGCATAGTGCTCCAGCAGTTTGCGCCCTCGGGGGCCTGTGTTAGCATGGGGAATGAAGGCATAGTGCTCCAGCAGTTTGCGCCCTCGGGGGCCTGTGTTAGCATGGGGAATGAAGGCATAGTGCTCCAGCAGTTTGCGCCCTCGGGGGCCTGTGCTATTGTTTGCTTTCTTCTCATCGACGTCTGTTTTCCCTGTGCTTTTGTTTCAGACCTGTGCTTTTATAACACCAGTCTGTAAATAAAACTAGACATGAATCCCTGACATTGTCCCGTCTGTCCCTCTTCAGCGTTCCCCTCTGACCCGCTCGTCTCCCCCTCTGGCCCCGTGGTCCTGGGACGCCCCTCTGTCGTCCGCTGCTCCGTGTCCAGTGTGTTCCCGGCGGCGCGGCTCCGGCTGCAGTGGCTGATGGGTAACGAGTCAGTTCAGAGCGAAGACGCGTTCCCTCGCTCCGAGTCTCTGCAGAACGTCTCCTCAGAGCTGCACCTGGAGCGGGGCCTTCAGACCCAGCTCCTGAGCCAGAGCCTGAGCTGCCGAGTGGAGCTTCTGACGGAGGAGGGCGAGGTGTGGAGGAGCAGGAGCAGCACCGCTGACCTGCAGCTGCACTGTGAGTCACTGTGCCTTTTCATCTTTATTTATGTTGGATTTTGTAAAGCTTTCCCATGGTTCTAATCGATCCAATCTGAAATGAACATGCCACTCGTTTCTTCATACAGTACATGTGTTTTCACTGCTCAGCGCGGGGGCAGCGAGAGGGATCTCAGCGTCTTGTGCTTTAGATTGCTTCTTTATTTTCAAAATCATGGACTAATGAGGTCAACAAGCGACAGTTTTGTTTGATCTAAAAAGAAACCGTGCCTTGGACGCGAGCGCAGCCTGTCGCCCCATCCCCGCGACATGCTCACACCAAAAACAAACTAAAACTCAAACTTATTTGACTGCGCCACTGGCGAGAGGCCGACGACTGATCACTGCTCTCCTTCAGCAGCCTCACATCATGCTTCCTCATGTTCTTCCTTTAGAATTATAGGCCATAGAGTTTATAAAAGCCTTTTGTAAACTCTATCGGTCAAACCAAACACTTTATTTATTCCACTGTGAGTTAAACACTGTCCGTGTCCGGTGTCCCGAGAGAAAGAGCTGTGGGAAGAGCTGCACACGGCCGAAACATGATCTAAACAAGAGCACATGGTCACCCCCCCTCAACCCGGCCCGTCTTGTTGGAGGAAAAAGGTTGTTCTACATAACATCACTATGGGACACGGGGGTTTGTCCAGAAGATCTCACAGTTTGCCCTTCGTCAGCAGCAAAGTCGACGCTATAGTCTGCATTTAGAAACACACGAGTCTTCTCCACTTTCAAGTTATAAAACGTAAAATACCAATGTGGATGCAGAGGCACCACTTTTAGGCTCCATCTGCCGGAGATTTTTACTTTAAATGTTATGAGACTCTTTCAAACTGAACTTCTTTTACTTATTTAATTTAGTTCTGGTCTCATTTTCATAAACACAAATATAACAATATAACAAATATAACTTGACTAAACTGATGGACATTCTCACCGTCCATGACCCATGACCCTCGTGTTCTCCAGACGCTCCGCTGAACGCCGCTCTGACAGCGAGTCCGAGTCCGGAGCAGGTGCTGGAGGGGCGGGGCCTCACTCTCACCTGTCAGTCGGACGGAGCCCCGCCCCCCACGCTGGTCCTGAGCAGGAACGGGGCGGAGCTCCACCGCGAGGACCACGCCCACAACCTGTCCTTCAGCCTATCATCCGCTCAGCTGCAGGACTCCGCCCACTACCTGTGTGAATCCACCAATCAGTACGGAGCGGCGCGGGACGGGCTCAACGTCACCGTCAGAGGTAAAGTCAGACACGTTTGGGACCAATTTTTCACCAGTTCATTCTCTCACTGTTTAATGTAGAGCAATAGACTAAACTCTCCCTTTACCACTCCCTATTGAATTGAATTTTTACAGATTTTTTCACTAATAACTCTTTATAACTAATATATCAACGCTAATTCAAACGCTTTTGTCGCTAAAAATATTCTTAAAATTTCTTTATTAGCATTTTTTTAAATTTCACACCGGCAGGATTTGAGGACAATATATTGGTCTGGGAAATAAAAAAGAAATAAAAAAAAATTATAATAAAAAATGTCCCCACCACTCAAGTGTCCTATCCTGTCTCTAACCCCTTCACTGAACCCTCCCCCCACCCATGAACCCCCCCCAATCTGCTAGGGGCCTAAAAGAAAGGAAAACCTGTAAAGCAAGAAGAGTCAAGAGAAAAGGAAGAAAGAGAAGAAGCAGTAGAAAATAAGTTTAGAAAGAAAAAGATTGGAAGAAAAAAGAAAAGAGAAGAAAAGGACAGTAGAAGAGAAAAGAGTAAAGGAGTAAAATAAAGGAATGAGCATAAAAAGATATAGTAGAGTTAAAAACAGAAATGCACTCACACATACATACCGTGAAGAAGGGAAGGAAAGGAGGGGAAAAGATAATAATGATTAAAAAAAAGTTTGTTTTTTTTTAAAAGTAAAAAAAAGAAAAAGAAGGAAAAAAAGGAGGGGGAAGTAAAAAAGCAGGTAGGGGAAAAGTAAGACAGTTAATTGTGGTAAATATATTCGTGGATGAAAGGTATTGTCTTAGAAGTTATGTTTCATTTTCTCTCTCGTCATCCATGACCTCAGTGTTGTGTGAAAATGCATCCTCTATGTATTTTAAAAACGGGTTCCATGTACTGTAGAACCGTCGCTAAAAATATTGGCAATTTTGCCCTTTTTTAATTTTTATATATACAAAAGACAATACATTCTTAAGTTTTAAATTGATATCTCTCTACAGCGCCTCGCTTTATCCCAGATCTCCAAGTGTCTCTGTGTGCTTTTAAACATTACATTTTGATTCCAAACACATAACAAACAAAAGGAGCCTCTGGACTCCGGTGAATCGCTTTCTTCTCGTCGGTTCGTTTGCTTTGGGAGAAAGTCTTCGGGGAAAGACAGAGTGGATTCCTGAGTCGTGTCCTCAGTGTTTTTTTGGGTCAACGCGACTTTAAACCAGTGAAACTTAATGAGAGCGAATGAACTGGAGCAGAGCCAGAGTTACAGACGGTCCCTGAAGGCGGCGCGTTCAACGAGAGGAGGTGGAGACTAGCGGGAAAAGAAACGAGAGATTTAGCGTTCAAAAGTTCAAGGGAAAATGGATATTTTTAGAATTATAGTATTTGTGGATCTGAGGAATTCGGGGAGAATTATTGTGTTTTTGCAGCAACACTTATTTAAACAGATTTATACTTTATACCTTTAATACAAGTATCATTAGTAGTATTTTCTACAGCAAATGCTTCAATACTTTCACTTGAGTAATAGTTTGACAGAGCAACTTTTACTTTCAGTGGAGTAATATTTGACCAGTATCTGTACTCTTACTCCAGTAATGAGATCAAGAACATTGCGCCGCTACTAGAGTGCAGTTAAAGAGTGGAATAAAAAAGGCCCTAAAGTTTAATCTCTTTGTCTGCACATGCGCCCTGTGTATATTCCTCCTGTCTTTAGCCGCTGCTGTCTCCCACAAAGGAAATGACCATATTTGGATTACAGCGTCATCACGTGTAGCAGCCTTTCATGCTACACATGGATACCAAACATGTCAGTATTTGTGAATGAATAACCGTGGGAAAGACCAGACATCAAAGCAACAAAACTGCATAAAATATCATGGTAAAGAGAGAGTTTGGTCCATGTTTTACTCTGACATTGAAACTAAGATGTTAAAGGAGAAAACTAGCTAAAATCAGTGTGAGGAAATTGATGTTTTCACCTGCAGCATCTTGCCAAAAAGTTAAAAAATGTTTTCCACCAATTATTTGATCAAGAAACTGAGACTAAGGAAAACATTTGGACCAAAAACATTAATATCTATCACTTATTATCAAAGATTTGATCAAATAAACGATTAGATGATGTAAAATTCCCCATTTTTCACGGGCACACGGGAAAGTTCATGTTTAAAATCATCCCACGCTTCCCTTTTGTGCCTCATGACACAGATGTGGGAGTCCGTGATAAAAGCAGAAGAGGAAAGAAGCTTTCTGTGCCTAACATGTGATTAAAAAGAACCTTATTTGCAATGTGACATTTAAAACCACTCTCTCCTTAACGTCTTAAGCTGGGCAGACACTGTGCGATTTGAGACACGATTTAGAATCGCATGTGGGAAGTGTACGACCCCACCATGCAGGTGCTCACACTGGCCCTCATTTATCAAACTTGCGTACGGTGAAATCAGAGCGTATGTGGTGTGTACGAAAAATCACCGCCTGTTTTGGCATTTATCAATCTGAGCGCACTGTACACCTGGCGTACGGTGCGCTCAGATCCTACACCAAGTCAGGAGGTGGAGTACATGATACACCAGTTTTACTAAACACTAAACAGTGCTGGGAAACAGTTTTTAGCTGCATGAATTGCACTGCCACGCCGAATATCATCCACACTGATGATTTAAACATGAAACAAGGCTACAGCGTTAAGGTTTATGGGCAGACTTGATTCAATGTTGCGCTGCATCGACCTGCTCCTCCAGCCACGGGTCGAGCTCAGAGGCTCAGCCCGGACACTAGAACCTGGACTGCGGGGATATTTTCTTTTTTACCAAAAAGACCGCTGCTGCTGCGCAAACTTTGTGTGGATGGCTGCCCCGCCTCACATGCCGCTGCCGTCGGGACACCGGGACTCACCTGGGTCTTCGCGAGGCCCTGCTCCGTGTTCTGGCTGGTTTGAGCGTCAAGTCTGTGGACCGTATTCCGTGGCGCGAGCGACCTGGGTGTCAAATAAATCCTTTGACAGCTCCACAGCTTTCTTCGGTCCGGACGGGTTCATAAGGTCCGGGAGCGGCGCGCGCAGGGTCTGCTGACCGCGCGCTCTCCTCTCCTCAGGGGGAGGATCGTCCCGTCGTCGGTCGGTCTTCGGTCCGGACGGGTTCGTTAGGTTCCGGTTGGCTGTGAGCTCCGCGCACCTGTTCCCTCCCGGAGAAAAGCTCTGCTCAGGCCAAAAGACGCGCAGTTCTGCCCCGGCTCCAGCGCTGAGGCCGCGGAGCTGACACCTGCTTTTCGCTGGTTCAGTTCATTGTCCAGAGTTTGCTCGGACTGCAGCGCATTTAATAAACGTTTTTTATTATTAATAAATGCCACGCGCACTCTGGCGTATATCGCAAATACACCTACACGTACACCGTTTTTGTACGCAATGTTGTCCGGACATGGCTGACCTGCTCAGTGACGTGCACAGACATTCTGAGGGACATGTGCTCCTCCCACAGGTGCACAGTGTCCCGAGCCCAGGCACCTCTCCTCCTCTCCCTTCTTCCTTAGCTCAGCTCACAATGAAGGAATGAAGCACCATTTGAAGTGGTTGAACATTAAAACTGTATTTTCAGCACATGTTGGCTTAGTAGGGCAAATATGTAAGAACAATAAAAGAAATAATACTTAATATTGGGAGGAAAAAACAAAAAGTGGTCTTGAGAAGGGCACTTAAAGGGCACAGGGCAAAGGGGCAGGTGCTTGAGCACCACCTGGGCTCTATCTGTGCACGTCCCTGGACCTGCTCACACTGAGTGACATGACACGTGCTACCATGGACAACAGTTTGGCCTGTCATATCATCCCCTCAAACAGCGTGTTTACATGAAGTGAAGTGCGAGTTTCACTTGTACATTCGTTGTGAGCCACTAATCGGCGCCGTACACTTCACGACAGAGACGCACGGAGAGGTTCAAAGATCAAAAATTTGTGCCGAAATCCTGCCTCACATGGCACAGTGTAAGCCCAGCTTTAGTTTTAACGTCAGAGGAATAAAAAAAGACCAAACTCTCCCTTTACGAAGTTTCTTTTCAGCCGATTGATCCAGGAAGTAACTCCAACATGGCGGTATCGCTCCCTGGTCTTTCCCACGCCTATTCATTCACAAATACACATTTTTTGTTTTGTTTGGTATCCACGTGTAGCACGAAAGGCTGTGACCGAGACACTGTGATCCAAATATGGTCATTGCCTTTGTGAGAGACAGTTTGGAAAAAGTTGGAAAAGTTCTTAAAAAGTTGGAGAATTCTGGAAAGGTTTTGAACATTTTGGAACAGTTTGGAAACGATCTGCTGCTAACACTTAATGCACCTTTAAATACATTCACGCTTTTGTTCAGTGTTTTTTTTTCATCATCTTTTCATCTACTTTATGTCCTTGTAGTTTTATAGTTTATTAATTATCTCTGTTTTATGTTACACGATTGCTCGGAAGAACATTTCTAGTTTGTGAACCTGCAATAAAATCTATTCTGATTCTCGCTTTTCAAAAACAAGAGCCAAATTACCCTCTGGAAGAATCTTTGTATCTTTGTCCACAAAATAAAATAAAACCATGAATTTAAACCTGGCTCGATCCATTATTTGGATTTTATCGCTGAAAATATCAACAATTCTGGCCATTTTATGCATTAAAGGCCTCAGTTTTATATGAAAACACAACATTTCTTCCTCATTTGTTGTCAGTAATTGATATCTCTACATGTCATTGTTTTGGTCCTGGTGCGTCTCAACAATAAACCTCCCACTTCAGTCTTTCACAATAAGAGCTGGCTTTATAAATCCCTCTTTATCTCCTCCACAGTCAAACCATGTGGATAAACCTCTCGCTCTGATCATGTGTTTTATTTCTCCGTCTCTGAGTCACTCTCCTCCCACTCACTTCACACCGATCTAACCCACAGGATCTAACCCACAGAAAACAGGAAGAGAAAATGATATCACAGCGTTTCATAAAGAGAGCGAATGTCCTGTATCCATATATGTGCCTTAAAGACTTGGATTTACTTTCATTTTAGATCAAGTTTCCTTCTAAGAGTAGATTATTTATCTTTAATGGCCCTGGGGGGTTTACAAAGGGGACACACGGACATTTCTAACATCCTAGTTGTTCACGGCGAATTCACAGATAAACTGTTTCTGTTGAAGACTGGACTTTAAAATGAACTTATCCTGCAATCGGAGCTAAAACTGGAGGAAAGCTTTTGTTTGAGCTGGAGTTTGTATAAAAGGTGTGTTTAAGTTCATGATTCAGGGACATGTATTTTTTTTTCATTATGAAAAAATAAAATTGAGATAAAAAATCAAGAGCAATCGATTGATTAATTTGCCATATTGTCCAGCCCTATTTTATGTTTTCTAATTTGAAGAGTCTATTAAAGGGTTTGTCTGGAGCTCCCCCCGCTGGCAACAGTGGGAATGACTTGGTGAAAACAAACTTTCGCTTTGATCAGCGCGGATAGCTGATAATCAACAATGTCATGGCGCTTTATTAGAGGAATAGGGCTGATTTGGAGCTCGTGCCTTCACATCTAGAAGGTCCCGAGTTCAATTTCCACCTGCAAGGGGCCTTTCGTTGTGGAGTTTGCATGTTCTCACCATGTCTGCGCTGGTTTCCTCTGGGTACTCAGGTGTCCCTGACCGCCAAAAACAATAAGTTCCCCTCTCGGGCCAGGATGCATTGTTATTTTCCTTGGATAGTTGGTACACAATGTACATTCATCATCCAATCAGAGATGTATTAAGATTAGGAACCCGCCCACTATCCTTAAAGAGACTAGATGCAAGTTGGTCATTTTATGCTCACTACTGCCACCTCAGGTCTTATGTGTAACTGCAGTCTCTATATTAAAGGAATAGGCCACCGTTTTTACATACTGAGATATGTTCTTACCTCACTTTAGACGTGTTAATATATCCCCGTCTGGTCTTTGTCCGTGCGCTCTGCCAGGCAAACGGAGCACATACGCAGCCTCTCCCACATGTCACATAGCTCCGAAAAAGCTCACGATAGAAGCTACCAAGCTCTTCCACGTGTTCCCTATTTAAATAAAGTTACGTGAAGTGTTTTCATGCGAAGTATATTTACACAGAAATGTAACGTGTCGATTTTATAAGCAAATAAAAAGGGGGACTATATTGTGAGGCGTAATGATACGAGGAGCACAGCGTCCGCGCAGTAACTCCTAAAGACTTCCCCCGCTCACTTCCGTCAATAACCTTTAGGAGTTACTGCGCGGACGTTTTACTCCTCGTATCATTACGCCTCACAATATAGTTCCCCTTTTTATCTGCTTATAAAATCGACATGTTACATTTCTGTGTAAATATACTTCGCATGAAAACACTTCACGTAACTTTATTTAAATAGGGAACACGTGGAAGAGCTTGGTAGCTTCTATCGTGAGCTTTTTCGGAGCTATATGACATGTGGGAGAGGCTGCGTATGTGCTCCGTTTGCCTGGCAGGGCGCACGGACAAAGACCAGACGGGGATATATTAACTCGACTAAAGTGAGTTAAGAACATATTTTAGTATGTAAAAACGGTGGCCTATTCCTTTAAGCTCGTGCATGTCGGCACTTCAGACCTGAAGTAGCACCTTTCTGACAGTGCAGGATTTTCGAGGCAGTTGTGGTGAACAGGTCTGAGCTCATTCTACACATTTGGACATGGAGGAACATGTAGGGGGAGGGAAATACTTAGTTTTAGCATTTTTAAACTCCGTAAAGTCTCTTTAAGGTAAGCGGCTTGGCAGGTTCAGGGTTTAGCTGATTCGTTGCTATATTTCACTCTCATTGCTTGTGACTGCTTGATGTACCAACTATCCAAGGAAAAAAAAAAATGCGGCCCGGACTCCCCTGACAAAAAGGGATTCCTAATCTCAGTGGGACATTCCTGGTTAAATAAAGGTCAAATTAAAAAAAGGTATTCAAGACATTCTTGCTCGTTTTAAAGACATAAATTAGCATCGGCCTTTTGTCTGCATTACATCAGTCGATAGCCAATATTGTACAATGACCAAACATCAGCCTGTTTGACCTCTAGTACACTGGCAAAATGACCCTGTAGATACTGAGCTATTTAACAAACGTCAGTGTCATCTTTGTAACTGTCCTTGTCGTCGCAGCTCCTCCCAGAAACACCTCGGTCCTGGTGCTGCCATCCTCAGTCGTGTTCGAGGGCCAGAACGTCACCGTCTGCTGCTCCTCCGTCTGCGCCCCGCCCCCCTCTGTTTACCTGCGCAAACTGACCAATGGGACGCAGCAGCACTCGCCCGACGGGAACTTCCTCCTGGTCAACGTCTCTGCGCAGGATTCAGGCCTTTACCAGGTCAACGTCAGCAACGAGCTGGGCTTCGAGATCCACGTCTTCTCCATCAGCGTCAGAGGTACAGACTTGTACTATCCAACAGATCAGTTTGTGGAGGCAAAACAACTTTCTCCAACTAAACTCAGACAAAACTGAGATCATTGTTTTTGTCCCACAGACACAAAGACAAAGTGTTGTCAGTCACCTTGAGTCTCTCTCTCTAAAACCAAAAAATCAGGTTAGAAATCTAGGAGTAATCATGGACTCAGACCTGAACTTAAACAGCCACATCAAAGCAAGAACATCAGCAGCTTTTTACCATCTGAAAAACATGGCTAAGATCAGAGGAATAGTGTCAAAACCAGACTTAGAGAGACTTATCCATGCATTTGTCTCCAGCAGGTTAGATACTGTAACGGCCTACTCACTGGCCTCTCTAAACGAGCTGTCAGAGCTACAGTACATCCAGAACGCTGCTGCTCGAGTCCTGACAAGAACCAGGAAATATGACCATATTAGTCCAGTGCTCCGGTCTCTGCACTGGCTTCCTGTCACTCAGAGAATAGACTTTAAAACAGCTCTGCTTGTTACAAGTCTTTTCATGGTTTAGCTCCAAAGTCCATCTCTGACATGTTACAGCCGTATGAACCATCTCGGGCCCTGAGAACTTCAGGGAGGGGTCTCCTGGTGGTTCCAGAGTCAGGACTTAACACGGTGAGGCTGCGTTTCAGTTTCATGCAGCTAAAATCTGGAACAGTCTTCATGAGGATGTGAGACAGGCCTCAACTCTGACAATGTTCAAATCCAGGCTGAAAACAGTTCTTTTTACCAATGCATATGACTGAAAGTATTTTATCTGCACTCCTTTTACTGTAATTGATTAATTTTATGTTGATGTCCAGAGGAGAAGGAGCGACAAAAACACAGGTTAGGTAACTTTGTGTGTGAACGAGCAAGAAAATAGTGCTCAAGACAAAGCGAGTCACAACAAGACTTAAAAATGCATATAACTGAAAGTATTTTATCTACACTCTTGCCTCTTACTGTAATTGATTAATTCTATGTTGATGTTTTTATTGATTGTATTTGTTTTCTTATATTTATGCAACTGTGAAGCACTTTGAATTGCCTTGTGTATGAATTGTTCTCTACAAATAAACTTGCCTTGCCTACAGCTGTTCCTGATAGTACTACTACTGTCCCTGTCTGTTTGTCCTCAGAGCGCAGCAGCCGCCACGTTCCCTCCTTCAGCCTCAGTCTCATCCTCATTTCTTCTCTCTGCGTCGCCGCTGGACTCTCCTCCGCCGCCCTGTTCCTCGAGTACGTCCGACGAGCACGGAAGAAAGGCTTCTACCAGCTGCCCCAGTCCAACCCTCAGCCCACGTGAGCAGTGAACACCTCAGAACTGACTGTTTATCAACTCAGGCCCGGGATACATGACTTTTCCTGTTTTCAAACCGTGGAATGTGAAGGCAGTGGAGGTTTTACTGTTTCCCACAACTCTTTTCTAGCTCTCACCATCCCCCCTGCTCGCCCCGGTCCTTCACATGGACAGATCGACATTTTGGGGCCTGTGCAGCTTTGTCAGACTTGGAAGTGAGCAGCGTGGCCCGCCGCAGAAATAAAATAAATGAAATAATGCCGTATTTAGTGGCGCTGGGACCACACGCTTTTAATGATAATAACGACTTATAATGATATTGCGCTTAGTCACGTGTTTCTGGAAGCGTTACACTGCAGTCATTGTTTATTCACTCCACAGTCGGTGGCCAAAAGCTACTACTCAGTCACACACTGCACTCTCACAAACGAGGGGGGGGTGTCTTGCTCAAGGACAATACAAGAATGTGCACTTCAAACCGTGAACCTCTCAGTTACTGGATGACCTGCTCCACCATCTGAGCCTCTGTCACCTTTCGTAGTTTATGATAAGAAAGCACAGGTTGAGTCATAATGTTCTACAAACGACCTGGAGCTGCGCTTGGAGCCGTCAGCATATGTTTGAGTGGTCTTTGGATCTTCCTCAGTGGCTGTTCTTTGCACAAACGGTTCTTAGAAAGCTCCCCCTGAGGTCCTATATATCCAGGAAATACTTTCCTTTTCCATCTCTTGCTCAACGTAATCCATTCATTACAAAGCAAAAAACACTCGCCGCACAAGTTGAGCAGAGTTTTTAATTATGGTAAGAAAGACGAAGCCTTGAAAACCAGGAAGTAAAACTACTGGATGTTTTTTTCAACTGTTTTAGATCAATATTGTATTTTTTAACCAACAAAGTGTATTTTTTCCTTTAACTGAGTCGAGCATCAACGTATTGCGATACTTGGTTTCTGATACGATATGTGTATCACCACAAAGACACATTGTGATATACTGCAAAACGATATTTTACGCTTGAAACTTTTTTCATGGCTACACGAACTTTACTTAAAGGGGGGGTATTCTTCATAATCGACTTTTTCAAGCTTTCCATCATGTTATTCTGTCACTCCCTCATTAAAAACATGGCTGAAGTGTTGCCTTGGCACATTCACGTATTTCTGAGTAATCTCTGATGGCGGCCATTTTAGGGATAGGTTTGCCTGAGTCCTCCTAGGAACGCCCCCACCTCCTGGAGACGCCTCCGAGCTTTCGTCACCAGCCGAGTAACCAACCACTGCTCCTCAGCAGAACCCCCTCCCCACTGATGCCACAGACAGCGTGTGGAGGGGGCGTGTCTAAAGGCTCAGAGGTTCTTAAAGAGACAGAGGCCTATTTCAAGACATTCACTACAGCCATTTTGAGAGAGACATTTTATACAAGGCCGTTATTCTAATTTACTGCATTTACAGACCAACAGAAGGTTTGTCATCATTGTAGTATGACATAGACTGGTGCTATGGGACTGAGAAAAGCAGAATACCCCCTCTTTAAAGCAGAACACCCCCTCTTTAAAGACAACAATATTCCAGTACGACATGCTTTAAAGTGGACATATCTTGCATATGCGTCTTAAAGATATACTTAAAATATTATTTTAGTGCCTCAGCTTTGGAATTAAATAGTAGCAAAGAAATACAGTCCTAGAGCTGGTGAAGACTTTGCCTGGGGCTCCTCCTGTTGGCAGTGGTAGGGATAACTTATCGAGAAACTAGCTTTTAATTTTGATTCACAGCGTGGTTTTCGGCTTCTGCTCAGACACACGATTAGCAGCACAGCTCAGATCTGATATAATGTTGGATTACGGGCTCTAAAAATGTGAAGGACCGTTTTGGGTTATAACAATGACAGAAAGAAGCGTTGACACCGTAGAAGAAACTGCTAAATCAAGACTGTGTGAATGTCCAGAAATTCTACTCCAGGTGTGTCTTTGATGATTTTGCAGGAAAAATCAAAATCCACTTTAAATGAACAGGCCACCGTTTTCATCATACTGAGATATGTTCTTACCTGAGCTTAGATGTAGCTGATGCATACCTGTGTGGTCTTTGTAAAGTCACGGTCGTCGAAGTGCTCCTCAGGTGTTATTACGCCCTACAATATAGTACCCCTTTTTATCCACTTAGAAAATGGACATGTTTCATTATATTTAATTATACTTGGATCATGTAACTACTCACGTTGACTGTCTTTAAAGAGGAAAACGTGGATGAGCTTGGTCACTTTTTGCGTGACTAAGGTAAGAACATATCTCAGTATGGAAAAACAGTGGCCTGTTCCTTTAAGACGAGGGATGGCAACACCAAACGGCGTAAACAGAGCTCCAAATGCAAGACTTTCAAAAAACAAAAATCTCCAAAAGATCTTTTTCACATTTCTAATGCTCCCTTTATTTTTGGAGTGTCACCGCACAAATGACTCAAAGGGATTTAGCCACAACACTAAATACTTTACTTCTGGAGCTAGACACACAAAAGTACTTTATTTGCTTGGGTTTTTCTTGGGAGAGGTTGGAACCACTTAGCCTCTGGTTGGCGGGTGACTTCTTACCGTCTCTACAGCTCCAGAGTTAAAGTTTGGTGGTAAATCTCCGCTGGATTGAGCGAACGAAGAAACCGTTTTGCTTTTTCATGGACTTTAGCTTGAAATGCAGCAAGCAGGAGCGGATGCTTTGAAGCTAATGTGGCTAACGTACAGCTAATTTAGCTTAGCTTTGAATTAGCGCTATATGGAAAAATAAAACAACTCTCCAATGTGACTGTGTGAATGTGTATTTTTCACCAGATCGAGAGCTTTAAGAGCAGCTAATGTGTTGCTAATGTCGCTTAGTTTTAGCTAAAGTTTAAGCAAAAACTTAGTCACGTATAACAAAATACTACGCCTACACTACGGCAATTTTTATGGTCATGTGTTCAACATTTGCAAAACAAAATCTTATGCTTCCAGATATAAGCCATGAATGACAGTGAAATATTGATTTGTTTGCTAGGAAGCTAGGTTGGCTAATAGTAAATAGCCGCTAATAGTAAATAGGCTGTGGCTAGTTTTTAAAATGGGAAAAGTCCTACATGTGAAGCTGTTAATCTCGCAATAATCTCATGTAACGATGTAATAAATGTGAACTTTTGGAGACTGTTGCTAATGCTCCAGTTGTTGCTGTTTTGTGCCTTTTTCTTGTCTGTGAAAACAATCCATTTATGCCCCTCATATGTGAAACAAACTGGTTTATATGAGTAGAGCTTTGTTTTGTACTCCTAACTAAACAAATATAGGCCAAGAAGACAAGTTTATTTTTCCAAATGTTGGTGATAGTCCCTTCGTCTGCACATGCGCCCTGTGTCTTTAGCCGCTGCTGTCTCCCACACAGGAAATGACCATATTTGGATTACAGCGTCATCTCGGTCACAGCCTTTCGTGCTACACATGGATACCAAACAGAAAGACCAGGGAGTGCCACAGCCAAGTTGGAGTTACTTCCTGGAAATCTACGACCAGTCGACCAAACGTCATCAAATAAAGATCGTAAAGGGAGAGTTTGGCCTATTTTTTAAAACGGGATGTTAAGGCAGAAAAATATCCAAGAATCTAAACATTGACCACTTTCACTCCGTTCAAGCAATGTCACTATGATGTTACTACCGTACTACCATGTACTGTGTCTGTATACTCATGCATATGACTGTGCTGATGTGCCTGTGTCTGACCTCATCAGTTGAAAAAGTTTCCATTCAGTTTGACCCAGAATCTGAAATAGAAGCTTCTCTCCAGCGATTTCTCTGAAAAAGTGATTGAATTTGGGTTGAGTTTTTACCACAGGATATCGCTTTGCAAAGCAGGGCTCGTCTACGAAAAACAAACGCACTGAAAAGAAAATTATACACATTCATCCAAACATTCATTCATTCAGTCTTTATTAAGGACACAAGTGAGAACACAAGAAGACTTTCCTGTCATCACTATTTGTTTGTCTAAATTTAAGTGATTGTTTTCTTTGATTTCTCTTATTCGAAGCTAAATGATGCTAGTTTAATTGACAATTTTGCTTTACGGTATAGTCCAAATATACGAGAAATCCCACAACGTTCCTGTGGGATATTTTGTACATTTAAACTCAAAAGTATTTAGTTTGTGGAAAAAAACTCTTTGGACTTCAACGTTTATTTCATTTATCACTTTTTGTTGTTAGTTTTCCAGGAAGTAACTCCAAGATGGCGGCGCCCCTTCCCCACACTTGTTCATTCACAAATACTGACCTGTTTGGTGTCCACGTGTAGCACGAAAGGCTGTGACCGAGATGACGTTGTCACTTCTTTGTAACGATTGTATCAACAAAATAAAACCATTTAAACCTGACTCTATCCACTTTTCTGATTTCATTGCAGAAACTATGGTAAATGTTGGTCATTATACATTTATTTTCCCACACGCACGGTTAAAGATGAAAGTCTCAGCCGGTGCTTTTGGAGTCATAGGTTTTGAAGTTTTGTCTTTCATTGATGTAAATGTGAAGCGTTTGTCTTCTCATTAAAGATATTTATTTCCTGCCTTGTCTCTTTGACTTCCTGCTTCACTCTGCTGTAGATCTAAGGTTTTCTTTAGATTCTCTTTGTCTCTGTTTGAACCTGACCCACAGAGAAAAGAAGCATCTGTCCAAAGTTGGAACAGTCCGTGGATGTTTTGGCCCAGATTCTGTGATAAAGTCATGTGTTTAGGACTTAAAAAGCCCGTGTTTATGTTCCACTGTCACCGAGTCTCCGTCTAGAAGGATCTGTTTCTTATTGACCTCAGTGTGACCCCTAAACCTGGACCGAAACGGGACAGCTCAATCTGAATAAAGACTAAATCAGGTCTGAATCAGCTTTTTGTACGGCGATAGTCTCACGTCACCATGAGATGATGTGATGATGTGATGTCAACAATGAGACTGTCATGCACACCTTTGTCCAGCAGTCGGCGTTGCTGAGCCTAACATACGCTTTGACATACACTACAGAAGAAGACACTTTAGCCCTGTTTCCACTAAACATGAATGTTTTTACAGATCTTTTTACTTAATAACAGCTTTAAAAAAAAATCCACACACACACACACACACACACACACACACACACACACACACACACACACACACTTCCTGCAGCTGCTCTTAGAGGACACCGAGGCCACAGAGACAGGGTCCCTCCAGCGTGTCCTGGGCCTTCCGCGAGGACCCCTCCCAATGGGACATACCCAGACCACCCCCCGAGGGAGGCGACTAAAGGCATCTGAGAGAGATGCCTGAGCCATCTCAGCTCTTGGCGTGAAGGAGCAGCGGCTCTATTCCGAGCTCCTCCAGGATGACTGATCTGACTGATCTCTTACACCCAGCTTCACTCCACTCCAGACTCCGCTGCTCGTCTCGGCTGCATCTCCACGAGGAGCTGGAAGTGTGCACACGCCAAGCAACACGATTGAGAAATCAAACTCCTAATAAAGTAATAAACATGTTGAGGGGCAGGCGAGCTGTAAAGTCCGGTCACAGAGGAGATCGCTTTGAACTTCTCAAGTTCACAGTTAGACTTTTTCCCTCCAGTGCGAGGGAGAGAAGGGCAGAAAAATCGATATGAATGAGAGCAATAGAAGCTTAATCGTGTTGTGTGATTGTTTTTGTGAAAACAAACTCCACAGAGGGAAACATTGAAGTTATTTTGTGTAAAATAGTGACATTTTCGTAACATTCAGTGCAGAGGATATTTACTTTGAAAACCTGGATGTTGTTTCCGTTCTCTTCTGAGCTGTAAAGCTCGATGCAGCCGGCTCTGGCCAAGCTGAAAAATGGAAGTGGACAGAGAGGACAAAGATGATGTGGAATGTTGCTGAATAATTAAAGCAACGTTTTTACTGCGGCGGTCAGGCGGAGTGGACACGGAGAAGGGTGCGCCCAGCCACCCTGCGAAGGAAACACCTTTGGGCCGCTGGTCTTGACCTTTTGGTCATTACCCAGATCTCATGACCATAGGTGAGGGCGGGAACGTAGATCGATCGGTAAATCGAGAGCTTTGCCCCGACTCAGCTCCCTCTTCACCACGACAGACCGATACAGCGACCGCATCACTGCTGACGCCGCACCGATCCGTCTGTCCATCTCACGCTCCATCCGTCCCCCACTGAGAACATATATATATATACTATACTAACACCAGATACTTGAGCTCCTCCACTTGAGGCGAGGACTCCCCACCGACCTGAAGAGGAGCCTCAGCTTTAATATCAACAAAACAAAACCATCAATAAAAATCTCGATCCTTTTATTATTTCCCCCAGTCCCTTGCCTCACCTTAAAATGGGATCAAAAAGGATCACATTTGCATATACTGTGAGCCTCTGGTCATTTCCATACTTCGCTCCAGCTCTGGCCCAGTTTAAGCTCTTAATAAACCCCTGAGTGACACGTCTCTTTAGCACTTCTTTTATTTTGGCGGGACTCGGAGCTTTCGCTTCGTCGCCATAGAAACTGCAGCCGAGGCGAGAAACGCTTCCACAAACAAACGCTTTCAGACCCAAACAGCTCCCCAGACACTGCAGCGGAGAGTTATTGACCAGCGCGCCTTCAGTCCAGGGTCAGTTTGGCAGGGAGCTGGAGACGCTTTGAAATCTCATAAAGATAATATGCTACATGTTCAAAGATTTGTTTGTCTGTGGCTCCTGGCTCAGTCCTGACACTGTGGCAGCATTCACAATATCCTAGAGCAGGGCTGCCCAAAGCATGGCCCTCAGGCTTTTTGCTGAATCGGAGCAGTTCGGAGAGAGATGTAACTTTCTGGTGTAAGTTTAAGACAGGTTTTGAGAGTGAGAAATCCCTCCCTTTTGTGGCAGTATGAATGATGCGTGGTTGCCTGCGGGGTATAAATAGGGCAGCATTCCCCTTTGTTCGTCCCACCTGACCTCTCCCCTCCGTGACGTCACCCGCCGACCAGGAGCTAGCATGGCTGTGAGAGCTTCGTGTAACATGTATGAAGATTGTCGCTAAGAAAGAGGAAATGTCACTGTCTCAAGGCGTCAAGCCCAGTGTTCGGAGCATGCGGTGTAGCATGTGCTCTCGGTGAGTGGCAATGAGATCATTATTGTTCGGAACTAATAACTATCAGTTGTGCGCTGAGCTAACACTAGCATTGTTTGTAGCTTCTCGGCTGTGCGAGGTCGGCGTCGCGGCTGTAGCCCTCGCGTGTGTGCATGTCTGGATGTGTCACAGCCACCCGGTATGTGCACGTTTAGTGTCCCTGTTATGTACGTAGATTTATACTGTTAGACTAATTATATTGTAACCTCCTAGGCTGCTGGTCGGCGGGAGAGCCTCCCTTTTTCTGTCTCGTGTCTGTCACCTGGTCCTTCCTCCGCCACACGGCGTCTCGTGGTGGTCGAGACCCTTATCGGACTGGTAACATGGACATTGTGCATTGGACTGACTGACAGCTACATGAAATGATACCTGTCAGTAAATCAAGGAAACTGAACCTGTCTATGGACGAACTATGTTTTAAAAAGCAAAGCAACGAAAACGTTAATAAATTAACCGACTGTATTATTGTCTCTGTCCCAAGTTAATACGAACCTGTGGTGCCTTAAGCGTGGGGATATTTTCATTTGCCCAGTATAACGCTGGGCTGGCGTTGTTGGTTTTAAATGGTAACATCATGGTAAGATAATGCACCCCCCTGCGCCCCCGTCAGGTCACATTTTGGCGTTTGTATGGCAGGATTAACTTTATCCGGACAGAGACTTGATCAGTTGGTATTCTTTTTTTGAGGTATTGTAGCATGTAAAGAGAAAATGTATTGTACTTGGTTACAGTGCAGCTAAGGCTAAATTGTGTGAAGAAAATGGTTTTCTGACCTGTGATTTGGTTATAGGCCTACGGTGTGCATTTTATTTTCTTTGCAGTGCATGTTTTGCTGTGTTTTATTTTGCTTTTGT
Organism: Gobius niger; assembly: GCF_951799975.1. Lineage (NCBI taxonomy): Eukaryota > Metazoa > Chordata > Actinopteri > Gobiiformes > Gobiidae > Gobius > Gobius niger. The sequence goes on along the minus strand of NC_136873.1, from coordinate 20,380,073 downwards.
GGGCCCTGCACTTGAATTATGGAAGGTGCTGTTTTTATTTCTGTAACAATTAACCTTGTGGCACGTAATAATACCAAGACAACTGCATGTATTGTATACCTCAAATTTGTACTGACTTTTTGGTTGCAACAAATGTCTGTTTGCAGAAAGGGAGGCTCTGTAGAACTTGGACGTCAGGGTGGGAATGTCGGGTGTGGCAGTTGGGCCGCTGTTGGGTTGGCAGCGTCCGTGCCTCCGGTTTCAAGCTTCAACGCAGCGTACTGTTGATGCCGCTACTAGTTCCAGGTTGGGAGTCCTGAGGTAGAGTAGTTGGTCGTACGTGGAACCGTGTGGCGTGTTATTGGCCTTAAGGGCATCTCGCGTATCCCAGGTGAACGGATGGGACCGCGAGGACACTGACAGTCTGAAGCGTGACTTGGTCAGCTACTCTTTGAAATGTTTTTAAACTGTGACGTGAGTGCCAAGTGGTTGCCCCAAAGTGGATGGCTCAAACCCATCCAGGTAGCGGTAGGTAGGGTGAGATGTAGGGACTGCTGTAGCAGCAGGGCCCGCTTGTTCCTCAACTACTGACAGCGTATCATACGCGGCCGTTATTACTGCACCGTGTAGTCCAAGCAGGAATCATAAGGGTGCGAATTTTGGTGTGGTTCATTTGCATGGCTCAGCTTATAGCCTTAAGGGCCCCTCGTCAGCATCGAATCTTGTGTTTAGATGAGGCAGCTGCATGCACGGATTTTATGTTTGTTCGTCAGGGCGTGGTCGAGGTTTGATCATCCTGTAAGAGGAGTGCCTCACTGTGTCGTTCCCACTCTGCACGTATGTAGTATGGATGGTTTAGGAAACTTTATCGTCGGGACGCCGATACCTTTGGGGGGGTGAAATGTGGCAGTATGAATGATGCGTGGTTGCCTGCGGGGTATAAATAGGGCAGCATTCCCCTTTGTTCGTCCCACCTGACCTCTCCCCTCCGTGACGTCACCCGCCGACCAGGAGCTAGCATGGCTGTGAGAGCTTCGTGTAACATGTATGAAGATTGTCGCTAAGAAAGAGGAAATGTCACTGTCTCAAGGCGTCAAGCCCAGTGTTCGGAGCATGCGGTGTAGCATGTGCTCTCGGTGAGTGGCAATGAGATCATTATTGTTCGGAACTAATAACTATCAGTTGTGCGCTGAGCTAACACTAGCATTGTTTGTAGCTTCTCGGCTGTGCGAGGTCGGCGTCGCGGCTGTAGCCCTCGCGTGTGTGCATGTCTGGATGTGTCACA
>NC_136873.1:20346309-20371309 GCF_951799975.1 Gobius niger | reverse complement strand
CAAGAATTTGACAAAAAAAATGCGAATAATTTGACCAAAAAGTGACAAAAAAGTCACGAAAAAACAAAAAAAGTGAGGAAAAATAATCTGCCGTGAGGAAAAAGATCCATTTAGTTTTGTAGGTCTTTCAAACGAGGCGTTACACTGGCCGACAGGATTTGGGTAAAGCTGAACTGGAGAAAATGCTCTCGGTTCAGGCGGGAGTTAAGAGGATTTATGCACAGAAAAAGTATTTTGGGGGTAAATTTGGTCCCTCAGCGCCCCCTAACTAAAATATCTTCCCACGGCTCTGGTTTGTCATAATGGGAAATGAAATATTTTCTGCTTTGGGATGTTGTATGGAAAATCGGGCCGTCAGACATTTTCTATTTACAAATCTATCCAAGCAAAGCTAAGTCGCACCACTAACAATATTAACCTGTGAAATGTTTTTTGCAAAGTGAAATCATGTCTAATTATGAACAAAGTCTGGATAAAAGGTCTGAGCAGGGAATGTCTCACGGTTTTCATGCCTTTATTGTGAAACCCTTGACCGGAAGCTGCCGTCTCCGCTGCCGCTAGCTTTAGCCATCTCTGCTAACCAGAAACGCATGCAGCCGTGAAAATGTTACCGCTGTCCGTTAAAGACGACGAGTACAAACCGGCCAAATTCAACCTGCTGCTCAAGCTCTCAGGATGGTTCAGGTACAATGATACATTTACAGATAAGTTATCCCGTAAAAGAGCGTTACCTGTGATGCTAAAGGCTAATGCGGCTAGCTGCCAGCTGTTTTGAGAGGATGAGGGAATGCTAGCCGCGGCTAACCGGCTAAACTCCACAAAATCTGACCAAAAATCAATCATTGCAACTTACAATGACTTTGACATCAACTTTAACTTATACCGGAACATGCACTGAATTTATTAAGTGCTTAACAATAAAATAATCGTGCTTTGTTGCTTTATTTTTGTCAAAAGATTAATAATTTGCTGTGTGTATTTATCCATCTTTTAGGTCCATTCTCGCCGACAAAACCTCCAGGAATTTGTTCTTTTTCCTGTGTTTGAACCTGTCCTTCGCCTTCGTGGAGCTAGCCTACGGCCTGTGGAGTAACAGGTAAGCCCGGGGAGGTGCAGGGCAGAGCGGACAGAGGCCAGAGCTGGAGCCGCTGGTGTGGGATTGGGGTGGATGTGCCACGTATGTCTTAGACCGCAGCCTCCTGACTCTGCGCTCATTCACAAACAGAGCAAAGAGTGAAGGAACGAGCAGGAAGTGTCCCACGAAAAACACCTTTATATACTTATATAATTGTTAGAACTTGAAATGCAGCAGCAGTGGTGGTCAAAACATAAAGTAATACTGTTCAAATATCACTCCATTATGTTTTTGTTTTTTATATATAAAAAGACTTAAGTTAAAGTAGGGCTGGGCGAGTTTGCCAAAAGAAATAATCACGATTATTTTCCCCATATTGCTCGATTTTCGATTTGATTGTTTGTTTATAAGAAAAAACAATAAATGTGGTGTTTCCTGGACGAGCTGAAAGCTGCAGATAACTCATCAGCGAAAACAAACTCCACACTTCTAGCGTCACACTAACATCCCCGTGTCACCCCTTCACCTGGCCAAGCATCATCACCAGGTCCTCTCCTCTTTGTGCCACATGTGCTGTCCTCTACTTCCTGTTTGTTTGGGCCGAGTGATCCCTGGGATTGACCTGACAGGTGCTGCATCATTGCCGCGTCCTTATTTTTTTTTTTCAGAATACGCCAATTCTCCTGGATTAAAACGCATCACGCGATTATCGTGATCAACCTTTGTTAAAACCACAATTAGATTGAAATGAGATTAATTGCCCGGCCCTAAGTTAAAGTACTTCAACATTTACTGTAGAAAATGCTCAAGTATTCAAAGTAAAAAGTACAAATCATTACAACAATAAGCAGAGGTGGGTAGAGTAGGCAAAATATTTACTCAAGTCAGTGTTAATTTCGTCGACTATAATATTTAGTCTTAATTTTAGTCAAAGTGATATTCTTGACGACTAAAACTAAATTAAAAGTTTTTCATGAGACTAAAACTGTGACTAAAATGTCCAGATATTTGATTCGACAAAAATCAGACTAAATAAAAATGAAAAGGAGAGACTAAAATCATCCAAACTTGTATTGACCGTCTGAAAGAGCCTCAGATCATTTAAATTCACTGCCAAAGGATCAGCTCTGAGCTTTGTTCATGTGGAGCAGAAACATGAAGTCGAGGACCTTGATTAAATATGATTATAATGAATATTATAAAAGCAAAGTCGACTAAATTAGTCTTAAATTTAGTCGACTAGATTGACATGCAATTTTAGTCGACTAAAACTAGACTAAAATTGAAAAAAATGTTTTGACTGAATCTCGACTAAAATTAAATTACATTTTAGTCAAAAGACTAAGACTAAAACTAAAATAAAATATGTTGTCAAAATTAACACTGACTCAAGTAGTAGTGACGTTACTTGGAATAATTTTACTCAAGTACAAGTAAAAAGTAGCGACCCAAATAAATACTCAAGTAAAAGTAAAAAAAAGTACTTGGAGATAATGTTACTGTGAGTACCTGTTTGAGCGTAAAAGTCAGATTGTTTGTTTCAGTTGTGACATGAATGATGAGAGAATAATGTGCGAATAATTCCAAAGAGAATACAAAAAAAAACACGTTTCTGATGAAAAGCGATCGCAAAACACAAATTTTACATATTTTAGGTCGTCTTGAAGCTTTTGTAACTTTCAAACTTACTCACTGTAGCAAAGGTAACTTTTTTTTTTACTCGAGCAAAAATACTTGATTACAATATTACTCAAGTAGAATTAAAATGCATTGAGTGATAGAACTACTGTAGTGAGTGCAGTTTGTTAAAGTAAATCAATGTTTTTGTATAGCCTAACATCCTGGAGTATTTGTATCTAAACTTTAAAGCAGTACTAAGTAACTCGTTTACCTTAATAAATCCTTTCTGCCGTGCCTCTTAGGGTAATACAAGTGTTGATGAAAACCACGTGTGTGTTTTGCGCTCCGACCCGGAAGCGCAACACACACTAATGGAATCATGAAGAAGAAGTTAACGGGTAGTGATGGGCGAGTGAAGCCTTGTAGCACTTTGAGGCTTTCCTGCTAAAAAGTGTCTTACACTTCGAAGTCTCTGAGCCGTTTCATTCTGTTTGAACACTGACCTCTTGTGGACAAACTTTATTATCACGACTGAAGCACCAACACGATCATGTGGAGGAGAAGTTTCAAACAGACGTGTGGCAGTTTTATTATTTGTTGCCTGAAATTGATGTTTAAATGATCAAATCAATCACCGGCCGATAAATAAGAGTCATTTTTTTTGTAACGTGGGTCTGTGGGCGGAGCTCCAGTGGGCGGGGCCTCAGTCACCTGCGGCTCTGCTGCTCAAAGGCAGGACGTCCATGCGCCATCTTTTTACTTAACTCAGTCAGAGCTCATTTTGGCTCTATTTGCTGAAGGTATGGCTGCTCATACTGCTCACGATTATATTAGAAATAATTGAAATCACGATTATTCAAACGATTATTTGTTGCCTTTAAAAAAAAACTTTATTTTATTTATTATTCATTTTCATTATTATTTTAAAAAACAACTATGGACTACATTTTCTTTGGACAATCAAAACATAAACAAAAAATATATATGTTCACAATTCTAAACTAATCCTATAGGGACACCTGCCCCCTGCTGGCCAGCCCTCACACCTGTCCAACAGAGCCGCGCGGCCTGATGACATCATCACACAGCGCTAATGTTTTTATGTCAGACCAAAGCCTGAGCCTTTAGCAGGAGAAATGTGACGGGAACAGAATACGAGCGATCGCGATGTCGTCACATCCGTGGGCCGTGGTCGGCATTTTACATTTTCATATTTGATTAACATTTTATTCAAATCCTATGATCAGCAAAAACAATGTCCATAAACAGGGCATTGCTTCTCTTGCGCTGTAACAGATCTATCCTTATATAAAACCGAGTTAGAGACCTCGATCAGCTGTTGCCGACCTTTCACCAAAACATCCGGCGAAAATTGCGGAAATAAACAATAACAGCGATCGCTCGTATTAAGTAATAAGAGTTTGCAAAGGATGTCGAGGCTTCTAAACAGCTGTTCTCCTTTCAGCACAGGGTAAGCACGTAACAGTGGCTTTATCTCAAGAGTTAGGTATAAAAAATCTTAGTACAACATTATTTACAGTTCTGTCAGGCTGCGCTGGTGTTTCAGCTGATCAGACGCGTCACACAAACCGCACAGGACGGAGCGGGAGGGCATCCTTAATAACCTTTTTTTTCTCGATTATGCTATTTTTGTGATCGTCTAGTGTAATAATCGAATTTCGATTAATTGCACAGCCCTAGCTGAAGGCACTCCTTACGTTTCCCTCGCCTGATCAGCTCCACGCCTGCTTTAGTATCTGTTCAAAAGCAGAACTTTGGAAAGAATAAGAAAATACAAATGTTTTCTGGCCCACAGCCACTTTCGCCACATGAACGCAGTTAAATGTGAAATGGGGGAAATCCAGCACATTTATTTATCTATCACTAATGATTTACATCACTATATGGACGAGGAAACATCTGTTGTTTAGCGCCTCGCCGCTAAAGGCAGCTCAGTGAGACGCTGTGAGCCGATGACCCGCTTTGAGAAACGATACGCAACGCACAGAATCAAGCGGTTTTCGAGACAGTCACGTGACCAGGTGTTACTGAGAGAGGCTCCGACGCATCTGCTTCAGGAAGAGCGACACAAGCATCACTACTAACAGGCTAACGGGCAAAGCTAACTGCGGGCTAGCACCACTGAAACATTATCTACAGCCAAGTTATCTCCATTATGTAATTGAGTTGTGGCACAATGTACAATATCCCTCTCTCGTCAGTGTAGTATTTACACTCTCGGACAATTAATGAGTAAATGCAACATGCTACGACACCTGCAGTGGCGCTAATGGCCTCTAGGGGCATGAGTTACTTAGTTCTGCTTTAAAGCAAAGAAACGAAACAATATACTCGAATGCTTGTTAAGTGGAGTAAAAGTAACGGAGTACTACCCAACTACTAAGTTTTGTTTTGTAATGACGGCTTCAAAAACATATGATTACGCCCAAATTCCTTCTCCTTGTTGTGTTTCAGGGATGTTGCATCTGCACAGCGCCACCTACTGTTCTAAAGGTTCATCATAAAGGTTTAAACGGGGAAGAGGCCATGTTTAATTTGACTTTGGAGCCTTTAGAGAAATGTTGTGGAGTAGAAAGTAGAGCTGAAACAACAGTTGATTGAAAAAATAGTCGAACTATTTTAGTAATCGATTATTTCTGGTAAACACGGATTCAAATAGACCATTTTTAAAACTAGGGTATGTAGTGTTTTCTCTTGTATCAAAATTAAGTTTGATAAATAGTAACTCTGCCCAGCTAAGTGGGTGACCGGTGCGTAAGAGAGGTGACTTCAAACGTCACCCAGTTTTTATTAGTTTGAGTTAAAAAGTTAACAATTAGACCTGCTGTCACTTAACAAAGTATTTTTCGTAATTTCATATCAGTTATATTTTCAGTCCACCTACCGGTGTAACTGAGGCAATAAAGTACAAACCAAACCTGCTGGAGCAACTTCCTTCCTCCTTGGTCAGGGTGTGTGCTGTGCTCGGGGCTGTCCTGTTCTGCTCTATCACTTATGCAAACGTCTACTCTGTTTTATTTGACTTATCTGATTAAAGCAGATAAAGTTTGTGTATTTCAAACAGAAGTGTAGTAGAATCTAGATTAGATAAAAGCATCTTACGACACACATTGATTCTTGTTGCTGTTGTAAATAATGTTCCCGCCTCAGACTCGTAGTAACTGTGATGACACTGTCCTATAAAGCTCTCACACTACACAATCTCAGCAGTAAAGTAGAAAGTGTGTTGCCTGAGGGCCAGAGCTCATGATATTCCTGTTCCTCTCCACTCTAAGTCTAGTTTTCTTGTCTTTGGGCTGTAAAGTAACACCTTTATTGTTGGTCTTCAGTTTAGGCCTCATCTCGGACTCGTTCCACATGTTCTTCGACTGCACGGCGCTGCTGGCTGGACTCGCTGCGTCAGTCATCTCCAAGTGGAGGTCCAACGACAGCTTCTCTTACGGGTAACTGCAGTAAACTCTGTCCTCAAATGCTCCCTGATGTCGGCCATAATCACACCTCATCTCTTCCTTGTCTTCAGTTATGTGAGAGCGGAGGTCCTCGCCGGCTTCGTAAACGGATTATTCCTCATCTTCACGGCATTCTTCATTTTCTCCGAAGGAGTCGAGGTCAGCTCATGTCATTGTTTTCTTACATTCTCCCAAAATAACCAAATCACCAAAACACTTGGTTGTTTCTAATGAAAGAACTCACAATAACAGCTCCAAATGTAGACGTACACTTGTGGAGACACTGGAGAGCTCCTGCGGGTCAGATGTACCCCACTCATCAGCACAATTACTCAGACAGGGCAAACCTGATCAGTGTCTTCCTCTGTGTAGCATCCAGTCAGTATTGAGAAGGCCAGAACTGATGGTTAATGACTTTTATTGTGTCATCAATCAACATCAAGAGTTGGGCTTGTTACATTAGTTTTCTTTGTTAGCATTTCCAAATTACAATTTACAATACACATTTCAAGTAGCCCCAAAATATTTCTTATTAACTTCACAAACCTTGTTCTCCTATTGACCGAAGCTCTGTCTTTGCAGTTTTAAACTATGGCCCTCTTGCGTTTTGAACCGTGAACCTTTTCAGCCTTTTCTTAGCGTCTTTTCTGTTAATGTCAAGCTAATATCCGTTACCATGCTTCCAGTTCAAGGAAGTTACCAAAAATAAAAGCTCGATACTATAATCAAAATGGTGCTAAACTACTCTGTTGGCCTGTACAGCAGGATGCCCTCCCGTGCTATTGCTAATGTGGCTTAGAGTGCAATTAATGTATTTAATTTTCTCACCGCTGAAATATTATGTAGGGACAAAGCGGAATGCGGGTATCAAAAGTCAGCCTTGAGTGATTCACCGCAGACCCAGCTCAGAGCAGCTTCAGGAAACTCCCGAGGGCCAGTACAGTCTGCACGGACAGGCCGAGGAGGGCGGCTCTGAACATGTCATTCTCTTGACTAATAACTAAATGATTAAGCCAGGACTAAGCTAAAGAGGACAGACTGTAGGGAAGTCCGAGACTCGGCCAGTGTTTAGATACTACTCACAGTCTCAAAGTACAGGGCCAACAGCAAAGATGATGATGATGATGACCACCTAGAGCAGTTGCCGGTTTAGAGGTTAGGAAAGCTGTCATTTATGTATTTGCCGGTGTATAAATAAGTAGATATGTGAAATTGGCTGAACAGTTTAGAAAAAAAAACACCTTTTTACACATCAACACAAGCTTTACATGAGAGATAAGGCAAGGCATGTTTTCTGTAGCAATACAGTAGCTCCGATTGCTTTACAGATAAGATAAAGAATATTTAGCAGCTTTTAGTGACAATAAGACCCCATGAAGACACAGAGGCACATAGTATTAGCAAAAGGACTACAGACTTGCAACTTGCGTTTTGCACCCATTCGTACCACTCTTCAGTTGTGATTGTGATTTATCTCGCGGCCATAGTAATTGTGTTGTTTGAATGTCTTTGTTTCCAGAGAGCCTTGGAGCCCCCGGACGTGCACCACGATCGGCTGCTGCCCGTCTCCATCGCTGGGCTCCTGGTGAACTTAGTGGGAATCTTTGTCTTTCAGCACGGGGGACACGGGCACTCGCACGGGGACGACGGTGGGTCTGCCGGATCTAGAATCATAACGACATTCAGACTGAGAAGTAAAGCCTTAGATCTAACCTCCTCTTCTCTCCTCTGCAGGTCACGGTCACAGTCACTCCCTGTTCAACGGCAGCCTGAGCCACGCGGACAAACACTCGCACGGCGGGCACAGTCACGGCGGGCACGGACACTCCCACGACTCCCACGACCTGCACGAAAAACACTCGCACAGTCACGGAGGGCACGGAGGGCACGGAGGGCACGGACACAGCCACGACGACCACCAGTGTCACGGTAAGGAATGGAACTCCTTGATCTTTTACGCCACAAAGTATATAAAAGTCACGATCCAAAGCAAACTCATCTGCAGGTTCTGTGGATGTTTTTCTAAACCTTTTGTTCAATCTACGCACATTTATTTTCTCAAACGTTGCCCAATTTGTCAAAATGACTGTAAAATGACCACATTTTACCTCACAACGCACACTTGCATCAACAAAGTGTACAAGGGAGTAGCTTTGTTTCAGTTGACGAGTCATTGAGGAGGAAAATATGAAAATGTTGATGTGTCTGCGGGTTAGTTGTATTTGTAACGGCTCCATTTTGTGTCTTTTTCCAGACGAGCCTCTTACGCCGGGGAAAGGCTCCAGTAAACAGATCCTACAAGGTGAGAACTGAAAACTGACCAGAACATCTTACTGTAGTTTTAATGCTTAATGCTAAAGCTTTCCAGGAAGTAACTCCAACATGGCGTTTCCCTCCCTGGTCTCTCCCACGCTTATTCATTCACAAATACTGACATGTTTGGTATCCATGTGTAGCACAAAAGGCTGTGACCAAGATGACCCTGTAATCCAAATATGGAAATATGGAGAAATATACACATGTGCAGACAAAGAGACTAAACTTTAGGGCCGTTTTCATTCCACTCTTTAACAACATCTGCACATCAGGTGTTGTTAAACCTGATGACTCCACACTTCACAGGCTCCCACTCAAACGTTTTGGCAAAAGTTCGAACGTTAACATTTTCTTATTCAAAAAGTTATCTCAATTTTGACGATTTCTATACATAAAACACTCATATTTATGTTTTGAAAGGTTTCATATCAATATCTCTAAGTATTATTATTCCCTATCCACCTGCAGGTCTCGCCCTAAACAAGGTCTTTGCATGATGTTTGTTCCTAAAAAGTTCCCCTTAAACGCTTAAGTCCAAAGTGGCCACTAGAGGGAGCTCATGCATCATAACAACTCAGCTTTTGCCTGGGGGACAACATGTGACATTTATTTGCATTTAACACACTTTTTCCTTGTAATTGAAGTGAATTCTGTCAAAATCGAGGCAAATTGGACTCTGGAAACTGGCATTTCTTTAAAAATAATGACTTTTCTACTGCATAAGTTTGTCATAAATACAAAAATATGGGCTAAAGCAAATTCATCTGCAGCTTTGGTGGAAATTGTGCACGATTTACCATCCAATTCTCTCTTGAATCTTGAGATGTGTCGTTCCTCTGTTTGACGGCCTGTTTACAGTAGTTTCATGTATATATTTAGTGTGATAAATGTGTGTATTTGTAGGCGTCCTGCTGCACATCATCGCCGACACCCTGGGCAGCGTCGGCGTCATCATCTCGGCCATCCTGATGCAGAAGTACGACCTGATGATCGCAGACCCCATCTGCTCCATGCTCATCTCGCTGCTCATCGGAGTCAGGTAAACGTTCAGTCTTCACTTGCTCTCCGTGTGTCTGGTTTCCCCTCATCAGGCAACCTAAAACATGCACAATACTTCTCCAGATAAAAGGAATTAAGGCTTGAAAAGCATTGAACAGTCCCTCCAGTGCGGCATTGCTTCTACTTGGCGATTTATTTGACCGATAAAAGCGGCTTCTCTGAGTGGCCACAGTGTCCCGCAGGGGGGTCTGTGATTATTGAGGATGACCTACATGGTGCTCCCCGTTCTTTGTCCAGCTGGTTACTTTCCCCGTCCGTCATGGAGTTCCCCCAACACACTGCCACAAATAACACAGCACACGCCACACTTGACTGATCATTTTTCATGTGTATGTGAAGTCGGGCTGTGCAATTAATCGAAATTCGATTACGATTTCGATTACAACAGTAAACGATTACCAAATTAGCATAATCGCAAAAATTAATGATAATTATTTTTTTCAATTTTTTTCAATTTTTTTTTTTTCAAAATATTTTTTTTCCCAAAAATTTTTTCACATTTTTTTTCAATTTTTTTATTTTTTTATTTTTGTCACTTTTTTGATGGATTTTTGTCTTTTTCTGCTGGATTTTTGTAATTTTTTTGATGGATTTTTGTCTTTTTTTGATAGATTTTTGTCATTTTTTGATGGATTTTTGTCACTTTTTTGATGGATTTTTGTCTTTTTTTGCTGGATTTTTGTCTTTTTTTGATGGATTTTTGTCTTTTTTTGATGGATTTTTGTCTTTTTTTGATGGATTTTTGTAATTTTTTTTGATGGATTTTTGTCTTTTTTCTGCTGGATTTGTCATTTTTTTTATGGATTTTTGTCATTTTTTGATGGATTTTTGTCACTTTTTTGATGGATTTTTTTTAAAGGCAACAAATAATCGTTTGAATAATCGTGATTTCAATTATGAAAAAAATAATCGTGATTATTATTTTTTCAATAATCGAGCAGCCCTAATGTGAAGCCCTCAGTCACCTCAGTCGGCATCACTATTGACAATGATTTTCAAAGTAAGTGAAGGCGGTTGTGAAATCTTTTGTCCAAGGTGAAGCCTAGTTTTTATCCCCAGAAACATTGTGCAGGTCGCTTTTATATCTGCACAACCTGACCACTGTAATGGGCTTTACACTGAAATCACTCACTTTGCATTCACACACTTACAGTTTGTCCAGAGTTCTGCGGCGCGTCTTCTAACTGGGAGCACATCACCCCGACTTTAGCCTCCCTGCACTGGCTCCCGGTCCAGTTAGGAGTTGATTTTGAGATTCATTTGATTGTTCTTAATAATGTGAATGGACTGGCCCCACAATACAGTATGTCATGGGTCTTATTCACATTTACATACCATGATCTTTTGCCCTGGGGTAGGTTTCACGTACATTTGGAGTTCCTTGTTCAAAAGTTGTCAGATTTTTTTGCATTGACTTAAAAAAAGTAATAATCTAAATTTCCCTTTATATTTGCTTATTTTAATGTTTGCATCTTTAGAATAGATATGTTGTGTTTGCATTGGGACATAGAAATGTCATGAAAAAGCTTTGAACTTGGCTCGTTGCTGTCTGTATGAACCCTGGAGTAGCGTTTCTGACTCTACACACCAGCTGCGTCGCGGGCATCGTGTGGCATAAGCCCCGCCTCCCCTGGCTCCCCGTAGGCTGTAATTGGACCTGTCAGTCATCAGGGAGGGTCCAGATGTTGACACCACTTTCCTCTGTTGGACATCTGTCCGCGGTCGCCGCACATGTTCGGGTTGGAGCCTCGTAAATTACAGCCTGGTTTGTTTTCACAGAGTTACAACACAGAGCTATTTTAGTTCAGAAACGCTCTTCTTCATCTGAGCCGCTCCTCTTCTTCATCTGAGCCGCTCCTCTTCCTGCTCCGCTCCGTCTCTGGGTTGGTTTGGTTCATGAAGGCGAGGTGCTGCAGGTGAATAGGGAAAACAATGACATTGCTATAGATTACTGACATAAATATGACATTGAAATGGATAGCATCTTGTGTTTTCGTATAAAAATGAGACTTATGCACATAAAGAGACAATATGGCCTATATTTTCTGTGACAAATTGAAATAATCGATCGAGCCAGGTTTAAAGCAGTACTAAGTAACGTGTTTACCTTAATAAATCCTCTCCGTAGTCCCTGTGGGGGTAATACAAGTGTTTATGGGATGATTGGAGGGTCTCTCATCTCCCCCTGGTGTCTCTGGACAGAAAACCATGTTTGCAACTTGACTGCCACCGGTGCGGAGAAAGCAATACACACTAATGGAATCACGAAGAAGAAGCTAACATGCTAACGGGCAAAGCTAACTGCGGGCTAATGTCACTTTAAACAGTATTTACAGCCAAGTTTGAGTGAAAAAAATTATTTCCATTGTATAATTGGATGCACAGTAACCCTCTCTCCCTTCGCCTTTCCTGTCAGCGTAGGATTTACTCTCCAAGACAATTAATAAGTTAAAAAATCGTAACTTGCAACGACACCTGCAGTTGCGCTTATGGCCTCTAGGGGGAAGAGTTACTTAGTATTGCTTTAAATGTATGGTTTTGTTGATATATTGTTCAAAAGACGTTTCCAGAGGAGATTTTTGAATTGTTTTTTCATAAAGTCTTCAGCATAAGTGAAGAAATCTCAAAGTTTGCCTTGTTTTTTGGGTTAAAAATTCAATAAAGTAGGCAGGAAATGAGATATTGAAAAATCCCTCTGACAAAACCTCCAAAATATTAAGCCTGTAAAGTAGGAGCGAGTAAAGTGGAGATGTTGCTGCAAGAGTGGAATGAAAACATCATTTGGAGATGACCCTGAAGTTTTGTAACGCCTCAGGGTGTAATGGTTCAGCTTTCTCACAGGGAGTATAATAATAAGTAATATAAATAATATGCTGGTTTTAAAATAGCACAGCCTAAATATTCATTATTAGGCAGTATTTTATAATAAAGTAAAATTTCAAAACAAAATGGTATTATGCTTGTTGCGTGTATATTGGCTCGATGCATTGTTACTCCCATAGTCATGTTTCTCTAATCTTTAGCCGCTGCTGTCTCCTACAAAGGAAATGACCATATTTGGATTACAGCATCATGTCGGTCCCAGCCTTTCGTGCTACACGTGGATACCAAACGTGTCAGTATTTGTGAATGAATAAGCGTGGGAAAGACCAGGAGCGCCAGAGCCATGACGGACTGTTCAGAAATGTTTTTTGTTTTTTTTACTTTTTGAGATGATGAAAATAATCCAAACTTTTCCAAACAAGGAAATGAAAACTAGCTCCAAATCTCAACATTGACCATTGCGTGATAAATGTATGTTTCCCCCGGCAGCGTCTGAATGTTTCTCGTTTCTGCCTGTACAAACTTTCACCCCAGTTTGACTTGGCTCTTGGAAGCTTTTCACTTTAACGTTTGGATGGTTCAGCAGCAGATTCCTCTGGTTTTGGCCTGGCCGCGTGACCACTCTCTCCCCCTTCTCTTCTTGTGGTCTCCCTCGCTCCTCTGCTCTGACCACAGCTCCTTCTGCTTTTCTGCTGACGAACACCAACCCTCCGCTGTATCGGATCGAAGCCTCTCAGAGCATTCTGGGAAATCTGACCGGAGTTCAGCCGAGAGCCCGTGCCACGTATCGCAGCTGCGGTTTGGGAGGCATTAAAGGCTCCGGCACTTTCCAAAGAACGCTGCTCGGACTCTGAGGCCGTCATGAATACGAGAGACGGTTCCAGAAAGTGGGTTTGGAAACGGCAGGAACCCGAGATGTTTATCAAAACTCCGCTGAAAGACGACTGGAAAGATTCTTGAAGGTGGTGGGGTTGTGTTGTGGTAGCACAGGCCTCCTGCAAAGGTAAAGAGCAGCCCATAACCCACTTCTGATTTAGAAGCTCTGTGTTATACACTCTTTCTGTCGCCACAGCGGCCTTGTGCTAACTCGTCTAGATAAAGATGTGGCTCTTTATCTGTGTTAACGGCGTCTTCCACAACCAGTGTTCGGGCACTTTTTAAAGTTCCTATTAGAGCTGCGTCGATTCGGCTTTTTTGCTTCCGAAACCGATATAGTTTGAGTATCTGCTGATATCCGATATTAACCGATACCAAGGATCTCTGGACTTTTCTACCATTTATGTTTGGGGATATAATAGGTTAGGTTACAGTAACTCACAGCATAAAGTGATCAGATCATGACAACTTGTGCCCTACAAATGTATCAGTTATTGCATTTCATAAACTACAATAGAAACACTTTGCTGCTTTTATTCAATTAGGTGATCCAATCATAGTTTCTGTCCCTGCTTTGATTAGTTGCCGTTAGCATTAGCATACTGTTGCTAGCTACAGCATTTTGCGCGGCAATAAAAAATACACAAAGGCTATGGTGAATAAAATAGTCACTTTTAATAACGCTGATAGGAATACAGCTGTGCATGTCCCCCTGTCCTCCACTCAGCTGAGGCCGTGGGCAGGGCAGACGGGCACCTGTATCTGAGATTTTCCTCCATGGATTCATGGATAAAATACAGCCTTCAAAAAGGCTACAAGAACAGAAGATCTGGCGCTCGGTTTGTGTCATTCATTGGTGCTTAAGCCACCGGTTTAACAACTTTGTAACTCCTAAAAATCTACGTTCCAATAAAGCACTGAACCACTGCTGCCCTGGGGTAGACTGACGGAAGCAAGGCAACCAGTCTGCGCCATCGGCCCCTCCGACCACCACTCACACAGTACATTCCCTTAAGATGAGCCTTAAGTAGGGTAAAAGGGATGGTGGGATTTCAAAATTTGACTCAATCCATGATCCCTTTCCCAATTTCAAGTCATTAACACACACGCAGAAATATTTATGTTCGACTATTGTTCCTCTAAAATCTGTCTCCTGCTTTGAACCCGTCCTTCCACCAGCACCTCAGAGCGACCGTGGCCAGAAACCAAGCTGGAGATTCTATTGTGAATGTTTTAGGTTGAGATGGATGTTGTTCTGAGTTCCTTTGTGCCTGTTGCAGCGTGGTGCCGTTACTGAAAGAGTCCATCGGGATCCTGATGCAGAGGACACCGCCATCTTTAGACCACGCTCTGCCCGAGTGCTACCAGAGAGTGAGTACTTTAATGTATTATAAAATACCACATGAATGCAGTCTCAGCACATTCTGGTCAACACACTGCACAAAGTCATCTAGAAACAAATCAAACTTAAAAGAAGTAGAATTGCCCTGGATGTGTGGAACGCCCCCGGTCACTTTTTATTGAACTAAATGCTTCCTGTAGCAGCTTTTAAAAAGCATGTGAGGTCATTGAGTTAACTGTGCAAAACACATGGCCTCAAAGCACTAAATCTTCTTTCTTTCTTTGAAACTAATGCCATTATTTGATGATTTTTGTCAAAAATGGTCTTAAATAAATCAAGTTTCCTGTTGGGTCCCATTTTCTTTTGAATATCAAATGTTTCCCCTCATTTCCCTGTTTTTAAGGTTTCTAAATGTGAAGAAATGAAAAATGTACAGATTTGTTGCGTTTGCGGGATATAAAAACTAATATTTTAAATTTGACCTATTGCTGCCTGTACAACCCTGTATTCCCACTTGAGTCAAATGAGATGGTGCTACATAACAAAAAGTGGTCTGAAATCCTTCCAAAGCCGGCGTTATGAATCTTGATTAATTCCAGTGAAGCTGACGTTTTCCCATGATGCTCTGCTCTCAGGTGCAGCAGCTCCAGGGCGTGTACAACCTTCAGGACCCGCACTTCTGGACCCTGTGCACCGACGTTTACATCGGCACCATCAAACTGCTGATCGCTCCAGACGCCGACACCAGATGGATCCAGAGCCAGACGCACAATATATTCACTCAGGTACGACTGGACCGGGCTCTAGAACACTCTATACACTCAGGTACGACTGGACCGGGCTCTAGAACACAGCTCTATACAGACCATATATTCACTCAGGTACGACTGGACCGGGCTCTAGAACACTCTATACACACAGGTACGACTGGACCGGGCTCTAGAACACTCTATACACACAGGTACGACTGGACCGGGCTCTAGAACACTCTATACACCCAGGTACGACTGGACCGGGCTCTAGAACACTCTATACACCCAGGTACGACTGGACCGGGCTCTAGAACACTCTATACACCCAGGTACGACTGGACCGGGCTCTAGAACACTCTATACACCCAGGTACGACTGGACCGGGCTCTAGAACACTCTATACACCCAGGTACGACTGGACCGGGCTCTAGAACACTCTATACACCCAGGTACGACTGGACCGGGCTCTAGAACACTCTATACACCCAGGTACGACTGGACCGGGCTCTAGAACACAGCTCTGTGCAGACCAAATATTCACTCAGGTACGACTGGACCGGGCTCTAGAACACTCTATACACACAGGTACGACTGGACCGGGCTCTAGAACACTCTATACACCCAGGTACGACTGGACCGGGCTCTAGAACACTCTATACACCCAGGTACGACTGGACCGGGCTCTAGAACACAGCTCTATACAGACCATATATTCACTCAGGTACGACTGGACCGGGCTCTAGAACACTCTATACACCCAGGTACGACTGGACCGGGCTCTAGAACACTCTATACACCCAGGTACGACTGGACCGGGCTCTAGAACACAGCTCTGTGCAGACCAAATATTCACTCAGGTACGACTGGACCGGGCTCTAGAACACTCTATACACCCAGGTATGACTGGACCGGGCTCTAGAACACTCTATACACACAGGTACGACTGGACCGGGCTCTAGAACACTCTATACACACCATATATTCACTCAGGTACGACTGGACCGGGCTCTAGAACACTCTATACAGACTATATATTCACTCAGGTACGACTGGACCGGGCTCTAGAACACTCTATACACACAGGTACGACTGGACCGGGCTCTAGAACACAGCTCTATACAGACTATATATTCACTCAGGTACGACTGGACCGGGCTCTAGAACACAGCTCTATACAGACTATATATTCACTCAGGTACGACTGGACCGGGCTCTAGAACACTCTATACAGACTATATATTCACTCAGGTACGACTGGACCGGGCTCTAGAACACTCTATACAGACTATATATTCACTCAGGTACGACTGGACCGGGCTCTAGAACACTCTATACAGACTATATATTCACTCAGGTACGACTGGACCGGGCTCTAGAACACAGCTCTATACAGACCATATATTCACTCAGGTACGACTGGACCGGGCTCTAGAACACAGCTCTATACAGACCATATATTCACTCAGGTACGACTGGACCGGGCTCTAGAACACTCTATACACTCAGGTACGACTGGACCGGGCTCTAGAACACAGCTCTATACAGACTATATATTCACTCAGGTACGACTGGACCGGGCTCTAGAACACAGCTCTATACAGACCATATATTCACTCAGGTACGACTGGACCGGGCTCTAGAACACTCTATACACTCAGGTACGACTGGACCGGGCTCTAGAACACAGCTCTATACAGACTATATATTCACTCAGGTACGACTGGACCGGGCTCTAGAACACAGCTCTGTGCAGACCAAATATTCACTCAGGTACGACTGGACCGGGCTCTAGAACACTCTATACAGACTATATATTCACTCAGGTACGACTGGACCGGGCTCTAGAACACTCTATACACCCAGGTATGACTGGACCGGGCTCTAGAACACTCTATACACACAGGTACGACTGGACCGGGCTCTAGAACACTCTATACACACAGGTACGACTGGACCGGGCTCTAGAACACTCTATACACACCATATATTCACTCAGGTACGACTGGACCGGGCTCTAGAACACTCTATACACACAGGTACGACTGGACCGGGCTCTAGAACACTCTATACACACCATATATTCACTCAGGTACGACTGGACCGGGCTCTAGAACACTCTATACAGACTATATATTCACTCAGGTACGACTGGACCGGGCTCTAGAACACTCTATACAGACTATATATTCACTCAGGTACGACTGGACCGGGCTCTAGAACACTCTATACAGACTATATATTCACTCAGGTACGACTGGACCGGGCTCTAGAACACAGCTCTATACAGACCATATATTCACTCAGGTACGACTGGACCGGGCTCTAGAACACAGCTCTATACAGACCATATATTCACTCAGGTACGACTGGACCGGGCTCTAGAACACAGCTCTATACAGACCATATATTCACTCAGGTACGACTGGACCGGGCTCTAGAACACAGCTCTATACAGACCATATATTCACTCAGGTACGACTGGACCGGGCTCTAGAACACAGCTCTATACAGACTATATATTCACTCAGGTACGACTGGACCGGGCTCTAGAACACTCTATACAGACCATATATTCACTCAGGTACGACTGGACCGGGCTCTAGAACACAGCTCTATACAGACCATATATTCACTCAGGTACGACTGGACCGGGCTCTAGAACACAGCTCTATACAGACTATATATTCACTCAGGTACGACTGGACCGAGTCTTGACGAGTGGATCTGATCATGTCCCAGAAGCTCCATTCTTTTGCGCCTAAAACAATGTGTAAATGCTGTTAAATCATTAAATATGGTTAATGTAATCACTGCGGTGCTCAGACTGGATTAGTCCGGTCATTACGGTCAACACAGCGTCTGGAAAAAGCTATGGAGTGAAAAGCAATAAAGGCTAAAATGGAAACGTCTGGAGAGATTCTTGAGGAGATGGATCGACCACAGAACACCAGCAGCTTTGTTTATCCCACAGAAGCTTTGTCTCGATTTGAGCACTTTAAAGAATTAAGTTTTAGCCAGAAACACTTTTAACTCCGTCTACTTCTTATTCATTCTTTATTCGGATCCTCATGAACTCCCACTGAGTGGTTACCATTCTTCCTGGGGTTCTGACGTAATATGACTTACTTTTACACAACAGCCAAAATGACACCTTGGAAAATGGTAAACAATACTTCAGAAACATGAATGTTCCACATTCTGTCCTTTTCCTTTCAGCTTGAAATGTGCTTTATGTTTCGTGTTTCTAATAGTCTGCGATTTTATGATTTAGCAATTTTCCACAAGGTCTATTTTCAAAAGCGTGAATGAATCTAACAAATGTGGTTTATTGCCCAGCTGTAGGAGGAGGGTCTGTGCACAGGCCAGAGGAGAAGAGAAGGTATCGATACCTGCTCAAACAAAAAGTTACCTTCGATATCACGTTTAGTATCGATTTAGTATCGAGGAATCGATCTTTTTTTGACAACCCTTGTTTTAATATTAACAGGAAGCGAGCAGGCATTTGCTTCTCTGTACAGAACAGTTACCTTTGCCCATCATCATAATGACAATATGATTCATTTGATCTGACCAACCCTCCTGGAGCCGCCACCTTCACGTGGTGGAGGGGTTTGAGCACCTGAATGATCCTGGAGCTCTGTTGTCGGGGGCTTTATGCCCCTGTAGGGTCTCCCATGGCAAACAGGTCCTAGGTGACGGGTCAGACAAAGAGCGGTTCAGAAGCCCCTTATGAGAGACCAACAGGCCCGGTTCATCGTGAGGCCGTCCTTCTGTGGACCCCCCACCTGCAGGGGGCGCCATAGGGGCTGGTGCAGTGTGATTTGGGCAACTCCAACAGCTGCCCCCACGACCCGGCAACGGACAAGCGGAAGAAAATGGACGGACGGACGGACGGACGGACGGACGGACAATCTATCTGACCAAGACAATGACTGATCCAGTCTGATGCCCAACAGCTTGACTTTTGAGACCTGCTCCAGTGACGGATGAAGAGCGTTGGTGTCTGGTTGAGCACACTTTGTGTTAAATACTTACCTGCACACAGGAAGTGTTAAACTGAATGTGTTTCGTCTTCAAATGGCGTTAAATACAGATTTCTTTATTTTATTTTCTCTCTCCAGGCGGGCGTCCGACAGCTGTATGTTCAGATCGACGTCGCCGCCATGTGAAGCCCCGCCCCTCTCTTTCCCCGTGGACCAAAGTGGGACTCTCTCCGGGGTCACGTGGCCGGGTGGGAGGGGCTCAAACTGTGACGGACTTTAAACGCCCCTCCCACAACTCCAGCTTCAGTCGGCTCAAGTTAGAAACACAACTTTAGTCTTTTTCTAATGGGAGGACGACATCGGTCTGAAAATATGAACAGAGGTCAATGAAGTGAGAGTGTTCAGATGATTTTTACTGATTTGGAAGGAAATAGAAACCGGACATCACTCACTGTATTGGCCTGACTTGGGAAATGGAGAAACTAAACCAGAAAAGGTACAAAAAATAATGAACAAATATGGAGTACTGTACAATACTCTGTGGTACTTCTTCAAAATGTACTTCAAGCCAAACTCCGTCTCTCTCACACTTTCTTAGTATTAAATGTTACATCGTGGCCAGCGTTGGCTTGTGTTTTAACCTCTTTAACGTCTTTTAAAGACGCTGATGAATTAAGTCTTTAGAATGAATTGTGCGCTGGGCGTTTCTATCCCACACCGACAAAACGACTTTCTAATGGAAAAACTGCCAAAGCACTTTCACATTCAATTTGTATTTACTCTAAAAGAAGTCCCGAATTTTGACTGAAAAAATCTCTACTTAGCCATATCCAGCTCATTTAGTCTGGTAAAGCCTCATTAATACAGGGTTTACAGGACATTAAAAATCATCAAGTCATTATCTGAATGAAGTGACAAAATGACCTTAAGTCCTTAAGTCATTAAAGAGCATTAAATTGGATTCAAACTGGCATTAAATCAAAATTTCTTGGTGAATTTCAGTTTCCCTGTAGAGACAGAACCCTCTCAATGACATCGCTCAACCGTCAGAAACCCTCAGTCACTGTAATACAAATAAAAACATCTCAAACTAACACAATGGGTTTAGAAAACTGGTGGAGGCTGTTTTATTAAATAGGAATATAAGACAGTTTAAATAGGAATTAAGAACAGTCTGGTCTGGGTGAAGCAGTATTTGCAGAACACTTTTCGGTTCCTGCAGTATTTGGGCACAATGAAGCTAGTGATTCCTAGCTTTAAGTCGATCACATGTATGGGTGGAGGCTGGTGAGGTAAACTGTTGTACATGTTTTACTACAGTGCTCTACAGTTTTTTCTTTAATTTCATTGTACGTTCTCACTGAAGGCCTTCATTTATGATTGAACACAGAAATAGTTTTCACTTCACCGACTGTTAAACCATTTCAGGGAGGACCTTATGAAGGGCGGCAATTTAGAAGAATTTAAAATATAAAACATGTTCTGAGTTCATTCATCCTTTTTTGTTTCCTTCATATATTAGTCATAGTTTAATGAGAATTGCACAATGTAAATAGGTTGAAAAAACCAACACATGAAAGTGTTTCCAAACTTGTGACAGGTACTGTACTTTTTCTTTTTAGTCCCACAAGCAGCAGTAAAAGCATTATTTAACCACAGATCAGAACCAACGTTCCGAACGGGTGGCTGTCATGTCTGACTGTGTTTTTAGCAGCACTAATAAAAACGATCATCTTTTCTGTTCTTTAAGGCAAAAGTCGTCGTCAGATGCTTAAAACTACAGTGATTAACATAAAACAGATATAAAATAAACGACACAAACTCCAGATAAACTGGCCGGGCCGCTGACACGAGGCGGCCCTGGTCACTGTTCCTTCACTGACCTCTGTTCATGTTCACCACGTCTGGTCTCCACAGTACAGACTCCGCCCCCTCCTTCAGCCCGCCCCGGTGCAGTGCATTGTGGGTAAAAAGTGCCTTGATTCAGAGACAATCGGAGCTCGCCGCCATTTTGTTATAGATATTGCTACGGGACCAATTCTAATGTGTTTTTTTTTTTACTGTGCCAAATCATGTGACCAGGGTTTCTGTTCTGTCCATCCAACGGTTCTGAAATGATCGACTTTAACGCTTTAGTTTTTATGCACCGCAGAAGATGAGCTGAGCAGACCTGACGTTCTCCACATTCAGGACGAATAAGTCTTTTCAATTAAAGGTACATTCCTGAACAGATGGTTTGCAGATGTCGTCGCTCGAGTGAAATTCAACTCTTGTGATTGATGTTTTGCGGTGCATCATGGGACGTCTGGAGCAGGTCCAGCATAAATAGGAAAACTAAATGTTCTTTTGTACAATTTGTTTTATTAAAAGTAATTTAAATATGAAATGTCTCTTTCGCTTATTTCAACATTTACAAACACTTCCACCTGACCACAACTTCAGACAAAGTAAACTTTAGAAAGTATTGTAGTGTGTATATAGTGAGTATTTTACTTTCTCACTTAAGGCACACTTGAAAGTACTTCTATTCAATATTCAGTATACTCAGTATTTAAATTTTCATTGCTTGGTTTCATGTGCAGCACTTTGTAAATGTTTGTAAAATGTTCAGTACAAATGATACAATTTCATTAGATTATAACTTGGTCACAGTAGCGCAGCGGTTAGCGCCTCCCTAGGTCCCGGGTTCGATTCCCACCAGGACGGGGCCTTTCTGTGTGGAGTTTGCATGTTCTCCCCGTGTCTGCGTAGGTTTCCTCCGGGTACTCCGGTTTCCCCTACCACTAAAAACATGTACAATAGGTGAATCCTCCTGCCAGGTGATTCTGACCATCAACCTGGCTCCACATCCTGGAGATGGATCCCCGGGCGCGGCACTGCTGTCGCCCACTGCTCCTTACGGGTCGCCCCAGCGGCATCGAAGGATGGGTTAAATGCAGAGGACGAATTTCCTTACGGGGACAATAAAGTAAACAAACAAACAAAAGTCATTTTTTTAAGGTGTTCAAAAGTACGGAATCAGAGTGAATAATGCATTACATTAGACCAGGCAAGAGCCGTGAGTAAACACAGTAATGAAGTAAACTTAAGTACTGTAGTACTTTTTTGGGAACCTCCAACTTTTCCTCCACATTTGAAAGACAAATACAAAGCATTCTACTGCTCTACATAAAGGCTCAAAGTCGCCTTTTCCATAGAGACGTCAGAGTCAAACCGCAGCGTGGCTTTTATCTAGTCACGTGTCTTGCTCAGAGGCAGTGGTAAAACTGTGACGTTGTCGGCAGGATTCGAACCTGCGCGGGGAGACCCCAATGGATTTCTAGTCCATCGCCTTAACCACTCGGCCACGACAACTGCTGCTGCTGTGATGACAGAGGACAGAGAGAGATAAGAGAGGGAGGAGAGGGAGAGGAGAGGAGAGGGAGAGGAGAGGGGGGAGAGGGGGGGAGAGGAGAGGGGGGAGAGGGAGAGGAGAGGGAGAGGAGAGGGGGAGGAGAGGAGAGGAGAGAGGGAGGAGAGGAGAGGAGAGGGGGGGGAGAGGAGAGGGGGAGAGGGAGAGGAGAGGGGGAGGAGAGGAGAGGGAGAGGAGAGGAGAGGGGGAGGAGAGGGGGGAGAGGGGGGGAGAGGAGAGGGGGGAGAGGGAGAGGAGAGGGAGAGGAGAGGGGGAGGAGAGGAGAGGAGAGAGGGAGGAGAGGAGAGGAGAGGGGGGGGAGAGGAGAGGGGGAGAGGGAGAGGAGAGGGGGAGGAGAGGAGAGGGAGAGGAGAGGAGAGGGGGAGGAGAGGAGAGGGGGGAGAGGAGAGGGAGAGGAGAGGGAGAGGAGAGGGGTGAGAGGAGAGGGGGGGGGGAGAGGAGAGGGGGGAGAGGGGAGGAGAGGGGGAGGGGAGGAGAGGAGAGGGAGAGGGGGGAGAGAGATAAGAGAGGGGGGAGAGGAGAGGGGGGGAGACAGGGAGGAGAGGAGAGGGAGAGGAGAGGGGGAGGAGAGGAGAGAAGAGGGGGGAGAGAGGAGAGGGGGGAGAGGAGAGGGGGGAGACGGGGAGGAGAGGAGAGGGAGAGGAGAGGAGAGAGATAAGAGAGGGAGGAGAGGGAGAGGAGAGGGGGAGAGGAGAGGGAGAGGGGGGGAGACTAAAGCCTGCTTAGGTAAAAGATCTTCTCCTAAATACATTCAAAGATGTTTCATATGTGTTACCTGCCTCTTGCAGCTGGGTTATACGATAGCTGTACCGTGGTATTGCATAGCCCAGCTGTAAGAGGCAGCTAACGGCTCTATGACACCGTCTGGTGTTGGTATTAAAGTACAGATCCATGTTTTGATGCTGTTGGTCCAGGGACAGGATTAAAAGGAAGTTACTTGGTTGTTTCGGGTCCAAGAAATGATTTTTTCCCCCCAATTTTTCACACCATTTATAACCTAATTTATTATTTGTTTCTTTTTTCTCCAAACTTTTTTGCCCAATATTTACTCAATTTGTTTACTCGTTTTCCCAATTTGCTTCCCTCATTTTGGATTAGTAAAAGTTCCCCCTCTTCCTCCCCATTTTCCTCAATTTCTTCCACATTTTTGCCCCAGTTTTCCCATTTCCTTTTTGTACAGTTTTTCTTACTTTTGCCACAATTTCAATTTCTCCCCATTTGTACACATTGATGAACGCGGTATTGTAAACACACAAGGTAACTCAACGTGCCTGTAATATTTATCAAAACTATGTTACTCCTTGTATACATTTATTTTCATTAACCTCACTTCCAAACCCTTGACCCGTGTCTTCCTCAGAGGCAGCAGTAAAACTGTGACGTTGTCGGCAGGATTCGAACCTGCGCGGGGAGACCCCAATGGATTTCTAGTCCATCGCCTTAACCACTCGGCCACGACAACTGCCCTCAAGAGACCCCGCCCACACATGTATGACCTCTGTAGTGGACACTGGCCCTGAGTCATTAAGTCAGGCTAGTTACATGCAGGACACGGGTCTGAGGACACGGGTCTGAGGACACGGGTCTGAGGACACGGGTCTGGGTCTGAGGACACGGGTCTGAGGACACGGGTCTGAGGACACGGGTCTGGGTCTGAGGACACGGGTCTGAGGACACGGGTCTGAGGACACGGGTCTGGGTCTGAGGACACGGGTCTGAGGACACGGGTCTGGGTCTGAGGACACGTCTACAATGGACATATCATAAAACATAAATAAATTGTAAAATGCTTATTTGAACCATTTCATTCAAATAAAATAAAATAAATCAAAATCTATGAAGCTTTTGTGTCCAGCTCTCTGCAGGACAACATTTGATTCACATATTTATTGATATTTATCTAAACCCTGTTCATTATTCTGTGTTATCGTCACGTTCACTTTTCTCCTTGTGTTGTAACTTTCAAACCTGTTGAACCTTGACCCGTGTCTTGCTCAGAGGCAGCGGTAAAACTGACGTTGTCAGCAGGATTCGAACCTGCGAGGGGAGACCCCAATGGATTTCTAGTCCATCGCCTTAACCACTCGGCCACGACAACAGCCCTCCAGGGACCCCGCCCACACATGTCTGTCCTCTGTAGTGGACACTGGCCCTGAGCCATTAAATCAGGCTAGTTACATGCAGGACACAGGTCTGAGGACACGGGTCTGAGGACACGGGTCTGAGGACACGGGTCTGAGGACACGGGTCTGAGGACACGGGTCTGAGGACA